>NW_024070186.1:182679299-183088518 GCF_014754425.2 Oryx dammah | reverse complement strand
TGGAGCCCCTTGGTGAGTGGACGGTTCGTGTCCCATTTCTGGGAAGTGAACTGTCCACTCACCAAGGGGCTCCAAGTGCAGTGCTCAGGATTAAGTAACAGACACAGCAGTTAGGGGTGGGAGAGACCTCATGGCAGCTGCCAGCTGAGGGGCCCGGGGTTGGCATGGGGCCTAGGGTCAGCCTCAGAGGTAGGGCTGCTGGACGACCTGGTGCTGGCCCAGGGCCCGCTGTCTCTCTCAGACACTTAGCAGGGCCTGGCCCAGGGCTCAGCCCAGAGTCAGTCTTCATTCCAAGTTCTCTTCTTAGGGAGGCTTGACGAAACCTCACCCAAGCTAGGAAGCGAGTCCCAACCAGTGGTGCTCAGATCCAAGGCTGTCCACACTGTGGCCCAGGGCCTGCTTGGAGGGCTGTCTCCCAGACACCTCTGCTTCAGGCCCAGACTGTGCTCCAGAGAGGCACGTCTCTGTTACCAGGCTCCTTTGGCCTGGGGACCCCCATTTGCACTCCAAACCTGTCTGAACGTCCCAAGCTCTAACTGCAGCCTCTTCTGTTCCCTCCTCAGTCGCTCTCTCATTTTTTATATATTTAATTTTATTTATTTGTTTTTGGCTGTGTGCTGGGTCTCCATCACTGTACAGGCTTTTCTCTAGTTGCAGCAAGCAAGGACTGCTCTTGGTTGTGGTGTGCAGGCTTCTGGTTGTGGTGGCTTCTCTAGTTGTGGAGCATGGACTCTACATGCCTGGGCGGCACGTGGGCTCAACAGTTGCGGTTCCCGGGCTCTGGAGCACAGGCTCAGCCGTTGTGGTGCACGGGTTCAGCTGCTCCAAGACATGTGGGATTTTCCCAGACCAAGGATCGAACCTACGTCTCCTGCACTGGCAGGTGAATTCCTTAACCACTGAGCCACCAGGGAAGCCCTCTTCCTCACTCTTTTCTTGCAACTCTTTAGCCTTTCTTTGCCCATTGATAACAACCATCCCAGAGTATTTATTAATGACAACCAGCGTTGGGGTCGCACAGAGTCGGACACAACTGAAGTGACTTAGCAGCAGCAGCAGCGTTTCCTAAGAGCTTGTGAACCAGGCCTTATACTACTGCTGCTGCTGCTGCTAAGTCACTTCAGTTGTGTCCGACTCTGTGCGACCCCATAGACAGCAGCCCACCAGGCGCCCCTGTCCCTGGGATTCTCCAGGCAAGAACACTGGAGTGGGTGGCCATTTCCTTCTCCAACTACAAAGAGCTAAAACTTACAGCTTTACTATGTGCCAATCCCCCTTCTAAGCACTTTGCAAACAATAGCTCATTGAATCCTCTAAGTAGTCTTATGACTTTGGATTATTTTCCTCATTTTGTTTTCCTCTGGGCTGCGCTGGGTCTTTGCTGTGGTGCGGGCTATTTCTAGTTGCCACGTGGCCTTCTGCTGCTGCGCAAGGGCTTCTCCCGGCAGTGGGCGGGCTTCTCCTGGGGAGCAGAGGCTCTAGCGCTTGTGGCTCAGTAGCCGTGGAGTTCATGCTTCTCTAGTTGCCCCGAGACATGTGGGATCTCAGTTACCTGAGCAGGAACTGAACCAACGTCCCCTGCATTGGAAGGCAGATTCTTAACCACTGGACCACCAGCGAAGTCTCCTTTCCTCAGGTTAGAGATGATGAACCTAGGCACAGAGAGGTTACATAACTTGCTTAAGAACACACAGCTGCTCAGCGGCAGTGCCAGGCATTTATGTCTATAATCGTCACTGCTGTCGCAGCTGGCTGGCAGGAGTAGTGTCCCCACTTGGTAGAGGAACCAAGCACAGGGAGGTTTTTTGCCTTGTCCAAGGTCACCCTGGAAACTCTTGGAGCTGCAAAAGGTCTGTCTGACTCCCCAGTGGAGTCCTGAGGCTTGAAACCCTCTTGCTTCCTAATTTTGCCTTCTCATTTGGGCTGAGAGGAAGACAGGGCTGGGATGGCGGGCCTCATGTTCCCGATGGGGAAACTGAAGCCCAGCACGTTTGGGCAGAGAGGAGCGGGGACTTGCGTTGGGACTTTTCACCCCCAGGCTGGTGTTTTTTCTCTGCAGCCCTGACTCCTGGGTTTCAAACTCTTCCTTCCTGGCACTCAACAGAGCTGGCTTTCCCACCTCCTCACATTCCGTGAAGCACAATCTTCCTGCCCCTGTATTCATATGTCATTTTCATAGAATGTCCAGTGATGAACGTCTTGTGGATGGCAAGGTGGCCCCTGCACCCCCTTTCTCTCAGCTCTCCCCATGTGCCTGCTGTGACCTAGAGAGTGCCCCGCTATGGGAGAAAAAAAGGAGGGACTGAGGGTGAGAAGCCTTTTTTTCTTGCTAGACTTCCCCTGCCCCACCCCCAGGGTTGGTTGTCCCATAAGAGATGCACCCAAGGTCGGGGGGGGGGTCGTGGCACCCAAGCTGCCTCACTGCTGCCTTGAGCACAGGGCAGGATGCTGCGACTCCAGTCGTGTCCAGCTCTTTGCAACCCCAAGGACTGTGGCCCACCAGGCTCCTCTGTCTATGGGATTATCCTGGCAAGAATACTGGAATGGGTTGTCATTTCGTCCTCCAGGGTATCCTCCCGACCCACGGATCAAATCCACATCCCCTGTGTCTCCTGCATTGGTGGGCAAGTTCTTTTACTCCCGAGACCTGCAGAAGAAACCATAGATGTAGCGAGGAGCAAGGTGCATGCATACAAGGGGTGCAATGATCAGGGCTGGGATGTAGGATTTTATTCACCTCTCATCTTGCAAGAGCTGATGGGTGCTGTGCCTAGCCTCTGGGTCTTATCACTTGTGTTTTGGAGACAGCAGTGTGACCCCAGCTCCAACCTGGCCTTACCTCCCCCCTCAGTCTTCCTGCCTTCACTGAAGGCCATCTTGGTTTCACCAGGGGGTTAGTTCCAAACCTCGAAGCTGACATCATGGGGCCCAGGGATTCCCCTGGCCAGCCCAGGCTGAAAACGAGGGAATTGAGTTCCAGTCTTCATTCTGCCACTGATCTGCTCTGTAACCTTGAACAAGATTTCCCCGCCCTGATTCTGTCCTGATGTCACATCTGAGGCTTCTAACTTCTGCTTCCTGAACTCAGGATTCCCATGCAACCCCATGGAGTGCCCCACATGGTCAGAGCTGTAACAGGGCTTGGAAAATAATCAGAAAAATTGGCAGATGGTTCCTTTCTCTCTCTCTGTTTTTTAATCATCTGGGTTTTAATTTCTCTATGTAATCATCGTGGCAGCATTTGAAAATTGTTATCACTCTTCAATGAGGAAACTGAGGTCCAGAGCAGGCTAGTGACTCACTTGAGGTCACCAGGAGGGTTCGCTGCACACCAGAGTCTAGAGCTCTTTCCAGCAGTTGTTACCCCTCACCACATCCCTTCCATTTCCTGCTGGCCCCAGCCCAAGCCTCAACCCACCAGCCAAGATCTACTTGTGGAAGCTGAGGCCCAGGTGGTAGACTCAGGCCCATCCTTCAAGGATGTGGGCAGAGGCTGGCACAGCCTTCACTGGCCCTCTGGCTTTTTGCCAAGGATCTACTAAGATCTCTTCCAGGGCCAGTGCTCAGCAGCCCGGGTGCTTCCTTACCCACTCAGCACCTGGCTGAAACCTTGGCCAGACTGGGAGAAAGCTGGTTGTGAGACCTCAGGGCTTTGCTCGTCCCAGACTTTCATCTTGGCAGTTTACAGCTCACCAGCCATAAGCAAAACCTGGATTAGACACTTGTTGGGAGAAGACAGATTGGTTCAATGATTTATTGAGAACATGCTCTTGTTAGCTACTGAGGATAAATCAGTGCATAAAACAGGCAAAAATTCCCATCCTTGTGGAACCCATATTCTAGTGCCTGGAGACAGAACAAAAAAAAAAAAGAGAGAGAGAGAAAATGTTCAATATCTAAAAACATTTGATATCTAAAGTGCTATGCAGAAAAATAGTACAGGGAAGGGAATAGAGAGTTCCAGGGGCAGGGTCACCTTTTATCAGGGTAGTCAGTGAAGATCTTATTTGTGAAGGAGACATTGGTGCACAGTAGTAAGGAGAGAGTGAGCTTTGCACACATGAAGCAGAACAGCAAGTGCAAAGGTCCTGAGGCAGGATGTTCTAAGAGCCAGGAGGAGGCCAGTAAGGCTGGAGAGGTATGAGTGTGGATAGAGTGGGCAAGACAAAGAAATGTGAGATGTCCACTGGAGGCAGGATTCACGGCAGGAAGGGATGAGCCATTCAGGGAAGAAAGCCCATGCTGAGGGGTCTGGGTACAGAAAAGGTTGGGGAAAGGGAACTCCAGAGAAGGCAGTGAGGGCATTCTAGGCTGAGAGACCAGCCTGTGCAAAGGCAAAGAAGCAATTGGTGGAGCAAGAAGAGGGCTGGAGGGAGATGTGAGGCTGGAGGAGTCAGCCGTAGCCAGATTGAGAAGCAGCAAGGGCCGGGAGGTTCCAGGGAACACTGAGACAGTTAGGAAGGTCAGGAGGTTGTGGTCAGAGAGTGGAAGATGGGGTTCGAGGTTTGAAAGGTAAAGCGGCTCTGGGTGATGGCAAAGAGTCAGGAGTGGCTGTGGTCGGGGAAGGGGCAGAGTGTCCATGCCTCCAGGACAACGGCAGGGCTCGGGGATGTGAGCAAGACCAGCCAGGGCCTTGTCAGCATCAGTCTCAGGATGGATGGGACGACAGGGAGGAGTATCAGTTGCCTGGGATGTGGGGGAACGGGCTGCCACCACTGGGGGGCGCTACAAAGAAAACTGGTCCGGGATAGGCAGGTGCCAGCCGCTCTTCCTTTTCCTTCTCCAGTGGCCTTCTGCATGGTTCCTTGGCCAGTGCTGATACTTCCCTGGGAGTTGGTCCCTGGTAGCCCTGTGCATAGGCACAGCTGGAGAGGCAGGGTATAGGAAGGGGAAGCCCCTTTGGTTTCTGTAACACCCCCAGGGCTCAGCAGGGAAACCCCATGGGTCCTAAAAGGAAAGTGGCAGCAGTGGGCTTGGGGGAAGACCAAGAAACCCCATCTTCTCCTTGAAGATGGGAAATCCAGGGTGGGCCTGAGGGGCGGGGCAGCGCTGGAAGGGAGATCTGTAACCAGCCCTGACAGCCATCTACAGAGCAGAAACACCAGAGCAATTTGGGGACCTGGCCGAGCCCTGATCCTGACCTCACAGAACCCCAACCTGGGCATGGGCTGAGCCCTGATTCTGCTCATCCACTGAGCTCTTAACTCGGCCCAAGCCTGAGCCCTGACCTGAGTCACCCAAGTGGTTGGGATGTTGGCCGCAGACTGAAGTTTGTGCCCGGTCTGGTCTGAGCTCTGAGCCCAACCTTAACTGGTTCCACACAGGGCCCCCACATCATTGATAGCTCTGACCCCAAACACAGGCAGAGCCAGGGCGTTGACCCCAGATGAAGTTTCGAGTCTGGCTCTAGACCAAGTCCTCAGTGCTAATCCTAGATCTGATCCTGGCTAAAGTCTGAGCTTGGCCCTGAATGAACCTGTTCTCATCCCGCCCTGAAGCTGACTACAGACTGAACGCTTGACTCTGCCCAGACTGAGACCCTACCACCTCATACAAAGCTCCATCCCAGCCACCCACTGAACACTGACCTCCCTGGCACTCCCTCCCTCAGCCATCTGGTAAACCAGCAGAGCATAAGGATGACTCAAAACCCCAAGGCCCCTCTAATGGGCAATCCCCTTACCTGGCCATCCATCTTTGGAAGGACAATGGACTGTGATGGCACTGGGATGATGGTGACAAAGAAGAGAAACAGGAGAGGGGCTGGAGTCTCTGGGACCTACTAGCAAGCAGAGTGGGGCGGCTCACCCAAGAGTGGGGAAGTAAGGGGATGGCTGGACTGTAGAGTGCAGCAGGGAGTCAGGAGCTGAGATTGACCGAAACCCCAGCTTCCCGCCACCCCCACTGCACCTCCCACCCTCTCTGGGAAGGGAAATTACATTTCCCCATTTTAGCAAGGGGTGGTGATGAGGGAAGACTCGGTGAACACAAAGCCGAAAGTAGAAGCAGGACGGAAAGTGAAACTGGGCGCAGCCCCCAGTATAAGACTCCCCCTGCCTGGGAGATGGCTGTCCAAGGAGGCTGGGCCCCGCCATGGGCCAGACGGCAGGCGACCTTGGCTGGCGTGAGTTTGAGGCCAGGGTTGGGGGCAGAGGGGTGGGGGCTTGGCTGAGACTGGGCAGAGGAGGGGTGAACTTGACCACTGTGGATGGGGGCCAAAGGCTGAGGGGCTACAGTGTGGCCAAGACTAAGGAAAGAGGCTGAGCAAGTAACACACACACACACACACACACACACACACACACACACGGATATAGGACACAGCTGGCTGAAGGATGGGAATGAGATAGGAATAACTTGGGGAGAAGGGCTGAGGCAGAGGCTAGGGCTGGGCAGAGGGTGGGGCAGGTTGGCTAGCATGAATGAGGGGACAGGAATAGAAGGGAGGAAATTTGGTGAGAGCTGGGCTGAGAATAGGAAGACTTGACTGGCAGGGGAAAGACTTGAATGGGGAAAACTGGGCAGGCAGTTTGACCAGGATCAGGGCCAGGCAGATAAACTAAGCATTTATTTGGGATGAATGAGCCCCTGCTCAGTCAGCTTGGCTGAGAACTGGGGCTGGCTAGAGGAAGGACAGAAGGAGCAGGGGACTGGGGCCAAGGAGTCAGCAGCCTTACTGGGTCAAGGGTGTGGAGTTTGAAGCTTGGAAGGTGGCTTAAGCTACAGTGGGTGATAAGGACTCAGAGGTGGAACCAGAGCTATAGGCAGAGGAGCCAATGGCAGGGTCAGGGTGGGACCAAGGGCTGGAAGATGGGGACAGAACCCTCAAAGACCAGGTCCAAACCCCCAGGATTGGCTGCAGAGGGGAAGGAGAAGCCAAGGGAAGGGTCTGGGGGCTCCGGAGTCCAAGCAAAAAACAGGGGGTCAGCAGGAAATGGCACAGCTCACTTCTGGGTGGGCAATATATGGAACTAGAAAGGACCTCACTCTGTCTTAAGTCTCCAGGGTGTCAGAGTGGCCCCCAAGCCATGGAGCCTGAATGCTGGAGATTAGAGACAAGACCCACCATCTCTGGAAGTCCATGGGGGTAGCGGAAGCACCCAGAAGTTCCCCTTAGTCTTTACTGAGAGGACATTTCAAGGAGCAGAGCTCAGGGTTTGGAGATAGAGAACAGATAGGAAAGAGGCAGGGAGAGAAGAGGGAGTCAAGAATAGACTTCGACTTAGTAAGCAGTTTTGGTTTGGGTTTCGAATAGAGTTGTGCAACTGCCTAGGGATTGCTAGATTTCCTTTCCCTGACGAAGAAACTGCCCTCTTCCCAGAGCTCCAGCCCCACTACCCCTCTTCCTTCTTTCCAGGAAATGCAGGGTGGGAGGCACTTGCAAAGATCAGCCCATCTGATCCTCCATTTTACAGATGGGAGCCCAAGGCATAGAGATCAGAGGTGGCTTGCCCAAGGGAAGAACCCAATTGAGAAACAGGGCTGCTGCCTCCCATTTCAGGCCCTCCTCCCTCTCCTGGGACCCCTGATTCTCCCACAGTGCAGAGTGATCTACCTGCCTTGGGGGAGGCTGGACCCATCTGTCCTTCTGACTCCTTGGAATAGAGCCTTCAGCATCACCAGCCCTCCCCTGGGGTTCTGGTTCAGGCCATCCAAGCCACCTGGCTAAGCCTGGGGAAATTACTGGCAGAATAGACTGTGCCCACTGTGGTGGAGGTGGTGGCCTTCCTCTGAGGTCTCTGGAGGAAGCACTCAGGCTCTGCATTTGGGCCAATCTGGATGCAGTCCTGGTCCACTCACCCTGTGGCAGGTCACCCTCCCTGAGCCTCACTTTCCCCATCCGCAAAATAGGGAGAATAATAGCACCCAGACTGCCTCACATCCTTGTGCAGTTTGTGCACTGAGGAAGACACTTGGCCAAGGGAGTTAGTGGCGATCCAGATGCAGCCCGAGATTTGCTTCAAAAGTGGGCACTCTGCGCCAGGCTGTGTGTACCCTGGGAAGGGACATTTTCCTTTCATTGTACAGAGATGCATGCATGCATGCATGTGTGCCAAGTCACTGCAGTTGTGTCCGACTCTGTGCGACGCTATGGGCTGCAGCCCATCAGGCTCCTCTGTCTGTGGGATTCTGCAGGCAAAAATACTGGAGTGGGTTGCCATGCCCTCCTCCAGGGGATCTTCCCAACCCAGGGAATGAATGCAAGTCTCTTATGTCTCCTGCATTGGCAGGCGGTTCTTTACCACTTGCGCCACATGGGAAGCCCACAAGAAATGCCATATGGTGTCTCAATAGCTCATTAGTGGTTTTGAGGGGTCAGTGGGATGACACATAATGCGTGCCTGTAGCACAGGCTCAGAAAAGGCATGGTCCCTTCCCTCCTTCGCCCAAGTTCTCCCCCAGCTTGCCCCTCATCTTGTCCACTCCCCTCCCTCATCTCTCCAGGGCTCAGCCTTTTGCTGCTCTTTTCCACTCCCCTCCCCCATCTCTCCAGGGCTCAGCCTTTTGCTGCTCTTCTTGCTTCTGGCTCGAGCTGGTGTCTGGGGATTCCCGAGGCCCCCAGGGAGGCCCCCCCTGAGCCTGCAGGAGTTGCAGAGGGAGTTCAAGGTCAGCCTGCATCTCGCCAAGAAGCTGCTCTCTGCGGTTCGGGTCCAGGCTCATCACTTTGTGAGTTTCCCTAATGCAGCTGGCTCTGGGGATGGGAAGATCCCTAACCCCCTTGGACCCCCACTTAGAGATCTTGTCCCATAGGCTGAATCTCACCTGCCAGGAGTGAACCTCGACCTCTTGCCCCTGGGAGAGCAGCTCCCCAACGTTTCCACGACCTTCCAGGCCTGGCGTGGCCTCTCTGTGAGTGGGGGACTGGCAGGGTGGGGCAGGCAAACTGGCAGTAAGGCTGGTCTGGGTCCATGGAGATAAAGCCCACTGAATTGAAGATGGGTCTGGGGATAAATTGAAGCAGAGCGTCTGGATGAGGCTGGATAAGTCATTGAGTATAAAGATGAGGCTGGAATAAAGAAATGGCATTAGGAAGAAGGTAAGAATGAAGCTGAGCAAGGACAGAGGCCGGGAGGGGAATAGAACGGGATTGGGGATAGAGATTAGTAGGGAGGAGGCATGCAGTTGGTATGAGGAGAATGCTGAGAGGTTAGGAACGGGAAGAGGTTGGAGATGAGTGAAAATGAAGTGGGGGACAGAGAAGGAGTGAGGATTGCTGGTGACGCTGGGACTGGAATGGGGGTGGGTAGAGCTGGAGATGGGATGGAGACACGATGACAGTGAGGCTGGACACATGGAATAAGATAAGAATGGGATGAGATGGGATAAGAATGGGAATATGGATGGGAAAGAAGGTGGAGACAGAATAAAAACAAGTGAGGAGATGGAGCTGGGATGGGATGGTAGAGAGGAAACAGAATGGGGCTGTGGGTAGAGGCTGACAGGAGGATGGAGATGCAGTTACGGGTTAGAGATGAGTTTGGGCATAAGATTGGAAATGAGGTTGGCAAAGAAGACAGGATAGAGATCAGAGACTGTGGAGATAGGAATGGTGATGAGTACAGGAAAGAAGTACGGATGGAGATGGGGTTAAGGATGAGAATAGACATGGAAGGACTTCCCTGGTGGTCCAGTGGTTACGACTCCATGCTTGCACTGCAGGGGGTGTAGGTTCACTCCCTGATTGGGGAACTAAGATCCCGCATGCATGGTGTGGCCAAAAAAAAAAAAAAAAGCTCTACCAAAAATAGATTTGGTGATGGAATGGATGGAGACTGGAGTTGTGTTGGGGATGGGAGAGAGATCAGACGGGTTGCAAGTGGATCCTTGGCCTGCAGGCCTTTCCTGATGCCTTCCCTCCCCTGCCACAGGACCCAGAACGACTCTGCTTCCTCTCCCTGACACTTCGTCCCTTCCATACCCTGTTGGGAGGGCTGGGGAGACAAGAGTTCTGGACCAGTTCGGAGAGGATGCAACTGCAGGCCACGAGGTTGGATCTCCGAGATTTGCAGCAGCATCTCCACTTCCAGGTAGAGTGTCCATCCACCCTCCTCCACCCCCAGAGACCAACACACAAAACTAAGGCTCACTGGCTCCTTTTTTTTTTGTACTTTTTTCTTTTATTTTTCATTGGCTGCCTTTTAAAACACTCCCCCTGCCCAGACATAGGGTGTCTGGAAGGAGATGCTGTGTATGTGTGTATGAGTGTGTATGTGTAGGTGCACGAGGCCCTGGCTCTGCCCCCTGAATCTCTGCCTTCTCTTGGGGTCTTGGTCTTAAATGAGAGAAGCCAGGACAGCACGTAGCATCAGCAGGTCCTGCAGCCAATTAGGTTCCCTTCTCTCTCTTCCTCTGACATCACCAGATTTTCTTGAACATTTCAAAGGGAAATAAGAATTTTATCCTTAATAAAATAATAGAAAAGGAAGACAGCATAAAAACTAACCAGATCACCTTTATGCCCATTTCTGATCCTAAGATGCCCCTTGAGTGAGGAGCTTCCAGTTCCCTGGTGGCCTAATGAGACCCCTACTAAGTCTCTCAGGACTCCAGACTTTCACTTCTGGGGACCAAGTTCAATCCCTGGTCTGGGAACATCCTTAAACCCTGAACCACAACCAAAAGAAAAAAAAGAGAGAGAGAGGAACTTCCAGAACCCCCAATCCCCAGGGTAATCCTGGGTGAGTGACAGCCTGCTCTGTGAGCACCATCTTGCCTTGTGACTTCCAATTTTTTTTTTTTTGAACCAAAAAAAGAATCAGGCAGTTCACATGAAACCATGACATCATGGAAGATGTGAAGTAGGGGTTGTCCAGGGAAATCTTAATCTTGTGGTCTCTGATGTCACTCTATACCATGGGGCACAGAAAGAGATAAGGTTTCACTTGGGGTCCCAGGTTGGCCATTCTCTGACCCCCTGGGCCTCTCCTTGCAGGTGCTGGCTGCAGGATTCAACCTTCCTGAAGAACATGAGAATGAGCAGGAAAAAGGACTGCTCCCAGGGGCTCTGGGCACCCCCTTGCAGTTATCTGCCCAGGTATCCTGGTCCCGGTTCCTCTACACTTACCGGTTGCTACACTCCTTGGAACTTGTTTTGTCTCGGACCGTGCGGGACTTGCTGCTGCTCTCCCGGGCCGGGAACTCAGTCCAGGCCTTGGGGTTCCCCACGCCCAGCTCCCAGCCCTGATGGAGTGACCTCTTAGCTGAACCCATTAGGACTTGAGGACTGGAGCCTGGGCCATGAGACAGCCTCCAGCTCATTTGCCTTAGACAAGGCATGAACGACCCCATCCCAAACCCTACCCAATAACTTAAGGCCCCTCTAGTCCTTGTCAGATATTTATTTCTTAGATATTTATTTATTGTTTAGAAAAATGAAGGTTTATTTATTGTTTGGGGGGCCGGCTAGTCATCCTCAGACTAGGCCACCATGCTGTCTAATAAAGCACTCCCACCCTCTCTCTGCCTTGGTTTCTTTCCAGAGAAGGGGTGCCTGACACCCCGAGGGGCCCTGGCGCAGAGGCTGCAGCTTTTGGCCACCCTGGACTCCTCTCTGCTCCTCCGTTTTGAGGGTTTCTGGCCCACCTTCTCCCACTCTGGTTTGTTCAGCTGGTGGTTGCTATAGTAACCAGCAGAGTTCCTGGACTCAGCTCCCATTCTGGAAGTTTCAGGCAACGGGCATGCTTTCCTTTGATTGCAAATGGAGCTCCACAGTCCCTCCTGACCTTTTCCTCCAAGCTGGCTTCAACCTCAGAGGTTTGCGTTCCTCCTCCACAGCGCCGAGGGCCTGGTCAGGGACAGGGTTGGGGAGAGCAAAGAGTGGGTGCCATCCAAGAGGGAAGGCTGTGGGGAGAACTGTCTCTGTCTTCACTCAGTCATCCGAGCAGCTGAGATAGATTTAGGAGGCAGGCAAGGCAGGCCCTCAGAGAGATGCAACCCCAGCAGGGCAGGGGTCCATCAGCCACACTGGAGAGGCAGACTCCTTAAGTTCACAGTTCTCACTGGCAACTGGTTCTGTCTGCTCCATGGTGACACACGCAGGCCCGGGGGTTTGAAAAGGACGTGTCCAAAGCGACAGGGGGAGTCAGGCTGAGCAGGGTTCAACCCAGCCGTCCCAGCAAGCCTTGCTTGGCGCTTGGCTCCTGGGGCCTTGAATCCCAGTCACTGGGGCTTTGGCTGGCCCAGCCGGGCTCGCAGTTCCTGCATCATGCCTGGGTGTGCCAGGCCAAACCTGCAGACGGAAGACAGGCCATGGGGAGCTGGCCTTCAGGTGCTGTCATCAGCCTCTTCCCCAGGCCGGCCGGGTCACCCCACCCTGTGCTCACCCCTGTCCCAAGGGACTTCTCCTGGCCAGCAGTGGAGTCCCTTCAGGCCTGGGGGGCGTTGGCTCCGGCGGCTGCTCTGGCTGGATTCTCTGCTCTGGGGCTGATGGCTCCTTTTCAGGTGGAGGGCTGGGAGACCCCTCGGGTGGCTCAGGGACCGGGGTCCGTCGGAAAGAGGGCCGGGAGCGGCGCTGCGAGGAGCTGCGGGACAGGAATACTCGGCTCCTCGAGACAGAGACGTCCAGGCGGGACCCGGGGAGCAGGGCCTATAGGGAAGAGGGGGCAGGGTACCACAGGGCCGGCTACAGCTTTGGGATTTTGCTCTGTCCCGCCCTGGACCCTGCCCGGAGCGCTCACCTCACCCCACTTGCTGTGAGCATCCTGTCCAGTGCTCCCGTCAGCCTCCCCTCGTGGTCCAGGCCCAGCCTCTGCAGGGTCCTCAATGGTCGACTGGTCCTTCTGGCCTTGGACGCCCTCCAGGCCTTCTGGATCAGTCTCCGCGGCCTCCGCTTTTTGGCCTCCAGTCACCCCAGCATCCTCCACGTCAAGGGGCCTTTGTGTTTCTCCCTCCTCAGGGTGCTGGTTCCCACGCTGCACCTCACCCCTCTGCCCCTGCTCCCTCACTCGCCACGCCCCAGCCTCTCCTTCCCACAGTGCCTGCCCTCCCAGGAGGTCCTCTGCCCTCAGCGCCTGCGAGCCCGAGGGAAAGTCATCCACCCCACAGATTCCTTCTGCCCCTGTTGAATCCCCTAGTCCCACCAGCTCTCCCTCTGGCTCACTCTCCAGGGCAGCCTCAGGAGCCTCTGCTTGGCTACCGCGGCCAGGCACCTCCTCCTCGCCTGAGCCCTCTAGGCCAAACTCCTGCCCCCTTCTCTTCTCTCCCTCTGCAGCCTCCACCAGCTCCTCACCTCTGTGAGCTTCCTCTCTCCCTTCCAAATCCCAGCCTCTCCCAAAGGCATCCCCAGCCTCTCTTTCAGGCCCTCCTTCCAAAGCTGCCTTATCCTCCACCATCTTGACAGCCAAAGTATTTGCCTCCGGGCCCTCGCTGCTCTGGGGGCTCACAGCCTCTGCCTCCAGCTTCCAGCCTCTCCCGGAGGCTCTGTCCTCCCGGCAGGGCCCAGCGGCCTCTACCTCCTCCTCCTGGGTTTCTCTGGTGTCCAACTCTCCCAGGAACTGGCTGGTCCCTGCTTCTGCCCCGAGCCTTCTGCCCTGCTCCTGGTTCTCTGCTCCCGGGGCCTCCCCCTCCTCTGCTCCATGCCAGGCTTCCTTCGTTTTCATCCACTCCCCACCTGCCTCTGGGATCGCTGGCCGTGCCAACTCTCGGCCTCCTGCAGCCTCCACCACCGACGCCTGGCCTCTTGTAGCCTCCTCCTCCCCCTCTTCAGCATCTCCTTTTTCCTCCTGGGCATCATCTCTCTCCACATCCTTTCTTCTGTTTTCGCAGGCTTCGGCCACAGAGCTGTTAGGCTTCACATGCCCCACGTGCCTGGGACATTCCTGCTGGCTCCTCCCTGTCTCCTCTCTGCCTGGGGCTAGAATGCTCCAGAGCTCTTCTTTACCCACTGGCCCTTCCTCAAGTTGCTCTGTTGTGGTCTGGGGGCCTCCCATTAGCTCAGGTTCTTGGCTTTCAGTGACCTTGTGCTCAAGGCCACCCCACTCCCCCTCCAATGCTTCATCCCCGGTCTGAGTCTCTTCCTCCCCACTCCCCACATTGAACTGCTGGGGCCTGCCCTCTGAGGTTGCCTCCAAGTCAGCATCCCCTTTAGCCTCATTGGCTACTTTGTCCTGAGGCAGCTCAGCCTCTGTGGCCGAGCAACTCTCCTTCTGCTCCTCAGCCTCCTCTGTTTGTACTACCTCCTTGAGACTGGCTTGACCAGCCTTGACCTCTGAGTCTTGCCTCCCCATGGCCTCTTCCTCAGCCCGATCTGCCTGGCCCTCAAAGCCCTCCCTTACCTCCTCCACTGACCTCAGACCTTCCTCAGCCTCCCTCCCTGCTGCCTGGCCTTTGGCTTCTTCTTCCACTCTCCCGGTTCCTAGGACCTGGGTCTGTTCAGGGAACAGGCTTGCTTCGGTCTCTCTATTCTCATCCACCTCCTCCTCCTGGTCTCTCTTAGAGGTCTCCTCTAGGGCCCAGACTCTCCCAGTACCCTCTGGGATCCTTTCTCCTGGAACTGCCCCATATTCTGTCTCCTCGACTTCTGGGAGGTCAGCCTCCTCCTTGCCCGAGGCTTCCCCATCCTCAGATTCTGTCCCTGGCTCCTGGGTCCCCTGTGCCCTTGTGCTTCGGCCACACCTGACCACTGCCACCCCTTCTTCCCTCCCAGCCCCTTTGGCCCCAGGGCCCTGGATCTCCGCTGCGGCTGCCTCACTTACGACCTGCTCTGACTCCTTGCCATCCCCTGCCACCTTGTGCCCATCAGCACCAGCCTTCCCCTCAGGCTCCTTGTGCCAGGCCCACTCTGACTCCACCCCTCCGGCCACCACTGGCTCTGCTGCCCTAACCTCTTCCTCCTCCCATTCCCGTGTTCTCAGTGTCTCCTCTCTCTTCACTTCCTGCTCATCATGCTCCTGGCTCTCCAGAGCTTGGCTCCTCCTATCTTGACTAGCCTCAGACCCTGCCTCAGACTTCTTTCTGGCCTCCAAGGGGATACCTGACTCCTGGCATCTGATGGCTTTGGCTGCCTCCCAGTCCTCAGTGTCCTGCCTCTCAGCTTGAGACCCACGGGAGCTGCCTTCTCCCCCACCCCAGGTCTGTTCTGTAGCTGAGCTTTCCTCCCAGCATCTTCCAGTCTCTCCAGGCTGTCTCAGCCCTCCATCCTCCTTGCTTTGACTGCCTCCAAGACCCTCCAGGGCCTTCTGGGCTTCCTCTTCCACCTTCCCCAGGGGCCTTCCTGCAGCCACCTCCCTCAGTTCCTCAGCTGCACATGCCTCCTTCCTCTCTATAGTGGGGACTTCATCTCCTATAAGGTAGGAAACAAAGGTGCTGAGAGACTCCTAGGGAAAAAGAGGGAGGGAGACAAAAGGCATTAAGGGGAGGCCCAGCCCTTTCCCTGGGGGCCCTGGACCAAAGGAATTCAGGATAAGAAAGAGGGGTTCTAGGATCTGGGGGAAGGAGGAGGACAGGATCTGCAGAAGGAGTAGGAAAGGGCCTAGATGAGAGGTCTGTGGATGTGTTTGTGGGGGTTGGGGGATTGAAATCCAGAGAAGATTGGGCTAACAAGCTGCGTGATCCTGGGGAAGGAATCTGGGTTTGAGGAGAGACTCAAAGGGAGAAAAGAAGGTGAGGACTTAAAGAGCAGGGTGAAAGTCTCCAGCATCTCTGTGCCCCTCTCACCAGTGCCCCCCTCAAGGCCTGATGCAGCCCAGGGAGATGTAGCCGGAGGAAATCCATCCTGTCTGTCTCCGTCTGTGTGTCCAGAAAACTGATAATGACTGTCCCCACCCACCGAACCAGCCTTCCCCACTACCCAAGACACTTCCTCTTCCCCTGTCTCTTCCTGATGTATCCCCACCCCAAGCCCTGCCCACAGCTGCTTCCAGCGCAGGTTGGGAAATAGGTATCTATCACATAAGAGACTTGGATGTGCATTCAGAACTAGAGGGTAAGGGAGGAAGACCAAAAGGAAAAAGTGGGAGCGGAGACCTCAGAATTGGGGTCTGCTGAGGCAGTATGGGGCAACTGCAGCTCAAGTGACTCAGGTCTTGTATTTACACCTCGGCCATTTCCGTCTCCCCTCAAAGCCACAGCCTCTCTGTGAGAGGAAGCTGGGGTTTGTGGTTCCTGTTTTGCCTGGAGACAAGGAGTAGGAGTGAGCAGGGGGCTGGTAAGAGCTCTGGTTTCTCATTTCAGGGTCATTAATGCTTCCCCAAGAGGAAGAAAGAGCTGGATTGGTGGCTCCAATGCCCATTTGCTCATCTGTAGTCATTCTTGCAAAACGAAACTTGGCTACACTTTGTATTGTGGTTATTCACGTCTACCTCCCACCTCCCTTTGAGTTCCTTGAAGGAGGAGGCCATGTATGACATGTTGCTGAATTTCTAGAGCCCAGTATGGGTAGTAGGATCCTGTTTTTCATTGGTAGAGTGATCTGGGAAGCATACCAAAGGGGGTACCTTTCTAACAGCAAGTCTGAGGGCCTGGTGGGGAGGAAGAGCTGGGAGAGGTGGGCACTGACTGTTGGAAGCCCACAAGAGAGATTAGCAGGGGAAGGACGTGATGAAGAAAACACAGGATGCTGCTTTACCACCTAGAGGAAGGTAAGAGAATAATTACTCCTTATTTGGGACTACGTGAAATGACTTTAATCTACACCTCTTCCTCTATCCCCTCCCGGAGCCTCACTTTCCAAATTTTCAATGAGAGGAACTAGATGAGATCACACTCAGAATCTCCAGCCTTAGAATCATTTGGTCTAAGCACCCTTAATGCAGGCAGGAATCTGCAGCCAGCTCAGCCAGCAACCCTGTCCCTGGTGCTCTATTTCTTAATGCCGAGTTTCTAAAGTCACCTTTAGGTCTGATGTTGTACGATCATCAGTAACTTTCTTTTTTTGTTTTCTCATCTGCAAAACTAGGCTTGAACTACCTTGGTTCTAACATAAATTAAGAAAAGAGTTCTCTTAACTCTTGGATACTGCCAAGAGATAATTCATGACATCTTATTAGGTAGGTGCTATCTTTACTTACAGTTTCTAAAGCAATCTAAAGGCAACAGATAGGAATAAGAATGATGTGATGCGGCTGCCTTTGTTGTCAGCCAGAAACAGTCTTGGGTAGCTGTGTGGCCATATTTGTTTCTGGCAGTTGCAGGCCGTGAGAGAAGCTGAAGCCGTTGGTAGCCATGACTAGTGCTGGCACGACGTTCAAGGCCTTGGGCGCTGCTACCTAACATCATGGCTCTTCTTGCTTATCCTATCCACACCAGTTTTAAACCGGTGGTTCCAGGGTTCTCCCAGCCTCTATCTCTCCTACGCCCCGGAGTTGAGAAGGTCTAAAACGAAGGCAGAGAGAAGACCCGGAAGTGGTGAGGACCTTGAAGCACGTGATGAGGGACCCACCGGTGCTGTCACGTGACTGTCTGTTTAAGGGTGCGGGTGCGAAATGTTCAGCTTCTCTTAAAGGTACAGGCTGCAGGGCCCCCTGCTTTGGAGAGGACGGGGGCAGAGTCCGACAACGGGGCGTGGTAGGGCGTGCGAGGGCGGGAGATGGAGCCTCGGGTAGGGTCGTGGCTCGCCGGGCGTGAATGCAGCGGAGGACTTGGAGCTGGGACGGCAATGGGGCGTTGATCCCTCTTACCTGTCTCAGACCCTCATCCGTCCCATTGGAGCCAACTTTACCAGAACTTGATGCCATGGGAGACTGTGCGGGCTCGCCGCGGCGCCTTTCGGATTCCGAGGGTGAGTATAGCCGCCGACCCTCACGGGATTGACTTCCTCTGTCCTCGCGACGTACCTGACAGGCTCGGGCGCTGGTCGGCCCCGGGAGAATATCCGTGGGACCATCGTGCACCTGAGACTGGGGTGGGGGTCATGCCCTCTTTTTCTCCCCCTTTCAGGGGAGGAGACAGACCCGGCACCTCGGCCTCCGCTGCAAGACAGTCAGGGCGCCCATTGGAAGAACGCGGTGGGCTTCTGGTGAGTGGCCTGAATAAGTAAAAAGCGGGTGGGAAGAGTTGAGTTTCAGAAAAGGAGCTGAATTCACAAAATATTTTTGTTGTTTGTTGTTTTGGTCGCTAAATCGAGATTCTTTTGCAACCCAGTGAATTGTAACCTGCCAGGCAGGCTCCTTTGCCAGCAGGATTTTCCAGCAAGAATGCTGGAGTGATTTGCCATTTGCTTTTCCAGGGGATCTTTCCCCCCGAGGGATGGAACCTACATTTCCTGCCTTGGAAGGCAGATTCTTTACCACTGAGCCACCAGGGAAGTTTTTTTTTTTGCCCTGAGGTCCACTGTAAATTTTCCACATTTCACTCATTCACTTTCACCTTTTGGTCAGTTCCACATATCACCTGGAGGGTTATTTTCTTCTTGTTTTTACTGCAATGAACTCAGCGTTTAACTTTGTAAATACTTGTATTTTTAAAAAGAAAACTGTAAGTCACTATTCTGAATGGAAAGCCAGTATTTTCTTAATGCATTTTTGAATAAATGCATCACTAACTTTAAAAAGTCATCTGTTTACCTCCTGAAATCATTCAAACACTGAGGCTTGGGAAATAATTTTAGCACTAATTTAAACATCAAGGGGGCTTCCCTGGTGGCTCAGCAGTACAGAATCCACCTGCCAAGCAGGAGAACCAGGTTCGATCCCTGGGTCGGGAAGATCCCCTGGAGAAGGAAATGGCAACCCACCCCAGTATCCTTACCTGGAAAATCCCATGGACAGAGGAGCCAAGCACGCTACAGTCCATGGCGACTCAAAGAGTCGGACATGACTTGGTGATGTTTACAACAACAGCAACAAACATCAAGGACTTGGGTAGCAGATTGGGTTGGAAGTGAGGCTTCTCTCTCTGAGCCTCAGTTTCTCAGCAGTAAAATGGGAGGAACAGCAGTACCACTTTGTAGGCTTGTGAAAAGGACACATGAAATTCTATTGCTATGCCCTATTCCCTACCCATCACTGACAGCAGTTGTGGGAGATGAGAGTAAGTGAACAAGATCCTTCATAGATCATAAAGGGTATTATCTTGTTTTGATCTCTACATCACTCTGTGAGATAGTCAGCAGGGAAATTTGTATCCCCGTTTTACACATGACTTGACTCAGGCCGCTCAAGTGGAAGTGGCAGACTTGGGACCTGAACATAGTCCTTTGGGTTTCAAGCCCCCAGGATCTTTCTACTGTACCACAGTTGGAGACAGTGGATCCGTGGATGAGAAATGCCCCAGGAACTGAGTCATGGTGGGAGCTTGGAGGAGAGAATCATCAAGGATGACTTCCTTTTCTTCCTGGGAGAGGTCTTGGAGATTAGATGTGAACCTAAATTTGTCATCCCGAGGCCTGTATTTTGAACCCTCCCGCTACATGGGGATGTGGTCTGAAGACAGAGGAAAAAGAAGGCATGGGAAAGTGGGAGGTGTGGTGCTGGGACGGTGGATAGATTGTAGTCCTAAATAGAATTTATGATCTATTCTCTTGTCACTTGTATCTCAATAAAACTGGGGGTGGGGGGAATCTGTCCTGCTCACTCCAGGCTCTTGGGCCTCTGCAACAACTTCTCTTATGTGGTGATGCTCAGCGCCGCCCACGACATCCTTAGTCACCAGAGAACAGCTGGGAATCAGAGCCATGTAAGTGACCCTCTCTACCACCACCACCAGTCGCTGTGGGAAGAGGAGGGACTCACTTTGGGCAGAGACCCACTTGAAACACTCGTGGAATGGGGTGACTAAGGGGTGGGGCAAGATGGCTGAAGTTTCCAGACCTCAGAGCAGTAAGGGCCTTTAAGAATCAGTTGGTATGGGCTTCCCTGGTGGCTCTGTGGTAAAGAATCTGCCTGCCAGTGCAGGAGACAAGGGTTCAATCCCTGATCTGAGAAGATCCCACATGCCGCAGAGCAAATAAGCCCATGAGCCACAGCTATTGAGCCTGTGCTCTGGAGCCCAGGAACCGCAACTATGGAGCCTGTGGGCTGCCACTCCTGAATCCTGAGTGCCCTAGAGCTCCTGCTCTGCAACAGAGGGGCTACCACAGTGAGAAGCCTGCCCACTGCAACTAGAGAGTAGCCCCCACTTGCCACAACTAGAGAAAAGACTGCAACAATGAAGACCCAGCACAGCCAAAAATGGATAAAATTTAAAGCTTTTTTTTAGAAAAGAATCAATTGGTTCTTGCAAACCAATTGCAAACTCAAATGTTGGCTGGATGGGACTATGGTCTAAAGCATGGTTTTTTAACCCCAGCATTATTGTTGACATTTGGGGCTGGATAATTCTTTGTTGGGTGACTTTCCTATGCATCATACGATGTTTAACAGCATCTCTGGTCTCTACCCACTGGACACTAATAGAATGTCCCTCACTCTCCAGTTGATGACAACCAAGAATGTCTCCAGACATGGCCAAATGTTCCCTGGAGGGTATAATCACCTTTGGTTGAGAACTTCTTGTCTATCATGAGCTGGAGGAGGCAGGCCTAGGAGGAGCAGCTACCACTTTGCAGGTCCAACAGGGAATTTTGTCCAAGAGCAAATTTTTCTGGAAACCTAGGTTTTTAAAATGAAAGTTCCCAAGTGTGTTACCCAAATAAAGTCTGTTTACAGGGCCCTCTTTGGCATGTCAACCATTAATTTGAGACTCCCGTGGAAACCCCCTCTCCATTGTGCCCATAGAAAAAGTGAGGTCTCAAGAGGCCAGGGCTGACCCAAGGACATCCTTCAAGTCAGAGCAGAGCTGGGAATGGAACCAGGCCTTGTTTATCTGCCCTCCTGCCTCCTTGGGTGAAAAACTTCTCTCTCATCAGGTGGACCCAGAGCCAACGCCCACCTCCCACAATAGCTCATCTCGATTTGACTGCAACCCTGTCTCCACAGCAGTGAGTACCCATCTGGTCCTCCCCTTCCCCTTCTTCTGGGTCCATAGATCCTACCCACTTAGAACCCAGCACCCATGATTCTAATCATTAAGGCTGCCATCTACTGAGCACTTCCTGTGTGCAGCAGGAATTAGCTTATTGAATCCATATAACAGTCCTGTGAGTTAGGCTTTATAATTATCTCCATTTTCTAAATAAACTGAAACTCAGATAATGTGAATACTGAATGCATAGCTCAGGAGTGGCAGAGCTGGGACTGGGATCCAGATCTGTGTGATATCAGAACCTGTTTGCAGCCCATCTAATCGGGTTTCTGTCTTTCCCTGGCCAGTGGGTTGGGAGGCTTGTCCCTGGGAAGGTCTGGGGTCTCATTCGATTCTCTGATCCCAGGCGGTGCTTCTGGCTGACATCCTTCCCACCCTCATCATCAAATTGCTGGCTCCTCTTGGCCTTCATCTGCTGCCCTACAGGTCTGGGTGTGGGTGGTGGGAGGAAAGGCAGGTGGGGTCTGTGAGTGGGGAGGCGGGGAGGGCTGGGGAGCTGACCATCCCCATCTCCCACCTCCCTTCAGCCCCCGGGTGCTCACCAGTGGGATCTGTGCTGCAGGAAGCTTCCTCCTAGTTGCCTTTTCTCATTCGGTGACGGTCAGCCTGTGTGGTGAGTGGGAGGTTTTATGTCAAGTGGGGGGTTCAAAGGATCCACAACAGACACGGTAGTCTCCCCAACTTCCCAGAGGAAAGAGATCATTTTTTATACCCCTCAGACACCTGCTAAAACTATCATGGTAGGAGATGGGAGATGAGGTCA
Organism: Oryx dammah; assembly: GCF_014754425.2. Taxonomy (NCBI): domain Eukaryota; kingdom Metazoa; phylum Chordata; class Mammalia; order Artiodactyla; family Bovidae; genus Oryx; species Oryx dammah. The sequence continues at coordinate 183,066,857 of NW_024070186.1, read as the reverse complement.
ATCTGGAGGGATAGGTAGGGGAGATGGGGGAAAATGGACAGATTAGGTGGAGATCAAGATGAGCAGTCACCAAGAGTTTGTGATGGAGGTGGAGGAGGCATCAAGGACAGGGAATTCCCTGGTGGTCCAGTGGTTAGGACTCGGCGCTTTCATTGCTGTGGCCCAGGTTGGAAAACTGGTTGGGGAACTAAGATCCTGCAAGCTGCGTGCCCATCCAAAACAAACAAAAAGAATGAGTTCTTGCTCTTGGTTTGATAGCTGGGTGGGTGGAGGGTGCCATTCCCTATGAGGGGACGTACAAGCAAGGGGCTTGGTTCTGCTTCACATCTGGAGCCCAGCCTATCCCAGGGAGCTGTTTTTATTTACTTGATTGTTGGCTACGTTGGGTCTTCCTTGCAGCGTGAGGGCTTTCTCTAGTTTGTGGCATGTGAGGTCTTCTCTAGTTGTGGCTCAGTGTTCTCTTGTTGCGGAGCGTGAAGTTAGTTGCCCGGCATCATGTGGGATGTTAGTTCCCTGACCAGGGATTGAACTCACATCCCCTACACTGGAAGGCGGAGTCTTAACCACTGGATCACCAGGGAAGTCCCAGGAGATCTCTTTTCAGCCCCTCCGTGCGGATGCAGAGGAGGCTGCGGTCACACCTGCTTAGGGGATCGGGGCTGTCGGGGCAAAAAAAGGCTGCCTGTGGCCACGGCCATGCCTGCTCCCCCCCAGGTGTGGTCCTGGCTAGCATCTCTTCAGGTCTGGGGGAAGTCACCTTCCTCTCGCTCACTGCCTTCTACCCCAGGTAAGCAGGCAGAGCAGGGAGTGGGGGGCGAGGGTCCCGCTGCTGGCTTTGGTCCTGCCTAGTGCTACTGTGTTCTCCTTCTCAGGGCCGTGATCTCCTGCTGGTCCTCAGGTACTGGGGGAGCAGGGCTGCTAGGGGCACTGTCGTACCTGGGCCTCACCCAGGCTGGCCTCTCTCCCCAGCACACCCTGCTGTCCATGCTGGGCATCCCCGCCCTGCTGCTGGCCAGGTAAGCACCCTGGGCTGGGAGGAAGAGGGGATTCAAGGAGCGAGAACTTGACCATGATCCCGATCTTCAGATCCCTACACCAAGTGGGAGGATGTGGCTTCTCTGACAGGCCTGGGTTTGGATTCTAGAGCCTGCTCCTTGTTAGCTGTGTTACATGGGACAAGTTGCTTTATGTCTCTGACCCTCAGTTTTCCCATAGGTGGACTCTGTTCATTTTGTGTGTGTTTCCATGTGTGTTAGGAAAACATTTTCACTGGTCAATCAAACCTGTGATTTCATACAAGATTGCTTAGGACCAGGCCATGTAGGAAAAGGGAATCAATTGAAAGGGAAATACTAAGTAAAAAATACGATATACAGGAGGGATATGGACATGGCGAATATCATGAAGACAAAACATAAGTGACCGAACTTTGGGAAGTTCTGAAGTGCTCATCCAGAGTACAGGCTGAGCACATCATAAATGGAAGCTGGAGCGATTACTGGGACTTCCCTGGTGGCTCAGTGCTAAAGAATCCACCTGCCAATGCGGGAAACTTGGGTTCGATCCCTGGGTGGGGAAGATCCCCTGGAGAAGGAAATGGCAACCCACTCCAGTATCCTTGCCTGAGAAATCCCATGGACAGAGGAGCCTGGCGGGCTGCAGTCCATGGGGTCACAGAGTCTGAGACGACTTAGTGACTAAACAAGAGTGATTATTAGAAAAATAACAAGAAGGCAGAACTGACAGGCTTGTTGTGAGCCGAGAGTCAAAACAAGGGCCTGTGGACTAGAAACAACAAGTATATACATTTCAGCTCCAGAGGAAGAAGCATTTTTGCATAGTTGGAGGCTCTCTGGCCCAGTTTGAGGTGTCTTTGAGGAGAGGAGGAATGATGGGGGCTATCCTGGGAGGGGGCGGCCTTTACAGCCCAACAGAGGCTCTTCAATCTTCCTTCATTCTGTTCATTTCTAGCTATTTCTTGTTGCTCACATCTCCTGGGCCACAGGATCCCAGAGGGGAAGAGGATTCAGACACAGCAGCTCGGCAGCCCCTGATCAACAATGAGGCCTCAGAGTTGAAGCCAGGTAGGAGACTCAGGAGCTCCTCAGAGCGGTGATCACTTTCTCTCTCTGGGTTTCAGTCTTTCTGTGGGCAATTTGGAGGGGACGTGGATGGGCATGTCAGTTATGATGAGAGCCAATCACATTCATCGGAGAAGGAAATGGCAGCCCACTCCAGTACTCTTGCCTGGAAATTCCCGTGGATGGAGGAGCCTGGTAGGCTGCAGTCCATGGGGTTGAGAAGAATCGGACACGACCGAGTGACTTCACTTTCACTTTTCACTTTCATGCATTGGAGAAGGAAATGGCAACCCACTCCAGTGTTCTTGCCTGGAGAATCCCAGGGACGAGCCTGGTGGGCTGCCGTCTGTGGGGTCACACAGAGTTGGACACGACTGAAGCGACTTAGCAGCAGCAGCAATCGAATTCATCTCTTCAAGAAACACTCATTTTTGGGGACTTCCTTGGCAGTCCAGTGGTTCAGACTCTGCGCTTCCAATGCAAGGGGCAGTGATTCAGTCCCTAGTCAGGGAACTAAGTTCCCATATGCCTTGCAGTACGGCCAAAAAAAGAAAAAATTTTATCCAATACTACGTATTGTATCATTTGTAAACAAATAACCAGGTCAGAAACTCATTTTCACATGTTGTTGATAAGTATTAGAAGAGCGTGACAGAGTGATGTGCTTGGAAATGACATGGTGGAAAGGAGATGGGTTCTACTTAGAGAAGGTGCTCATCGAAGGCTTTTTGAGGACATCTCATTGGGCTGAAATGTGAAAGACAAGGAGTCAGTTCTGTGTACATTGGGGTGAATAGGTTCCAGGCAGAGGGACCAGCAAGTGTTAAGGCCCTGTGGTGGGAATGAGCTTGGATGTTCAAAGAAACAGAAAGAGGGGCCCAGTGTGGCTGGGGGCAGGGCCCTGTATACCACCATCAAGCTGTAAGCTATACAAGGACCTCCCTGAAGGTCCAATGGTTAAGACTCTGCTTTCCAATGCAAGGGGCACAGGTTCAGTCCCTGGTCAGGGAATTAAGATCCCACATGCTGAATCATGTGGCAAAAAAAAAAAAAGGCTATACAGGAGTCATGAAAAAGTCTTTTATCTGGTTACTTTTTTTTTTTTAATCATGGTAATATCCATACCATGAAGTTTACCCATTTAACCATATTGAATTGTACAGTCCAGTGGCCTGTGTGCATTCACATTGTAGTATTGGCTGGTTGATTCCTGCACACCAGCACCCCTTTTTCTGAGTCAAGGTGCTGACCTCACCTGCCCTTCTCTCCCTGCTGCCCTGCAGGCTCTGGCTCACCCCTCTCCCTTCAGGAAAGGTGGACCGTGTTTAAGGTACAGACGATAGCTGTGGCGTGTCCCCCGCGGCCAGCGTTCATCACCCGCCTCCCGCTCATGTCTCCTGACTTTCCAGGGCCTGTTGCACTACATCGTCCCCTTGGTGCTGGTTTACTTTGCTGAGTATTTCATCAACCAGGGACTTGTGAGTGAGGGCTGCCAGGAGGGGGTGTGGGAACAATGATGGAGGTGGGGACCCACACGGCCTTGTCCATCTCCTCTGTCTGCTCTTTGCTGCAGTTTGAACTCCTCTTCTTCCGGAACACGTTCCTGACTCATGCTGAGCAGTACCGCTGGTGAGAAGAGTCGGGGTGTGTGGCAGGACCGGCGGGGGGCTGGGGGCACCCCTTGATGATGACTGGGGTTGGGAGGGGCTGCCCTGCCGAGGAGGCACCAGAGGGGCTTCCTCCTTCTCTGTGCCTCATCGAAGGTACCAGATGCTATACCAGGCCGGCGTCTTTGCCTCCCGCTCCTCCCTCCGCTGCTGTCCCATCCGCCACACATGGGTCCTGGCCTTGCTGCAGGTACGGAGCCCCTGGCCCTCACTTTCCTCCGCCCTTGGCTCCCAGCTTCCCCAGGTTCCATCATTTCCTTCCCTCAGCAGGGGTTATTGATCACATCCCATCATGTTTTAATCATGGGGAATGGAAGCCAGCAGGGGTCTGTGTAAGATGCATGGCCTCAGGTGCTCAGCAAGCCCCGGTGCAGATCCCAGCTTCTATACTTAGTAGCTGTGTGATTTAGGGCAGGTCTCTGAACTAATCTTGAACCTCAGTTTCCTCATCTGTAAACTGGGCATGGTTGTAAGAAATGGAAATGTGAAGCATGAAAGAATGAGATTATGTATCATGTCTTAATCAGTTAGGTGACTGTTTACCCAAGCCTCATGCAAAGAGACAGACTTTCAAAGAATGTTTCTAACAATCAGAAAACGTCCTGTTCTTTTATCCTGGGTGGTTAACTACATAGAACCAGTGACTTTGTGAGTAAAGCAGGTTATTTATCTCAAGACTGGTGAGCAAATTCATGGCAAAGGTCATGTAAGTGATTAAACTTTAAATGAGCCAAAACACCTTTCCGTACAACAATTTTAATGAAAGGAGTTCTACGTAACCAGCAATCATGTTTTGTTGTCATGTAATTAAAGCCACTGAAGGTAACTAATAAACCTTCAACTTTTTTTATAGAAGAAAACATGATTTTAACCATTCATATCTTTTTACTTGTTTCTAAATGTCTGAGTTCTTGGTCAAACAAAAATAAGTCCTTATTGTGTGCTCAGCCACTCAGTTGTGTCCAACTGTTTGCAATCCCGTGGACTGTAGCCTGCCAGTTTGCTCTGTCCAGGGGATTTTTTTTCCAGGCAAGAGTACTGGAGCGAGTTGCCATTTCCTTCTCCAGGGGATCTTTCAAAACCCAGTGATTAAATCCACATGTCCTGCTTGGCAGACGGATTCTTTACCACTGAGCCATCAGGGAAGCCCAAAACAAGTGGTTGGCAACCTCCAAATTATTTTAATATCCCTCTGGATCATGCTCTTGGGAACAGAAAGAAAGAAAGAAAGAAAGTGAAGTTGCTCAGTTGTGTCTGACTCTTTGAGACCCCACGGACTGTAGCCTGCCACACTCTTCCGTCCATGGAATTTTCCAGGCAAGGATACTGGAGTGGGTTGCCATTTCCTTCTCCAGGAGATCTTCCCTACCTAGGGATTGAACCTGGGTCTCTGCAGGCAGACTCTTTACTGTCTGAGCCACCAGGGAAGCCCAGAAGGGTATATGAAAAGGTGACCTTTAAAATAAATCTCACAAAAATCCATCTAGTCAAAGTTATGTTTTTTCCAGTAGTCATTTATGGATGTGAGAGTTGGACTATAAAGAAAAGTGAAAGTGAAGTCACTCAGTCGTGTCCGACTCTTTGCGACCCCATGGACTGTGGCCTATCAGGCTCCTCCGTCCATGGGATTTTCCAGGCAAGAGTGCTGTAGTGGATAGCTATTTCCTTCTCCAGGGGATCTTCCCAACCCAGGAATCGAACCTGGGTCTTCCGCATTGCAGGCAGACGCTTTACCGTCTGAGCCACCAGGGAAGCCCACTATAAAGAAAGCTGAGCGCTGAAGAACTGATGCTTTTGAACTGTGGTGTTGAAGACTCTTGAGAGTCCCTTGAACTGCAAGGAGATCCAACGAGTCCATCCTAGAGGAAATCAGTCCTGAATATTCATTGAAAGGACTGATGCTGAAGCTGAAACTCCAGTGCTTTGGCCACCTGATGCGAATAACTGATTCACCGGAAAAGACCCTGATGCTGGGAAAGATTGAAGGCTGGAGGAGAAGGAGAAGACAGAGGATGAGATGGTTGGATGGCATCACTGATGCGATGGACATGAGATTGAGTAGGCTCTGGGAGTTGGTGATGGACAGGGAAGCCTGGTGTGCTGCAGTCCATAGGGTTTCAAAGAGTTGGACACGACTGAGCTGCTGAACATAGAGGAAAGTCCTTTGCCCTTTTTAATAATTTTAACTCACTTCTGTGATAACAAGGTACAGCATTAGAATAGATTATACTTTAATGTTAAGTCAACTGCATGCAAATATCCTCTCAGTTTCTTCCTTATTTATTTAAACTACTGCCAGCCCAGGGCTTTGTACTTGCCAAGTTCCAAATTGTATCAGTTCTTAACTCAGGAATCTTTATTAGATGCCACTGAAATGGGTCACTTATGATTTTCGCTATAATTTTAAGCAAGGCCACTTCATAGAATTAGCGGCGTATAATTGTTTGATTCCATTACAGAAAGCATCTGGCCCTAATGAGCCAGGTGAATATGTCTATAGTATTTCTAGGATGACCTTGGTATTACTAGGGTATGCTCTTTTAGATGCAGATCTCTGAGCCCACCTCTGGCTTCCTGAATTAGAACCTCTGAGGGCAAGGCCTGTGTAGGTAACAAGACCCACAGGTGATGGCATGGGGAAACCCAAATGAACTTTTTGGCCAAGCCAATACATTAAGCATGTGAACCACTGGGGTGGCCTACAGACTGGGGAGGCAAACTTATGTCCCACTGGGTCAGTAGGATGCCTTGAAGGACTAGGACATGGAGGAAGGGACCTACACCCTTGGGTGGGGTCAGCAAGCCTTCCTAGAAGGCAAGGGAACACCTAGGCCCCGGTTTCTCAATCTCAGCTTTATTGGCATTTTGGGCCTGGATGGTTCTTTGTTGTTAGGCTGCCCTGGGAGCCGTAGGATGTTGAGCAGCATCCCTGGCCTCTGCCTACTCCATGCCCATAGCACCCTCCCTCCCCAGGTGTAACAACCAGGAACATCTCTGGATGTTGCCGCATGTCCCATAGGCGGCAGAGTTATGCCTAGTTGAGAGCCTCTGGTCTCACTTAGCATATGGTTGGTAAAATCGAGGGGCGGGGAGACCTCTCCACTCAGGGAGCCTTTGGGAGGAGGAATGAAATCATGGGAGTGAGAGTGGCCTTGATCCAAGCTGAGCCGTGAACAGTGGTGACTAGGAGAGCCCAAGTAGGGGACCGCAGGCTAGCATCCCAGACGGTGGGAGAGACACGGGCACAGGGAGGAGGGGAGGAGACCCCCAGGGTCCAGGCTGCTGGGAAGAGGTAGGGAGAAGACCTCCCCCAGATCCCAGGGTCCGGTAGGCCAGCTGGGTGTTGGAATTTGGTCCCCGCCTGTCAGCCCTCTCTTTTATCAGCATTCTCCCAGAACCAGGACCACTGGATAGGACAGCACCTCCCTTCTTGCCCTCCTCTGGTCCCCGGTTCACCCCTCCCCTCTCCCTGCACCCACAGTGCCTCAACCTGGCATTCCTGCTGGTGGACGTGTGGCTGAGTTTCCTGCCGAGCATCTACGTCGTCTTCCTGATCATTGTGTTTGAGGGGCTCCTAGGGGGTGCAGCCTATGTGAACACCTTTCACAACATTGCCTTGGAGGTCAGCACCAGCTGGGCGAGGGCTGTGGGTGGGCGGCCTCTCTGGGAAAAGTCCCAAGCGGGGGTGTTGAGGACTGAAGCCTCACCTTTGCTCCCCACCCTCCCCAGACCAGCGATGAGCACCGGGAATTTGCCATGGCAACTGCCTGTATCTCCGACACCTTGGGGATCTCACTTTCAGGGCTCCTGGCCCTGCCTCTGCATGACTTCCTCTGCCAACTCTCCTGACATTCTGACTCCTCGGGACATAGGACACGCTGACCTGGGACTCTACTGATAGGTGGGCAGGTTGGACTGACCCCATGCCTACCCAGATCCCATCTATGAGATCTATCCCCTGCCTTCCCTACATGGCTGGGGTATAGAAAAGTGTTGAGTCCCTGTTCCCCTTGGATGGAGGGGCAGCAATTTTTCTACCATTACCAAGCTGGTTTTGGGGAATTTCTTGCCATTAGGCCCTTGGAATAAATGCCTATTTTATCAATTGACTCTTGTGCCATTTTTCTCTCTGAAAACATTTCCTGGGACTTCCGTGGTAGTCCAGTGGTTAAGACTTCACCTTCCAATGCAAGGGTTAGGAGTTCAATCCCTGGTCAGGGAGGTAAGATCCCACAAGCCTCTTGGGCAAAAAACTAAAACATAAAACAGAAGCAATATTGTAACAAATTCAATAAAGTCTTTAAAAAACAAAAACATTTTCTTCTGTTTATAAAAATAGTAAGTTCACTATGGAATATATAAGTAGAGTGTAAAGGAAGTACTTTAGCAAATTGTCTAGTCTTTGAGGCTTTGTTTGTTAATTCCTTTATTCATTTACTCATTCATTCACTGTGTGGGACAATCTATATACCTTTTTTTTCTGCCAACATGTAAGTTTCCAAACCTGCAGAGGCTGAAAGAACTTACACAATAAGTACTATTGTGTGCACCACCTGGCTTCTACAATGGATGTTTTGCTGTTTGCTTTGTCATGTAGCCAACCTTCCATGCACATCTAACCTTTCCTTAGTTCAACTTATTTTTGTGATGTATTTCAAAGAGGGTGACTACAAACCACCTCCCACTAAATGCTTCAACAGGCACAGTTTTACCTAAAATCCAGTCTTGTTTACAGTCCTTTTTCAAGGTATTATTTATATACAGTAAAATGCACAAATCTGTTACATATTTTCAAAGTAACTGAGGTTGACTTTGAGTATTTCCCACCCTTCATTATTACTGTCTCTACCATATTTGCTATACCTGGGCATAACAATATTAAGATTTTTCATTGAAGCAATTAACTTTTAATAGAATTTGGTTATTTTAAAGGGAAACAATGTTACTATTAAAATCATGAGTTTGGAATGCTAGTTATATATTTTTTTTTCAAGAACGTGTTAAAATATATAGCTATTGGAATGTAAAATGAACATTCAGGTACCCTCTGAGACTACCCCATCTCTATCAGTGATATTTTTGGCCCACATTCAGGGAAAATGAGGACTTGGTGGTTGACAGCATGGGCTTTGGAGGTGGAGAAACCTGGTTTCTATCTGCTATCCAGTAGTTCTAAAATCTTAATGCAAATCTCTTCATTTCTCTGAACCTCAGTCTCTTGATCTGTCAAATGTTAATAAGACCAACAGATCATAAGGTAGTTGTGGAAATTACATGGGCCCCTGGGAAAGCGTGGCGCTCAGTTAATGTTGGCTTAGATCACGTTGTGGTTTGACTGTACCTTTCATCTTGTCTTATTTCAGTGGTTCTCAAACTTTAGTGTGCACCATGTTGTTCAGTCCTTAAGTCAGTGTCAGACTCTTCGCAACCCCATGGACTGCAGCACGCCAGGCCTCTCTGTCCCTCACTATCTCCCAGAGTTTGCCCAAGTTCATGTCCATTGAGTTGGTGATGCTATCCAATTATCTCATCCTGTGCTGACCTCTTCTCCTTTTGCCTTCAATCTTTCCCAGCATCAGGGTCTTTTCCAATGAGTGTGCACCATAAGGCCTGTTGAAATACAGATGGCTGAATTCATATCCAAAACATGTAAAGAAATAATACAATCCAGTAGCAAAAAAAAAAAAGACAATCCAATTAAAAGTTGACAAAGGAACTGAATAGATATTTCTCCAAAGAAATATGAAAGGTTAATAGGTCAACAGGTACTTGAAAAGATGCTCAACATCACTAGTCATGGAAGTTCCCTGGTGGCCTACTGGTTAGGATTCCTGGCTTCTAGTACTGTGGCCTGAATTCAGACCCCGGTCAGGGAACTGAAATCCCACAAGCCAAGTGGGGCGGCCAAAACAAAACAAAAAAACCACTAGTCATTAGGGGAATGCAAATCAAAACCACATAACATGTCACCTCTTAGAATAGCCATCCTCAAAAAGACCAGAGATAACAAACGCTGTCAAGGATGAATAGTAAAGAGAACACGAGCTTTGGTAGGATTGTAACTTTGCACAGCCACTATGGAAAACGGTAAGAAGATCCTCAAAAAATTAAAAGAACTACCATACGATGCAGCAATTCCTCTTCTGAGAATATATCTAAAGGAAATGAAAGCACTGACTTGAAAAGATATCTGGACTTCCCTGGTGACTCAGTGGATAAGAATTTGCCTGCCAATGCAAGGGATATGGGTTCGATCCCTGGTCTGGAAGGATTCCACATGCTGTGGAGCAACTAAGCCTGAGCGCCACAACTACTGAACCCACTCATCCTAGAGCCGGTGCACAGAAGTTGTGGCAAAAAAAAACACACACACACACACATAATTCTACCATTTGCAGCTACATGGATGAAGCTTGAAGGCATTATGCTGGGTGGATAAGATTAATAGCAAAAGACAAATACTGTAGGATTTCATTTACATGTGGAATTTTTTTTAAGCTTTTTTTCTTTTGTCTGCACTTTGTGGCTTGTGGGATCTTAGTTCCCCATCCAGGATTAAACCTGAACCACATCAATGAAAGGGCTAATTGATGATCCATGAACATGGGATGTCCTTCACTTATTTATTAATGAAAGTGTTAGTTTGCAGGCAGATTCTTTACAGTCTGAGCCACCAGGGAAGCCCGATCTTTATTCTTTTTCAACAATGTTTTGCTGCTTTCATCATACACATTTTGTATCTCTTTTGTTAAATTTATGCCTAGGGACTTCCCTGGTGGTCTAGTGGTAAGGAGTCTGTCTTCCAGTATGGGGGACACAGGTTTGATCCCTGGTCTGAGAACTAGAATCCCACATGTTGCAGGACAACTAAGTCTGCCCACTGCAGTGAAGACCCAGCACAACAGAAAATAAAAGATAAATTTTTGCCTAAATATTTTACTGTTTTTGGTGCTTTTCTACATGAAATTACTGTCTTAATTTCCTTTCTGGGTTTTTCATTACAAGTGTCTAAAAATACAATTGATTTTTGTCCATTGATCTTTTTACCCTCTAACCCTGCTAAATTTGTTATTAGTTCAAATAGGTTTTTGTATATTCCTTAGGATTTTCTATATATAAAATTATGTTCTCTGTTAATCTGGATGCCTTTTGTTTCACTTTCTGGTCTAATTGCACTGGCTAGAACCTCTAGTACAACATTGAATAGAAATGACAACAGTGGACATTCTTGTCTTGTTCCTGATCTTAGGGGAAAGCTTTCAGTCTTTCTTCATTAAAGATGATATTAGCTATGGATTTTTTATGGATGCCTTTTATTATATTGAGGAAGTTCCCTTCTATGTCTACTCTGTTAGGTGTTTTGATCATGAAGGGGTGAAAAATCTTGTCAAATGCTTTTTTTTTTTTTTCATTTATTGAGATGATCATGTGGTTTTTAATTAAAACTGACTTTGCAAGACTTCCCTGGTGGTCCAGTGGCTAAGACTCCATGCTCCCAATGCAGGGGGCCTGGGTTCAATCCCTGATCAGGGAAGTGGATCCCACAACTAAGAGTTTGCCATAACTAAAGGTCCCATGTGCCACCATTTAGACCCTCTGCAGCCAGATAAAAATAACTAAAGAAAAACAAACCTGACTTTGCATTTCTGAGAAAATCCCACTTGGTTATGGTTTATGGTTTATGTATGAGATTTTCTAGTAATTTGCTGAGGACTTTTATGCATATATTCATGAGAGAAATTGGTCTGTAATTTCCTTTTCTTGTGTCATTTTTGTTTGGTTTTAATATCCGGGCACTGTGGGCCTCAGAGTATGAGTTGAGAAGTATTCCCTCTCCTATTTTGAAGGAAGAGTTTGTGAGGAACTGGTGTTAATTCTTTAAATATTTGTAGAGTTAGGTAGCAAAACCATGTGGTTCCAGGCTTTTCTCTGTGGGTAATTTTTGCTTTTTGGTTATTGTTCTGTCGCTATTTTTCTGTCACGTACAATTTTTTGCAACACTATAGACAGCAGCATGCCAGGCTTCCTTGTCCTTCACTGTCTCCCGGAGTTTTTGCTATATGTGGTTTTTGAGCAGTTGAAATGTGGTTAGTATGACTGAGAAACTGAAATTTTAATTTCATTTAATATTAATGAGTTAAGTTAAATATAATGAAGCACAGATGGTTGTTCTTGTAGAACAGGTCTTGAACAGTGGTAGTCAATGGGGTGGTACTGCCCCCTATGGTCATTTTGGTACTTGGTGGGATTTTGAATCTTATTGTAAATGGGGCAGAGAGCCTTCTAGAGGCTGAGGGCCAAGCCATCCTACTGTGTACAACATGGTCCCGTGTGAAGAGCAATTTTCCTATGCCTGAGTGACTTTTCAGTGCCGCCCCCCAAGACATCTAGCTCCATGTAAGCCCAGAGTATATCTTGCTTAGTTTTAGTATACTTGAATTTTCCAGGATCTCAAGTATCATGTTCATGGAAGGAAGACTGTATCATGTTTTGTTTTAACATTTATCAAGAGCTGGTTGCTATGTTTGAAAAATCCCCTTAGTAAAGGGAATATCCATTGCCTCATTCACTATGATTCTAAGTATATATAAAAATGCTAAGTATACATATACATCCTTATTTCAAAATGTCAAACATGAAGGAAGAAGTTCAACATTTGTTCATAGGATAATTGTCATTTCATAAATCCAAACAATGTCACTGCAAATAGGTGCAATTTTCTATTTCTTCATATCTTCTAAGGAACTGTCTCAATATTTACATACTTTAATACATATTTTTAAAAAATTATTTATTTAGATGTGCTGGGTCTTAATTATGGCCTGCAAACTCTTAGTTGCAGCATGTGGGATCTAGCTCCCTGACCAGGGATCAAACTCAGGGCCCCTGCATTGGGAGCCCTGAATCATAGCCACTGGACCACCAAGGAAGTCCCCAAATACATATTTTTAATGAAACTTTCCCCGGTTTTTCCTTTATAGACACACTTAGAGCATAGCAGGATTTAGTGAAGCTGGGTATACGCTTACTTATGACTCAGTTACCTGACCCAAGAGGATAAGTATTTATGTGCACAAAAAGACTCATATCAAAATGTTGATAAAAGCTCTATTCATAAGAGCCTGAGACTGGAAACAGCCCAAATCAACAGGCAAATTAATACATTGTGACATAGTCACACAGTTGAAGACTATTCAGCAATCAAAAAAGGAAATTCCGGTTCATGGAACAACATGCATGAATCTTATAGGCTTCTGAAAGCAGCTAGACACAAAAAGAGAACATACCTTCTAATTCTATGCTTACATGAAACTCACGAAAAGGCAAAACTAATAGATTATGGTAGAAGTCAAAGCAGTTGGCGGACTCAGCTGTATGTGTTTTCATTAATAATAATAATTATTGTCTTTCAGCAATAATAATGAAAAGAACACATTACTGAACACTCAGTTGCTCAGTCGTGTCCAACTCTTTGAGACCCCATGGACTGTAGCCCACCAGGCTCCTTTGTTCTTGAGGATTCTCCAGGCAAGAATGCTGGAGTGGGTTGCCATGCCCTTCTCCAGGGTGTTCTTCCCAAACCAGGGATCGAACCCAGGTCTCCCGCATGGCAGGCAGTTTCTTTAACGTTTGAGCCACCAGAGAAGCCTTTATTGAACACATACTATTGGAAATTCACTGAGGGGGCTACTAAGACACACAAAAAGACACTATCCCTAACTTCAAGGAGCTCAGTGGCTATTTGGGAAAATAAAACACACGCAAAGTAAAACTGTGTGTCAGAAGGTCATATTATCTATACATTTCATAAAATGTTTCAAGATATTTGTTTTAAAAGTGGGGGATTGCATCTGCCAGAGCTGAGACCTCGGTGGCTAGAGCTGAGTAAGCATGGTACCCAGGATCTAGCCCCAGAGAGGAGTCTTAACGCCATCCCCCGCTTCTCTTCTCTGTCTCCTCTCAGTCTACCCCTCCTCCAAATCATGATGTATTCTACTGTGGTCAATATTAGAAAATAAGACAATATGTTCAGATGAGTCTTCTGTGGCCTCCAAATTAAGGGACCTAGTTTTCAAGACCTCACTCCGTCACTAGCTTAACCATTACCTGCCCTTTCAGAGTCTTGGATTTTCTCATCTGTAAAATGAGGTTAGTAAAAGCAGCTTTTCCTGCCTACCTACAAGTTTGTTATGAGTTTCAAATGCCTTTATGCATTTGAAATTGCGATTCAAGTGCCGGTAAAGATTATCATCTTTCTGCTTACTGGTTGCATTATTACAGACACCGAGAGAGAAGCAATTTACTAAGGGCCATGTGACACCCACAGTGGATGGGAGATTCCAGACTGCTCAAAGTTCCTCCAGGGTGTGCTTCTTGTTCTGGAACCATCAAAGACCACACCAAAAAAAAAAAAACAAAACCAAACTCTAGGCATTAATGAAATGCTTCCATTAAAAATGTTCATGTTCTGCTTGGTTCCAGTTAAGGAAACTGGTTACACTCAAGGAAGACATTCTTGGGTTTTTTATTCTGCTGCCCTCATTCCCATCCATCTTACTCACAAGACCAAGTTGTGGCAACAACTCAAAAATTGTTAGGATCTAGCTCTAAAACAGCCAACCTCCCAATAATTCAGATGACTGTGAAAAAATATTTGAGTTAAAATAGAGGCTAGCAGTGTGATCCTGGGCGAGTCACTTGGCCTCTTAGGACATCAATATCCTCTTCTCTAAAGTTGGAATGGAAAAAAAATAAATAAATAAAGTTGGAATGGGGGGCTCCCTGGTGGTCCAGTGGTTAGGACGCCACTCTTCCACTGCCGGAAGTTGGGTTCGATCTCTGGTTGGGGAACTAAGACCCCAAAAGCAATGTGATGTGGGGGAAAAAAAAGTTGGGATGATCACAGTTGCTTGGGACTTTCCTGGCCATCCAGTTGTTGAGATTTAGCCTTCTGGTTCAGAGGATGCGGGTTCCATCCCTGGTCAGGGAACTAGGATCCCATATGCCTGGCGGCCAAAAAGCCAAATCACAAAGCAGAAGCGGTACTGTAACAAATTTAGTAAGTTCCGTTCAGTTCAGTCGTTCAGTCGTGTCTGACTCTTTGCGACCCCATGAATCGCAGCATGCCAGGCCTCCCTGTCCATCACCAACTCCCGGAGTTCTTTTAAAAAATCTCCTTCTTCAGTCACTAAGGCATGTCCAACTCTGCGGCCCGATGGACTGTAGCTACGAGGCTCCTCTATCCATGGGATTCTCCAGGCAAGGATACTGGAGTGGGTTGCCATTGCTTTCAGTGGTACAATAGTCTGCCATTAAAAAGAATAAGCAGGAGGGAGGGATAACTTTGGAATCTGGAATTAACAGAGATGCACTACTGTATATAGAGAAACAACCAGGACCTACCATATAGCACAGGGGCCTATATTCAATGTCTTGTAATAATCTATGGTCGAAAGGAACCTGAAAGACGACATCGTTACATGTATAACTGAACCGCTTTGCTGGACACCTGAAATGCTGTAAATCAACTATACTTGAATTAAATAAAAATTTTAAAAAAGAATGAGAGATCCATAAGCGTTATAGAATGTGCTGCAAGGTATATGAACAATGAAATAAGATGCAGAAGAGCACACAGAGTATGACAGGACTTGTGTAAGAAAAAGGGTAGGCTATACGTATCTATACATATATACACACTCCATCTCTCTCTCTAGGTAGACAGAGAGATGTTATGGATAGATAAATTATCAATAGATCTATCAACATTTCTCTATACTTAGGCATAGATGTGTAAAAGGATATAGATATACGACCCCATGGACTGTAGCCCACCAGGCTCCTCTGCCCATGGAATTCTCTAGGCAAGAATACTGGAGTGGATAGCTGTTCCCTTATCCAGGGGATCTTCCCAACCCAGGGATCAAACCCAGATCCCCCACATTGCAGATGGATTCTTTACCATCTGAGCCACCTGGGAAGCCCAGATAAATGCATGCTCATGTCTAAAAATTTTACTGATAAGGATATATAAACAGAGACAGATATCCAGTATCACATGTAGACATCCAAGAGATTAGATCATTATATAATCTTTATACATATACATACACCCATATTTCTATACTGTTTTATGTATCTATATATAGAGAGATATCTGGAAGATTATATTGTAAACTAATCATTATATTTGCTGCCAGGGAAAGAAGTTAAGGAACTCGAAATTGGGGTGAGAAAGAGATTTTTTCCCCTCTGTATATTCTTTTGTAGGGCTTCCCAGGTAGTGCAATGGTGAAGAATCCTCCTGCCAATGCAGAAAACACAGAAGAAGCAGGTTTAATTCCTGGGTTGAGAAGATCCCCTGGGGTAGGAAGTAGCAACCCACTCCAGAATTCTTGCCTGGAAAAGTCCACGGGTAGAGGAATCAGTTGGGCTACAGTCCACAGGGGTGCAAAGAGTCGGACATGACTGAGCACATTTTCTTTTGTATCATCTACAGTTTGTAAACATATACGAGTAGTATTTTCAAATAAAGAGAGATGATCCTGTAAAAGGGCCTGGAATGGTAGGTGCTTTAAAGAAATTTGTGAATGTCCAGTGAATCTTGTTCATTTAACTAGGATGTCCCAAATGTATTTTTTTCTTTAAAAATATAAATGAGCCAGAGCAATATGTGGTATGTGGTATCTTACTAAGTTTTGACAATGTTTAGTGGATTGTGGATACATAGATGTTCATTAAAATAATCTTTATTCTTATCTCTATGTTTGAAATATTTCACAACAGCAAAAAAACTTAAGAAGCGTACTCAGTCATGACAGGAGGGAGATTACGAGAAGGGAGTGTGGGGGGATTCTGATCTTCTTTTTCTTGCTGTGGGCATACAGGTGTGCTTGCTTCGTGGAAACACATCAAGCTGTGCACTTATGATTTGTCACTCATCTGAATCTGTGCTGCAGTTCAATAAAAATTCTACTAAAAAAGCCCCCTCCCTGTTAAATTGAAAAATTTCATAATGACTTAGTAAAGGATGAGTAAAAAATAAAGAGTTTGGATATGATTTTTTTTTTCTTTGCACACGATCAGGGTCTTTGGAGTAACGAGAAACCACTCTAAAATCAGTAGCTTTACTTTAGTCTGAATTTGCATTTCTTCATCTTCAGTGACAGTGATCTTCAAATCACTCAGCCTCCTTTCCCCTTTATTCAAGCTCTTTGGCAATTTCAGTGCATTCCCTTTCTGATTTGGGAGGTGAAGAGGTTGAGATCTGTGGGGAGAGAGGGAGGGAGAGAAAAAAGAAGAGAGAAAGAGAGACGAAAGGAAAAGGGAGAAGGTGGAAGAAGAACAGGGGTGACAGGCCAGGATGTGTGGAAAGGCCCTGTCACAGTCTAACCCCAACACACCAGCTGTTGAATGTGCCCTGAACTGTCCTGTCTCTAAGATTTTGTTCAGGCTGTTTCCTCTACCTAAAGTGGCCTCCTCCTTTCCCCAGTTCAGTTCAGTTCTGTTCAGTGACTCTGTCGTGTACAGCTCTTTGCAACCCCATGGACTGCAGCACGCCAGGTTTCCCTGTCCATAACCAACTCCAGGAACTTGCTCAAACTCATGTCCATCGAGTCGGTGATGCCATCCAACCATCTCATCCTCTGTCATCCCCTTCTCCTCCTGCCTTCAATCTTTTCCAGCATCAGGGTCTTTTCCAATGAGTCAGTTCTTCGTATCAGGTGGCCAAAGTATTGGCGCTTCAGCTTTAGCATCAGTCCTTCCAATGAATATTCAGGACTGATTTCCTTAGGATTGACTGGGTGGATCTCCTTGTAGTCCAAAGGACTCTCAAGAGTCTTCTCCTATACCACAGTTCAGAAGCATCAATTCTTCAGCATTTAGCTTTCTTTATGGTCCAACTCTCATATCCATACATGACTACTAGAAAAACCATACCATAGCTTTGACTAGATGGACCTTTGTCAGCAAAGTAATGTCTCTGCTTTTTAATATGTTGTCTAGGTTTGTCATAGCTTTTCTTCCAAGAAGCGAGCATCTTTTAATTTCATAGCTGCAGTCACCATCTGCAGCGATTTTGGAGCCCAAGGAAATAAAGTCTGTCACTGTTTTCACTGTTTCCCCATCTATTCACCAGGAAGTGATGGGACTAGATGCCATGATCTTTGTTTTTTGAATGTTGAATTTTAAGCCACTTTTTCACTCTCCTCTTTCACCTTCATCAAGAGGTTCTTTAGTTCCTCTTTGCTTTTTGCCATAAGCCTGGTGTCATCTGTGTATCTGAGGTTATTGACATTTCTCCTGGCAATCTTGATTCCAGCTTATGCTTCATCCAGCCTAGCATTTTGCATGATGTACTCTGCATATAAGTTAAATAAACAGGGTGACAATATACAGCCTTGATGTACTCCTTTCCTAATTTGGAACCAGTCTGTTGTTCCATGTCCAGTTCTAACTGTTGCTTCTTGACCTGCACACAGATTTCTCAGGGGGCAGGTAAGGTGGTCTAGTTTTCCCTTCTCTTAAAGAATTTTCCACAATTTGTTGTGATCCACACAGTCAAAGGCTTTGGCATAGTCATTAAAGCAGAAATAGATGTTTTTCTGGAACTCTCTTGCTTTTTCAATGATCCAGTGGACGATGGCAATTTGATCTCTGGTTCCTCTGCTTTTTCTAAATCCAGCTTGATGTCTGGAAGTTCTCAGTTCACATACTGTTGAAGCCTAGCTTGGATAATTTTGAGCATTACTTTGCTAGCATGTGAGATGAGTGCAGTTGTGTGGTAGTTTGAACATTCTTTGGTATTGCCTTTCTTTGAGATTGGAATGAAAACTGACCTTTTCCCGTCCTGTGGCCACTGCTGAGTTTTCCAAATTTGCTGGCATATTGAATGCAGCACTTTCACAGCATCATCTTTTATGATTTGAAATAGCTCATTTGGAAATTCCATCATCTCCACTAGCTTTATTCATAGTGATGCTTCTTAAGGCCCACTTGACTTCACAGTCCAACACATTCCAACACTCCAAGATGTTTGGCTCTAGGTGAGTAATCATACCATCGTGGTTATCTGGGTCATGAAGATCTTTTTTGTATAGTTCTGTGTATTCTTGCCACCTCTTCTTAACATCTTCTGCTTCTGTTAGGTCCATATTGTTTCTGTCCTTTATTGTGCCCATCTTGGTAGCTATAATATTCTCTAAGAGATCTCTAGTCTTTCCCATTCTATTGTTTTCCTCTATTTCTTTGCATTGATCACTGAGGAAGGCTTTCTTATCTCTCCTTGCTATTCTTTGGAACTCTGCATTCAGATGGGTGTATCTTACCTTTTCTCCTTTATGTTTAGCTTTTCTTCTTTTCTCAGCTATTTGTAAGGCCTCCTCAGATAACCATTTTGCCTTTTTGCATTTCTTTTTCTTGGGGATGGTCTTGATCACTGCCTCCTGTACAATGTCATGAAGCTCCATCCATAGTTCTTCAGGCACTCTATCAGATCTAATCCCTTGAATCTATTTGTCACTTCCACTGTATAATCCTAAGGGATTTGATTTAGGTCATACTTGAATGGTCTAGTGGTTTTCTCTAGTTTCTTCAATTTAAGTCTGAATTTTGCAGTAAGGAGTTCATGATATGAGCCACAGTCAGCTCCCAATCTTGTTGAATAACAATTGACAGGAGAATGTTGGATCCCTCCTTTCCCCATGATCTGCTAAATCCCACTTTTCTTTCAAGGGAACATTGTACCCCGCAGTGCTTAACAGTACCAGACACACAGCAAATGCTGAATGAATGAAACTCACCTTTAAAAAATGTAAGACAGTTACATAAGGATTTATGGACTAATGAAAGAATACTAGCTGCTGCTGCTGCTAAGTCGCTTCAGTCGTGTTCAACTCTGTGCGACTCCATAGACGGCAGCCCACCAGGCTCCCCCGTCCCTGGGATTCTCCAGGCAAGAACACTGGAGTGGGTTGCCATTTCCTTCTCCAATGCATGAAAGTGAAAAGTGAAAGTGAAGTCGCTCAGTCATGTCTGACTCTTCGAGACCCCATGGACTGCAGCCTACCAGGCTCTTCTGTCCATGGGATTTTCCAGGCAAGAGTACTGGAGTGGGGTGCCATTGCCTTCTCTGAGAATACTAGCTAATAATTATTTTATGCTTATGTTGTACAAGGCACTGTCCTGAATGCTTCACATATACTGTCACTTAATTCTCAAAACACCCTATGTGTTCAGTCGTGTCAGACTCTTTGCGACCCCATGGACTATATAGCCCACCAGGCTCCTCTGTCCATAAAATTTTCCAGGTAAGGATCCTGGAGTGCGTTACCATTTACTCTTAGGGCTTCCCAGGTGGCGCTAGTGTTAAAGAACTTTCCTGCCAATGCAGGAGACATAAGAGACTCGGGTGGGTTCAAATCTTGGGTTGGGAAGATCCCCTGGAGGAGGGCATGGCAACCCACTCCAGTATTCTTGCCCTGAGAACCCCTGGGACAGAGGAGCCTGATGAATTACAGTCCATAGGGTAGCAAATAGTCTGAGGTGACTGAAGTGACTTAGCACGTGCATGCACTCCTGGGAACACTCTATGAAGTAGGTTCTATTATGGTCCTTAGTTGGGGCGATTGAACCACAGAGAGGTTAGGAAATCTGCCTAGATTCAAACACTAATAAGTGACAAAGCTGGGATTAGAATAACAAAGTCCAATCTGAAGTTTGCTCTAAGCCTGGCTCTAAAACCTTGCAGCCTTGAGGTAATGGATGTCTTAATTAGCTTGACTGTAATCCTTTCAATCCTCTCACAATGTAGATCAAAATATCACGTTGTGTACCTTAAAGACAGAATTATTTATTTGATGATTATATCTCAATAAAGCTTAAAAGAAGTTAAAAGAAAAACCAACAACAAAAAACCTTGCAGGTCATCAACATCACGTTGGGGCTTTAAAAAGTAAACTCCTGACCATGTACTTCTAATTCCATAGGTGAGGCGTGTGATGGGGAAACAATGGCAACAGTGACAGGCTTTAATTTCCTGGGTTCCAAAATCACTGCAGATGGTGATTGCAGCCATGAAATTAAAAGATGCTCGCTCCTTGGAAGAAAAGCTGTGACCAACTTAGACAGCATATTAAAAAGCAGAGACATTACTTTGCTGACAAAGGTCTATTTGGTCAAAGCTATGGTTTTTCCAGTCAGTCATCATGTATGGATGTGAGAGTTGGACCATAAGGAAAGCTGAATGCTGAAGAATTAATGCTTTTGAACTGTGGTGTTGGAGAAGACTCTTGAGAGTCCCTTGGACTGCAAGGAGATCCACCCAGTCAATCCTAAAGGAAATCAGTCCTGAATATTCACTGGAAGGACTGATGGCTGAAGCTGAAACTCCAATACTTTGGCCACTTGATGCGAAGAGCTGACTCATTGGAAAAGACCCTGATTCTGGGAAAAACTGAAGGCAGGAGGAGAAGGGGACGACAGAGGATGAGATGGTTGGATGGCATCACCGACTCGATGGACATGAGTTTGAGCAAGCTCCTGGAGTTGGTGATGGACATGGAAGCCTGGCATGCCGCAGTCCCTGGGGTCGCAAAGAGTCGGACACAACTAAATGAGTGTACTGATACGCTGTAGGATCCGGGAATCTCTAGAACGCCTGTTTGGCCAAAATTACTTCAGGGCCTGCGTGGCGCGAGGGCCACTGGGAGTTGTAGTCACACAATGTAGTTCGCCGCCGACTCCCGGAAGTGACGTAAGTCCCACCTTCTCGCCGCGTTTCCGCTGCTTTGGTTAAGCAGTGTGACTTGGGAGCTCGGCTGGTACGTACATTATGGGCCTCGTGCTTCGGAAAGGGGGAGCCGGGTTAGCGTATGTGCGGGGACGGTAAGGGTAGGGGTCTGGAGATGGCGGCCCCGTCCCCTTCTCGGAGCCCGTGACTTTCCGTCTCTCCCACAGGTCCGGCCGCAGCCGCTCAGCGCCGTCGCCATGTCGCGGTTTTTTACCACGGGTTCGGACAGTGAGTCTGAGTCGTCCCTGTCCGGGGAGGAACTCGTCACTAAACCTGTCGGGGGTAACTACGGCAAACAGTGAGTGAGGGCCTAGGCCATGGAGATCACTCGGGGTGGGGGGTCGGAGATTCAGCAGGCTGTGGAAGGCCTCGTATACGCGAGAGAAAAGGAGAATGGAAGTGGAGGCGGTGAGAGCGGGTTCTAAGGATGTTGAGAGTTTAAGGGACTGAAGCACTGCTGGGGGGAAGATCGTAAAGCTTAGGGTGCTGTGAACTGTGGGAATCCTCCCGTCAGGCAAAGGATAGAGTTACGAGAAGAGATTTCCCGCTGGCTAAATCTGTTGCATCAGAAAGAAACCCCAAATACTTGCTTGATGTTTGGGAGTTCCTTGATGTGACTCTGAGGTTCTTAAACGTCTATTAGTATTTTCCTGTTGTGTTGTTGTTTAGTTGCTAAGTCCTGTCGGGACTCTTTGCCACCCCATGGACTTTAGCCCACTGGGCTCCTCTTGTCCATGGGATTCTCCAGGCAAGAATACTGGAGTGGGTTGCCATTTCCTTCTCCAGGGATCTTCCCACCCCAGGGATGGAACCTGTATCTCCTGCATTAGCTGGCAGATTCTTTACCTCTGAGCCACCAGAGAATCCCCCCTCCTGTTGTTTACCTCCACTTAAATACTCTTCTCCCATCTCTGCAAACTAACATTTTTTTCTCCCTTTGAAACATTGAAATGTTGTTCCTCAAACTTCCATCATACATGCCACCTTCGTTATTTTTGTCATATACCTGTGCTTAAGAATATATATACATTACCACTTCAGAGTCTTGTTTCAGCATAAAACTCATTTTTAAAGATGAAGAAAAAGAATCTATATATATCCCTATGAATATAGTTCCATGTCTGTGTCACAAGTGGAAAATCACATTACTTGTTATAAAATAGGAAATAATTGGAAAAATTAATACGATGGAAAGAAAAGAGATACTGTTACCAGCTGAATTCTGTCTGTGGTCTGGTTTTTAATTATTTTAGAAAAATAACTAGAAATGGAGGTGTCAGAGCCATTGAGGCTCTTTCCTTGTCCTCTCCCACTGTGGGAAGCATTGCTTTCCAGGACCTAGTTCAGGTACCACCTTTTCCATTCATTCTAGGTAAGATACCTTTTCTCTTGACTTTTAGTAATTCTTAGTGACCTGTGTCTTCACATAATTTTTTTGACACAGTAAATAAGCACCTTTGTTTGTTTGTTTGAGGATGGAGACAGTCATCCTCATCCTTGTATGAGTTAGACCATTTGACAAACACCCTCACTTGAAGTAAGCTAAGAAGATTGAGTTCTATATGATGAGGCCATGAAGAGAAAGAGTAAAACAAGATGGGTGTGGTAGGAGTGGGCCTAAGTTATTCACTTCCACCTGCCCTGTTGGAAGAGGAAAAGAGAGAGAATTTGGAAAGAGTGGAGTTAGGAACAGAAGTTAATAGTCTCTGTTCATTTCAAATAGGCCATTGTTGCTGAGTGAGGATGAAGAAGATACCAAGAGAGTTGTCCGAAGCGCCAAGGATAAAAGGTGAGGCCATGGGGAGGCTGGGTGATGGGGAGTCTCTGGGGCAGTGTTGGGTTTTATGGTTGGTGATGGTGGGCATGTCCAATGTGGTATTGGGCTCTCAAACCAGGTTTGAGGAACTGACCAATCTCATCCGGACCATCCGTAATGCCATGAAGATTCGGGATGTCACCAAGTGCCTAGAAGAGTTTGAGCTCCTGGGAAAAGCATATGGGAAGGCTAAGAGCATTGTGGACAAGGAAGGTGTCCCCCGCTTCTATATCCGGATCCTAGCTGACCTGGAGGACTATCTTAATGAGGTATGATTCCTGTGGTTGCTGGGGGATCCAGGAGGAGACTGTGGACCTGGAACTTTGTCCTAACCCATGTCCAAAGATCATGACTCCTCTCGAGTTGTTTGCCAAATACTGTGTTTCCCAGAACGTAAGAAATAGGGGGGGTGAAGCAAGGAGAGGGACTTTTTTAGGCTAAGAGTTTTAATCGTACTTATTCTTGTATTACTTTTTTACTTGTGGTTTTGTACTTTTCACAGCAATACATACATAAAGGGTCGTTAAGCAACATAAGTTAATATGTGCCATTATTAAGTAGTACATGTGAATGTAGATAGCAAGACTCAACAGTGTGAGGCCTGAAGTTGAGAGAAGACTACTTAATCTCAGATCTTCATTCTCTTTTTCTTCCCTGTTCTTTCCTTCAGCTATGGGAAGATAAAGAAGGGAAGAAGAAGATGAACAAGAATAATGCCAAGGCCCTGAGCACTCTGCGCCAGAAGATCCGAAAATACAACCGAGATTTTGAGTCTCATATTACAAATTACAAGCAGGTGGGGGAGCTAAAGGGAGACTTTTTAAACTGTGGGGACAGTGACCCCCATGACTGAGACGAGAAAAGCATTTGCACATCTGAAGTGTGTGACTGGGGAAGGAGTCGTGATGACAGCTCTGTGGAGTGGAGAGGGTGGGATGGAGTAGTGGCTGGCAGGCATCCTTAATTTTCTCATTTCCTTCTGTCAAGAACCCTGAGCAGTCTGCAGATGAAGATGCTGAGAAGAACGAGGAGGATTCAGAAGGTGAGTGAGAAAACCCTTAATTGCAGTTGGTTAGGAGGTCAAACGGAGAAGGCAATGGCAACCCACTCCAGTACTCTTGCCTGGAAAATCCCATGGGCGGAGGAGCCTGGTAGGCTACAGTCCATGGGGTCTCTGAGAGTCAGACATGACTGAGCGACTTCACTTTCACTTTTCACTTTCATGCATTGGAGAAGGCAGTGGCAACCCCCTCCAGTGTTCTTGCCTGGAGAATCACAGGGACGGGGGAGCCTGGTGGGCTGCTGTCTATGGGGGTCACACAGAGTCGGACACGACTGAAGCGACACAGCAGCAGCAGCAGCAGTAGGAGGTCAAAAGGACTATCCCGGTGGCTGAGCAGTAAGAATCTTTTTGCAGTGCAGGAGATTCGGGTTCAATCCCTAGGTGGGAAGATCCGATGGAGAAGGAAATGGCAACCAACTCTAGTGTTCTTGCCTGGGAAATCCCATGGACAGAGGCGCCTGCCTGGCTGCAGTCCATGGGGTCGCCAAAAGTCTAATGCGATTGAGCACAAAGCACAAGGAGATCTAAAATTTGGGGTTTCCTTGGCTTATTGTCTTGGTTGCCATTCACCTCTTCCCCATTCTGTTTTTTTCCTCTCTCCCCTTCCCTACCAGGCTCTTCAGATGAGGATGAGGATGATGATGGAGTCACTGCTGCAGCTTTTTTAAAGAAGAAATCAGAAGCCCCTTCTGGGGAGAGTCGAAAGTTCCTTAAAAAGGAGGTTAGAGCCAGGGTTACACTAAGGGGTGGTTTGCTTGCTGTGGACCATGCTTGGATCTCTAGGGAGAATAGATTCTCAGGGACCTAGAGTTCAGAGGGGTGGGGATTAGCCGAGTATGGTCTCAGAACAGGTTTCCTTTTCGATTAGAGCACAGAGTTACTTGGAATCAGGAGAACTAGATTCTGGTCCCAGCTCTGCCTCTGGGGAGCTATGTGTCCCTGGAGCAGGTCACCACTTCTCTTTGGGTCTTGGTGGACCAATCTAGCTCTCAATGTCCTGATTCAACCACTCATTCTGCTCCGAAGAATCTTTAGAGCACGGGTCAGCAGGGAGAGCAGAGATAACACCAGTCAGTCTTCCCATTGTCTTTCTTCCGATCTTTTTTTCTTTTAAGGATGAAGATGAGGACTCAGAAGATTCAGAAGATTCAGAAGCTTGGGATACAAGTTCCACATCTTCTGATTCAGACTCAGAAGAGGAAGAAGGGAAACAGACTGTGCTGGCCTCAAGATTCCTTAAAAAGTAAGAAAAGTAGTGGTACTTCTGGCTACAGGGGAAAGGACAGGAAGCCTTTAAAGTCATCTTGAAACTTGTTACTCCTTTTCTGGAGTTCCATTTATTTATTTTCCATTTCAGTTTTAATTTTTATTTATTTTTACAGTAAAACATGTTTTATTGAAGTATAGTTGCTGTATAGTATATAAGTTACAGGTGTACAATACAATGATACCTAATTTTTTAAAAAAAGTTTATTTTTGACTGCACTGGGTCTTCGTTGCTCATTAGCTTTCTCTAGTTCTGGCGAGCAGGGTCTACTCTCTAGTTGCAGCGTGGGCTTCTGATTGCGATGGCTTCTCTTGTTGCAGAGCATGGTCTCTAGGCACGTGCTGGCTCAGTAGTTGTGGTGCACAGGCTTAGTTGCCCTGCAGCTTGTGGAATCTTCCCAGACCAGGGATTGAATCCATGTCCCTGCATTGGCAGGTAGATTCTTAACTACTAGATCAGGAGGGAAATCCAGTGATCCATAATTTTTAAAAGTTATGCTCCCTTTATAGAGTATACAATATTTGCTCTGTTCCTGGTGTTATACAGTATGTCCTTGTAGCTTATTTTGTACCTGGGCAGCAGAGGATGAGATGGTTAGAGAGCATCACCAACTCACTGGAATGTCAGCAAACTCCAGGAGATAGTGGAGGACAGGGGAGCCTAGCATGCTACAGTCCTTGGGGTCACAGTCGGACATAGTGACTGCGCCACAAAAACAAAGTAGTTTGTACCTCTTATTCCCTTGCCCCTATATTGCCTCTCCCTGTGAAGTCCTTTGAGGTTGTAGAGGCCAACAGAGGGATCTCAAAGTCAAGTATGTTAGTTGGCTAAGGTTATGAAGCTAATGTGTCTTGCAGATGGATTTGAAGGCTCCAGTGTCCAGATATTTAACCGCAGCGATACTCGCTGCCTGTGGACTGAGTGTTTTATCTTTCTTTGATGATGATTGTTGTTTACTTGCTAAGTCATATCCAACTCTTGCAGCCTTACAGACTGTAACCTGCCAGGCTTCTCTGTCCATGGCGATTCTCCAGGCAAGAATACTAGAGTGGGTTGCCATTATCTTTTCCAGGGATTGAACTTGTGTCTCTTGCTTGGCAGGCAGATTCTTTACCTCTGAACTACCAGGGAAGCCCCTTAATAACTGTAATATTGGATAAGCTATTTAATATTTCCAGTCTTCAGTTTTCTTATTTGTAAAATGGGGTGGTACTTGACCCTGTCTTAAGGATGCTTGTAAGAATACAGGAGAGAGATACAACCCCGCAGCCCAGGACTGGGGTTGGTGAGTCTTCAGTGATAGTTGCTTCTCTTGTCTCTCTTCCTGAGAACTTAGTATATAGCATGTAGACTGTAGCAGGCCTTCCTGAATTTTACTAGTACCGTTACAGAATGGGAGAGGAGTCTGATTTGAATTCTGATCTTAGCCCATTCTACTTGGTGAAAGGTGAAGTCGCTTAGTCGTGTCCGACTCTTTGCGACCCCTTGGACTGTAACCTACTAGGCTTCTCCGTCCATGGGATTCTCCAGGCAAGAATACTGGAGTGGATTGCCATTTCCTTCTCCAGAGGATCTTCCCGACCCAGGGATCAAACCCGGGTCTCCCGCATTGGAGGCAGACGCTTTAACCTCTGAGCCACCAGGGAAGCCCTATTATTGTCAACTTGGATGAGTCACTTAGCCTTCTTCGATCCTTCTGCTTCCTCCTTTGAATTCAAGGTGATACCTATCCCTGTGTAGTCTACAGAAGTCAGGTATCAAGCTCAGTGATAACTGGCAGGAATACTGATGCTCTAAGTGTTGCTTTTCTGCTTTCAAAAGTTGGAGTTATGTTGCTTCCGGTGTGTGAGTTCTGTGACATTGCAAGGATCTTGACATAGCCATTTTACTGAGAAACATTTTTCATTGTGTGCTCCAGGGAGCAGCTGTGGTCAGGTTCAAGAGTGTGGTATATCTCTTTGTGTTTTTTTTTTAATTTCCAACACTTGTGACACCAATATGTGTCAGTTTTTTTCTCATACCAGTTAGTTCTCCAACTGTCTGGACACCAGGTGAGTTTTCAGTAGTCAATTCAGTTCTGGCACTAACTCCCCAAAGTTAGCACAGACCCCACAAGACTGCCACCACTTTAGATGCCAGTTGTTAAGTTCCAAGTTTGACTCCTATACTTCTGGCCAACCAGTTTTAAATTCAGAGAATTCTCACAGCCCCTTCCTCAGGTTCAATAATTTGCTAGATCAACCCAGAGAACTCAGGAAAGCACTTTACTTAACTGTTGTTTTTGTTTATTCAGTCGCTAAGTCATGTCTGACTCTTTGCAACCCAATGGACTGCAGCTCTCTAGTCTTCCCTGTCCTCTACTATCTCCAGAGTTTGCTCAAGTTCATGTTCGTTGAGTCGGTGATGCTATCCAACCGTCTCATCCTCTGCTGTCCTCTTCTCCTTTTGCCTTCAATCTTTCCCAGCATCAAGGTCTTTACTTACTGTTACCAGCTTGTTATAAAGGATACAACTCAGAAACCTCCAAATGGAAGCACTGCATAGGGCAGGATATGGGAGAAGGGGCATGGAGCTTTGATGTCCTCTCTGAGCACACCATCCTCCTAGCACCTCCGTGGTTCACCAGCCAGGAATGTCTCCATCCAGACTGTCATGCAGGGATTTTTATGGAGGCATCATTATATGACCATGATTGCTTAAATGGTTGACCATTAATCCTGGGCTTCATTTCCAGTCCCTCTCCTGTTCCCCAGTGGTCAGAAGGTGGGGCTGTAAGTTCCAACCCTCTGTTCATGCCTGGGTCTTTCTGGCAACCAGCCTCCATCCTGAAACCTTTCTCGAAGCCTGCCAAAGCCTCATTAGAACAAAAGATGATCCTATTGCTTGGGAAATTCCAAGAGTTTTAGGAGCTCTGTGCCAGGAACTGAGGACAAAGACCAAATAAATATTTCTTATTATACCACAGTATCACATTCCTTTCTCAGAAGATTTCCAACCATGCATCAGTTAAGCAAATTCAATCCGCTTAACTTTGTTTTATTAACCATCTCTTAAGTTTGCTTTACTGTGGAACTCATCTTTCATGCCTGTTGACATCCTATAAAACTGTCACCCTTATTATTGGTTCATAGCTTTTGTATCTCCTTTATGGGTTTGTCTTTCAGTAATTGGGTATTGACGTCTCCACTGTTTGGGTCAGTGTGTGTCAGTGTGCACTTCACCTGTGTGCTGCACAAAGGCAAACAGGAGGCAAGTTGGACTGAGGAGACAAGTTGGACTCTAAAGTTAAACTTAGGATATCACAAGAAAAGAAAGCTACAAACCAGTATCTTTCATGAAATTTAAATTTAAAAATCCTCAACGAAAACCAAGAGAGGTTTGACTTTTCAAATTATTTTTCAGAATAATTATTTTTAAGATTGTGAAGTGGAAGCCTCTCAGTCATGTCCAACTCGTTGCATCCCCAAGGACTATACAGTCCATGGCATTTTCCAGGCCAGAATACTGGAGTGGGTAGCCTTTCCCTTTTCCAGTGAATCTTCCTGACCCAGGAATCAAACCAGGGTCTCCTGCTTTGCAGGCAGATTCTTTAACAACTGAGCTATAGGGAAGGCCCCCCCACTTTTTTTTTTAAGATTAATTGTCTTTATTAATTTTTCACTTTAGAGATTACCCTGGATACATTTTTTTTTTTAACCTATGAAAGTTTACTTTGTATACCTTATCTCTCCCCAGAACCGCCCCCCCCCGAAAAAAAATTTAAGATTAGATTTATATAAAATTTCATCGTTAGTGGTCCGGTTAACTATCGAATCCTCAGAGGCCTTATTGACATTAAGAGCTTTTGGTTTTGTAGTGTTAAAGGATAATTCAGATACACTGTTTTACTTGTATAATGAGGTAGACCAATTTTTAAGATTGATTTCCAAGCGAGGACAAAAGAGAATTTATATAAGAAAGAGGAACAAAGAAGGGAAAAACCACAGACAGCAGTGGGAATATTGAATTTTGTTTGCACATTTGTGTGTGTGTAAACTCATTAGCTAGCTAAGCCAGCCAGGGTTGATTTCAGTTCTTAATGGATTATCTAGAAACATGACAGGCTGTCCCCTATAATGTCTGCCAGCATCCTTTTTCAACATCTCCATATTAAGCCAGTCTATACCCTTTCCCTCATAAAAATGTCTCAGCTTTCATCTTTGGGTCAAAACAAACATATAAACAGGTTTAATCTCAAGAGCTTCCGTCTCTTTGATGTAATAAGGGTAATAAGGTTGTCTAGCAACATTAAAGCACCTGGATATTAGGTAGTGGGTTTGGGCAAAAAATACGAGGACAGTCACAGATATAATAAACATTTAGGATCTTTAGTCTGTTTAATTTTCTAATCAGGCTAAGTCTGTCTAGGAGAATGTCATTAAGAATCAGTTGAGTGAACTTTTAATCAAGTGGCTGTTTTCTTAATTGATTTTCCCCAAAATATTTATCCAGGTACAATAAATTGTTATTTACTGCACATCTTTATTTATTAACCTTGACTGACCAGTATTTGAAGTCAGTTTTGTTTTGGATTCTTTTTCTTTTTTAAAAATTTTTAGCTGAGACACATGGCTTGGGGGAATCTTAGTTCCCCAGCCAGGGATCAAACCCGTGCACTGAACAGTATAAGTTCAGAGTCCTAACCGCTGGATTGTCAGGGAATTCCCTATTTAGGGTTAATTCTTACTTAAAGAATTTTTTAGTTTGGGGCTAAAATTTTAAATTATTTGTTATTTTGGACCATTCTGCAGGTAAATTATAAATCACGTGTTTGTGTTTCTGAATTTGTTGTTGGGGTAGAATTCTTAAGTACAAACTGAGGAAATCTAGTATGTGTATGTTTAGTGGTTCTAGATAAGAGTTGTGGTAAAGAGGGTATGGAATGGTCCTTTTCAGTGTAGTTTTGTTGTTTATTCGCTAAGTCATGTTCTACTCTTTGCAGCCCCATGGACTGCAGCACACCAGGCTTCCCATTCTACATTATCTCCCAGCATTTGCTCAAATTCATGTCCATTGAGTTGGTGTTGCTACCTAACCATCTCAATTTCTTAGTTGTGTATTTAGGTAGAGGTGTATCTGGTAATGTCCTAGAAAAGTAGCTTGTTTGTGTTGAATATATACCTGAGAGCAGAAATGTTAGTTTTCTGATCATTTCTAACAAGATTTGAATATACCAAGGTATACTCTGCCATAGAGGAGAGGTCAAGTCAAATTTTAGGTCTTTCAGTTAGAATTTCATAGGGTGAGAGTTCATCATGTTTTTGATGTGTGAATCACAGTATCTTGAGGGTTTAGAGTAAAACTTTAGGCCAAGGAAGATTAAATTCTTTTTTAAGTATAGACAGCATTGATTTTTAAGTAGCATTAGGTTCTGGGCTTCCCAGGTGGCCCATTGTGGTAAAGAATCCCCCTGTCACTGCAGGAGATGTAAGGGACATGGCTTCTCTGGAAGATCCCCTGGAGGAGGGTGCGGCAACCCATCCCAGTATTCTTGCCTGGAGAATGCCATGGACAGAGGAGCCTGGTGGGCTGTGGTCCATAGGGTTATAAAGAGTTGGACATGACTGAAGTGACAGTACTCAGGCGCACGCACAGGTCTTTTGATCTCAGAGCTTTGGGTATGGATGATGCAGACCAAACAGTTTCAGCTTAATGAACATGCTTTGCATATTTGCAAAGGATTTTACCTATGAAATGAATTTTTATTAGAGAATATTGCAATAGTACAGAAGGAAAACCAGTGAGCTTTTAGAGTTAAGGCACAGGGAGTTCCTGCTGGTCAGATGGTTGGGATTTAGCACTCTGACTGCCATGGCCCAGGTTCAGGGCCTTTTGGGGAACCGTGATACTACAAGCAGTGCAGCATGGCAGAAAAAAAAAAAAAAACTTATAGCATAATTTTTTTGGCCAAGGGAAAGTTTTAATCCAACTGGAAAATTCATAAACTATGACTAAAATGTAGTCCAATCTTCTAAGCATTTAAAATAAAATTATTTGTAAATGTTTAAATGTATAAAGTTTGAAATAATTTGTCCCTGTCATTTAGCTTATTATACGTACTAAAATTTAATATCTTATTATAAGTATTTGGTTTATTGTAAGTATTAAAGTCTGGAGATAGTTTCAGGTGTCAAGTCGGTTAAACCTACTTCGAGGTAGCCAGTATTCTTTCTCTCTTTGAGGCGGCGGTACATTTTGTTGTATTGAGCAGTTTTGTTTTTAAAATTCAGTATTTTTTATTAATCATTTGTCATAAGAGAGGAAAGAAAGGTTGGGGGAGAGCAGCCAGTCTGGGAACAGCAAAAAAAAGTTTGCACTTTTTTTCCCTAAGCACTGATTTTAAACTGATTAGCCGGTTACCTATAAAAACCTAGTCTGGACAGAGCAACTAGTACCAGAGAACAACTGTGTTGCTTATGGATTTTTTGGGAAACCTCCGAGCTCAGTTGTGAAGCAGCATGACAGGCTGTTTCTGTATCTGTGGTAGCCTAGTTAGTATCTCTGTATTCTTAAACCAGGCCAAACCTTTCCCTTCATAAGAGTTTCTTAGTGTGGTATGAACCTTGGCTAGTAGCCTGACAGATGGAGCTGCTTAGTAGCCCTTACTGTGGTGATGGTTATAGTTAACCATAGGTCATTCTTATAGAGTGTAACTTGGACCCAGGTTTAGGTGGAGAAAAAGAAGTTCGTGGCAGGGAAATGCCTCAGAAGTGGAGAGGGGGCTGATCTTTCATCTTCTCCTGTGTCTCTTTGCAGGGCCCCCACCACAGAGGAGGACAAGAAGGCGGCTGAGAAGAAACGGGAGGACAAAGCCAAGAAGAAGCACGACAGGAAATCCAGGCGCCCGGATGAGGAGGAGGAAGACAATGAGGGTGGCGAGTGGGAGAGAGTCCGAGGTGGCGTGCCCCTCGTTAAGGTGAGGATTTTAGAACTAAAATGAATGGGGAACCGGTCTGAGAGAGCATATGGGTGCTGTCCAGGTCGGATTCGGGAGAAAAGTTAAGGCAGCCTGCTCATGATAATGTGTGTTATCTAGGAGAAGCCAAAAATGTTTGCCAAGGGAACTGAGATCACCCACGCTGTTGTCATCAAGAAACTGAATGAGATCCTACAGGCACGAGGCAAGAAAGGAACTGATCGGTAAGATTTGTGGGACTGGGCTTTGTGATTACAGGGTGAAAACTCATTTTCTCTTGAGATAATGGAGGTGGAGGTTGGTGGGGAAATAGTGCTCTTTAGTAGAAGGAATGAAGTAGTTGGAATACTCCTGGTCCATTGTCTGCTAGTTGGGTTCCCTTTGACCTTAAATCAGTCACTTAACCTTGGGGGCTGTTTCCCCATTTGTAAAATGGGGGTAATGCTCACCTTCTTTAGTTGTTCCGTGACTAAAGAGGATGCTAGTTTGCACTGTTCCTATTTCTGTTTGAAATTTATGAAGGAGAAGCAAGTGTACAGGTGGTGAGGCCGGGGGTGGGTGTTGGAAATAAGGTTGCCTTGCTTATCTGAAGAGGACAAGGTGAGGCTTTTTAATGTGTCTTCTCCTCCTCATCCGATTCTCTCCCCTCTACAGTGCAGCCCAGATTGAGCTGCTGCAGCTGCTGGTTCAGATTGCCTCTGAAAACAACCTAGGAGAGGGCGTCATCGTCAAGATCAAGTTCAACATCATCGCCTCTCTTTATGACTACAACCCCAACCTGGCCACGTACATGAAGGTAAGAGTGATACCGAGCGTCCCAGGGTGGAGCTGGTGGGTCGTGGGAAGGGGCCTCGTGTCTCAGGACTCAGTGGCTGAGGAAGGCCCCTGGATTCCTGGGGAAAGGCGCGTGGGAGGCATCTGCTTGTTCCACCTGCACACCTCGACTGCCTTCTCTTGGCAGCCTGAGATGTGGCAGAAGTGTCTGGACTGCATCAATGAGCTGATGGACATCCTGTTTGCAAACCCTAACATCTTTGTTGGAGAGAACATTCTGGAAGAGAGTGAGAACCTGCATAACGCAGACCAGGTAGAGAGGGGATTTGGCAGCTAACTGGAAGTGTGTGTTGTCTGTTTTGGGAAGGCCCGTCGGAGACAGAAGGGTTAAAAGCTAGGACTGGAATCTGGACTAATTTATTTCTTCCTTTGCCTTCTCTTCAGCCACTGCGTGTCCGGGGCTGCATCTTAACTCTGGTGGAACGAATGGATGAAGAATTTACCAAAATAATGCAGAACACTGATCCTCACTCCCAAGGTGAGCCTGAGAAGGCATGGGCATCAGTGGGAGGAAAAGTACAGGGGTTAAAACGAAGGATTGTACTTAGAGTGTTTGGGAAGCCAGCCCTTCCTTACTCCAGCATTCACACCACAGGGCCTCTTTAAGATACTGGACCCCACTCCCACAGCTTGTGATTCAGTAGGTCTGGATGAGGTGTCAGATTTTGCATTGCTAACATGTTCCTAACTGGTGATGCTGTCTGCAACCTTGAGAACTATTGGGATATGATTTCTGTCCACTTGACTTGTTTGGCTTGCGTGCCTTAGGCTCTAGGATGAAGAAATATAGGACGTTTACATGGTAAAATGTGAGTGTCCACCCATGCCCACCAAGTAAACTGTGTAACTACGAATGAGAAAGCCTGTGGCTTTCATGCTCGTGAAGCTTACATTTCGGTGCTAAAGAAAGGCGGTTCTACCAAAAAAAATGAACAAGGGACTTCCCTGGTGGTTCAGTGGCTAAGATTCTGCACTCTCAATATAGGAGTTCTGGGTTTAAATTATCAGGGAACTAGATTCCACATACCACAACTAAGACCCGGAACAGCCCAATAAATAAATTTTTAAAATGAACCAGTCAGTTATAGATACTGTAAAAATTCAGATCAGGACCTGTAACAGGATGACACAGGTGGTGGCCGGCTTGAAATAATGCTTGAAGAAGGTAGGTAGGGCCCATTTGAGGGGAGAGCCGAATGAGGAGGATGAGGAGTTAATTGGGAGGAGTTAGCAGACAGAAGCCTTGGAAAGTGAGCTTAACATGTCCCAGGAGAGAATGGTGTTTTGAGTGCACAGTGGGCAGACTTTTCTGATGGGTACAGAAAACAGAGGTCATTATTGATGAGGGACGTATGGTTGGGGAGGCCTGGGTGCCTGGCTAAGCGGAGGGTGGGTGCTCTCCCTGCCAGAGTACGTGGAGCACCTGAAGGATGAGGCCCAGGTGTGCGCCATCATTGAGCGTGTGCAGCGCTACCTGGAGGAGAAGGGCACCACTGAGGAGATCTGCCGCGTCTACCTGAGGCGCATCCTCCACACCTACTACAAGTTTGATTACAAGGCCCACCAGCGGCAGCTTACCCCGCCTGAGGGCTCCTCAAAGGTGAGTGCTCGGCCGCCATGTCAGAGGGCAGGGAGTGTGTCCATTGGTTCTGCGCCTCTGTTGGGACTTGACCCAATCTCCTGTTCCCTGGGGACTGTCAGCTGGAGCAGCGACAGAAACCATGAGGGACTAGGATGAGGCAGGATGGAGTCTCATCTTTGGTTGCTGAAGCCAGAGCCATTTAGAAGCACCATCTTTGCCTCTTCTCCTCCTCCAACAATATCTCCCCACCCCCACCCCTCCAGTCTGAGCAAGATCAGGCCGAAAATGAGGGTGAGGATTCAGCTGTGCTGATGGAGAGACTGTGCAAGTACATCTATGCCAAGGACCGCACAGACCGAATCCGCACGTGCGCCATCCTCTGCCATATCTACCATCATGCCCTGCACTCCCGCTGGTACCAGGCCCGGGACCTTATGCTCATGAGCCACTTGCAGGACAACATTCAGCATGCAGACCCACCAGTCCAGGTAAGATGGCAAGGAGGTGCTCTGGCCCTGGGAAGACCAGGCTGGGCCCCTGTCCTCTCTCTCTGTTCAGGCAG
This sequence comes from Oryx dammah, assembly GCF_014754425.2. Taxonomy (NCBI): domain Eukaryota; kingdom Metazoa; phylum Chordata; class Mammalia; order Artiodactyla; family Bovidae; genus Oryx; species Oryx dammah. Next base: position 183,031,239 of record NW_024070186.1, on the reverse strand, counting down.
GGTGGCTCAGTCAGATTAGCCTCTTGTCTGGCTGATGCAGACAGGGAGACACTTGGTTCTTCCCAGGTGGCAGCATTCTTTGGTTCTCCTGCACGCGGCTTCCCACGTGGCCCAGTGGTAAAGAGTCCGCATGCCAGTGCAGGAGAAAGGGGTTTGGTCCCTAGGTTGGGAAGATCCCATCAGGAAATGGCAACCCATTCTAGTATTTTTGCCTGGAGAATCCAGTGGACAAAGGAGCCTGGAGGGTTGCAGTCCATGGGGTTGCAAAGAGTCGGAAATGACTTAGCAGCTGAAAACTTTGTCAATATTTAGTGTTGTTGGTCTTTTCAGTTTTGGCCATAATAGTTGTTGTCTAATGGCATCTCGTATCAGTTTGTATTTCCCTGATAACTATTGAAATTGACTACTTTTTAAGGTTATTGGCCTTATATGTTACTTTCATAAAATGTCTTGTCAACTCCTCCGTCCCTTTTTTTAAGGATTGTTCATCTTACTGAGTTGTAGGAAGTCCTTTGTCAGATAAATATTTTCCAGATATTTTTTCCAGTCTGTAGTTTTCCTGTTCACTTTTTTAACCATGTGTTTTGAATGTACGTAGTCAAAATATCAGTTTTTTCTCTTATGGTTATTATTTTGGAAATTCTGTCTAAAGAAACCTTTGCTTACTTGTAATTCATAAAGATATTCTTTTTTCATTTTTTGGAAGTTCGTATGGTTTTAGCTTTCACATTTAGATCTATGATTTTTGCAAATGGTGTGAAGTCAGGGTCAGACTGTATTCTTTCCCCATTGTATTGGTTTGGTGCTTTTGGAAAACCATATGAAAAACTACATGCTCTCGTAGGTGTATTTTGGGACTCTTTATTCTATTCCATTTCTTCATCTTTTTGTCTTTCCTTATGCCAGTCCCATACTGTCTTGATTGCTGTTCTTTTAGAGTAAGTCTTTGAAGTCAAGCCATATGACTCCTCTGACTTTGTTCAAGTTTGAACCTTTCAATCTGACATGTTATCTCTTCATTTAATTTCTACAACTTGTCTGCAGTGTCTTGTGGTTTTCACTGCGTAGATACTACACATCCTTAAAAAAATTATTCCTGAGAATTATATGATTTTTGATGCTTTTATAAATGTAATTTTTAATTTAAAATTTTATTTTGGCTGGCTTGTGGGATCTCACTTCCCCAACCAAGGATTAAACCTGGGCCATGGCAGTGCAAGCACTTAACCACTGGACCACCAGGAAACAAACCGCTCTTAATTTCATTTTTTCGTTGTTAACTACAGGTATTTAAAAATACAGCTAATTTTTTTACGTTTGGCCTTGGATCCTGCCATTTTGTTAAATTCACTTTTAGTCTGCTGCTGCTGCTACTACTAAGTCACTTCAGTTGTGTCTGACTCTGTATGACCCCACAGACAGCAGCCCACCAGCCTCCCCTGTCCCTGGGATTCTCCAGGCAAGAATACTGGAGTGGGTTGCCACTTCCTTCTCTAATGCGTGAAAGTGAAGTCGCTCAGTCATGTCTGCTTCTTCGCGATCCCAGGGACTGCAGCCTACCAGGCTCCTCTGTGCATGCCATTGCCTTCTCCCACTTTTAGTCTAGCCCTCTATATTCAAGGATTCAAGCAACTGCAGGTTGAAGACATTGTAGCGGGAAATCCAGAAAGTTCCAAAAAACCAGAATTTGCCTTAACTGGTAATATTTACAAAGCACTTATAATTGTATTAGTTGTTATAAGTAATCTAGAGATGATTTAAATTATTTCAGAGGATGTACCATGTATATGGATTTCCCAGGTGGCTCAGTAGTAAAGAATCCACTTGCCAATGCAAGAGACAATGGGTTCGATCCCTCGGTAGGGAAAATCCCCTGGAGGAGGAAATGACAACCCACTCCAGTATTCTTGCCTGAAAAAAATCCCATGGACAGAGGAGCCTGGCGGGCTGTAGTCCATACTCTATCATTTCATGTAAGAGACTTGAGCATCTGCAGATTTTGGTGTCGGGGGGGATCCAGGAACCATCCCCCATGGACACTGAAGGGCAACAGTATTGGGTCTAGTATTTTATAGATTACTTAAGAATTTTTTACTGAATCATGTTATCTGCACATGGGAACAGTTTTATTACTGCACCAGTCTTTATGACTTCTTTGTTTTTAATTTCTTTTTTACCATATTATAATGATTCAAATATCTAATACTTAGTGCTGAATAGAAGTGAAAGCAGCCATCTTGCCTTGTTCCCAGTCTTAGCAAGGAAGCAGTGAACATCTCAACATTTAAAATAATGTTAGCTGCAGTATTTTTGTAGATAGACTTTCTCAGATTGATGAAATTCTCTTCTGGTCCTAGCTGGCTGGGAATGTTTGTCCTTAATAGGTATTGAATTTTGTTAAAATCTTTTCCTGTATCTGTTGAAATAATGCACAGTTATTTCGCCATTATTCTGTCTATATGGTAAATAACCATGATTTAGATTTTTATACCAGCCTTTCTTTCCTGAGATATATCCTACTCGGTCTTGCTGTATTATCTCTTTTATATATTGCTGGATTCTGCTTGCTAGTGTTTTTTAAGGCTGTTTGTATTTAAGTTCATGACTGATATTGATGTTTATATTTTTGTTGGTCTTTCCTCCCCTGCCAAAATCTGTACTTATATTGCCTACAATAGTCCCTATCTTAATTATTGACAAGTCTATCTTTCCAATTGCCTAAGCCAGAAACCTTGTGAGTCATCCTTGATTCTTGTTTTTCTCTCATATTCCACATCTGAGTCCCGAGGCATTTGTGTTGAAAATCCATATCTGATCACTTACTGTCACTGCCACTCCTGCCCTCTGGTGTAAGCCACTGTTAGCTTCCTGGTCTCTCTTTCTGCTTCTGCCCTTATATCTCCTCAGGCTGTTCTTAATACAGCAGCCAGGGTAATCCTGTTAATAAAGTCAAATTATATCACTTTATTTGCTCAAAACTTTCTGGTAGTTTATCATCTTAAAATCTTCAACGTGGCTTACAAGGTCTTGTACTTGCCCAGTTTCTGATCACATCTTTTACCAGCTCTAGCCATATGGAACTCCGTGTTCCTTGAATATGTTTGGCACAGTTCTTCCACAGGGCCTTTGCATTTACTTTTCCTTCTTTCTAAAATATTCTTCTTCCCCCAGATACTGGCATGACTTGCTCTTTTTCTCTTAGGTCTTTATTTTTAACATCACCTTCAAAATGAGGCCTTCCCTAGTTATCCTACATAAAATTGCGAGTTCCCACCGCTGCTACCACCACACAAATTCCCTTCTTAACGCCTCTGCTTCATTTTTCTCCTTAGCATGAATCACCACCTGTGTATTATGGCTATTTTGTCCTCCACACCCCTATTTCTAGAGTGTAAACTCCATGGAAGGGGAGGACTTGGTCTGTTTTGCTGTCTGTCCTAGCCCACAGCACAATCCTTGATGTCTGTTGTATGTGTGACAGTTGCCTTGTGGCCGTCACCTCTGAGCGCGTTGCCCTTCACTCCTAGATCCTGTACAACCGCACCATGGTGCAGCTGGGCATCTGTGCCTTCCGCCAAGGCCTGACCAAGGATGCGCACAACGCCCTGCTGGACATCCAGTCAAGCGGCCGGGCCAAGGAGCTTCTGGGCCAGGGCCTGCTGCTGCGCAGCCTGCAGGAGCGCAACCAGGAGCAGGAGAAGGTGGAGCGGCGCCGGCAGGTGCCCTTCCACCTGCACATAAACCTGGAGCTGCTGGAGTGTGTTTACCTGGTGTCGGCCATGCTCCTGGAGATCCCCTACATGGCCGCCCACGAGAGCGACGCCCGCCGACGCATGATCAGCAAGCAGTTCCATCACCAGCTGCGGGTGGGCGAGCGGCAGCCCTTGCTGGGTGAGTGGGGGCTCTGGCGCAGCAGACTCTGCTCGTTTGTTCCTTCACTACTTGTGATCAGAGGATTGAGATGCTAAAGGGAGTAACTTTCCCTCAGGATATTTAAAATTCCTGTGACCTGATGCCAACAATATTTTTAAATTAGTGTAGATTTACATGGTACTGCTTGATGCTAGATGTTTTATAAATAATAATTTTTTTCATTAGTATTAACCCTATGATGTAGATGCTATTTTGACCCCCTTTTTCCTGATTAAGAAACCGAGGCACAAAAGTTAAGTGACTTTACCCAGGGTAAACACAGCTGATATGTGTCTCTCTGACATTTTCTTCTTTCATGCATGTTTTTCAGCTAATTAACTAGACCCAGGGCGTTAAGAGTCTAGCATTGGCTCCTTTGATTCCTTTGAAAGATCCAGTCACCCAGTCCAGAGGTTTTTGCGATTTCACTGGGAAAAGAATTTGAATTGCGTCCTTCCTGTGAGGCTGGTGCATGGAAGGACTTGGTGAATGAGCCAGGCTTACCGCCCATAGCCACACCCCCTTACACATTTGCCCTCTGCCGATATGTGTGTGGTCATATTAAGTGCACATGCACTTGAGGCAAATTTTGTTTGCGCTCTGGAGTGGTGCTTTGTTTTTTTTCTAATTGGAAAATTTCCAGTGAAAATCTGTGTGTACAGCATCTCTTAGGGCTTCTTGGTTCATTCCCCGCCTCTCTACTACTGCCTGCAGTGAAACCAAAAGTAGAGAACAATTGAGATGTTGGACTTGTTTTTAGGTTAGTGAATCTTGTAAGAATCTGATGAAATCTATGGATCCTTTCCTAGGAAAAGGTACATAAGGGTTCACACAGCAATTTTTCAACATTTTCAGAGAACTGACCAATCCCCTGAGGCACGTCATGGACTAATTTAGTCTAAATAAATTTATTCTGATACTAAGTGACTTGTACAGTCTCATGGCTACTTAACCGAGAGCAGGGAGAGTCTCAGTCTGGCTGTTGGCTCTCCTGGCCTGGGTTCCTCCTTAAACAGTGCTTATGGATACAGGAGCCCTTGTCCCAAGTTTCCCTAGTTCCTGCCTCATTCCCAATCTTTCAGGCCCCCCTGAGTCCATGAGGGAACATGTGGTTGCTGCCTCTAAGGCCATGAAGATGGGCGACTGGAAGACCTGCCACAGTTTTATCATCAATGAGAAGATGAATGGCAAAGTGTGGGACCTTTTCCCGGAGGCCGACAAAGTCAGAACCATGCTGGTTAGGTGAGCCGTGAGATCCTGATGGGGGGAAAAGACCGGTTGGTCTTCTCTCTGACAGTCTCCCCTTTTTCTTCCTTCTCCCTGCAGGAAGATCCAGGAGGAGTCACTGCGGACCTACCTGTTCACCTATAGCAGTGTCTATGACTCCATCAGGTAGGATGGGCCCTGGGGAGACACAGGAGCCCCAGGTTGTGGTCACGGGTTCTCATCGCTCCCTGCTCTGGGCCTTCTTTCTCCCCAGCATGGAGACACTGTCCGACATGTTTGAGCTGGACCTGCCCACGGTTCACTCCATCATCAGCAAGATGATCATTAATGAAGAGCTGATGGTGAGAGCCAGGGGTGGCACCAGGGCAGGTGGTGTCATGGAGAGTTCGGCATGGAGGAGACTGATCTGACCCTTGCTCTGCCTCCCTCCTGTCAGGCCTCCCTAGACCAGCCGACACAGACCGTGGTGATGCACCGCACGGAGCCCACAGCCCAGCAGAACCTGGCCCTGCAGCTGGCCGAGAAGCTGGGCAGCCTGGTGGAGAACAACGAGCGGGTGTTTGACCACAAGCAGGGTACCTATGGTGGCTACTTCCGAGGTGAGTGCTCCCACCCCCTGTTCGCTCTCAGGATCTTGGCCCCCTTCCTGCCCCTCCATTGGCTCTCACCACCTCCCCTCCCTATCTCTCTCCTGCAGACCAGAAAGACGGCTACCGGAAAAATGAGGGCTACATGCGCCGAGGTGGCTATCGCCAGCAACAGTCTCAGACGGCCTACTGATGGCTTGACTTCTGTCCCCAGTGCCCTAGACCATTCACCCTTTAGGTCCAACCACACTGCATTAGAGGTCTGTCATTAAAGGTCTGTCTAGAGTTATTGCTGTTCCTGGTTGTCTGCATGTTGCCAGAGGTTGGCACATGTGTTAGATGCATTTAGATGCATTTATTTGCTAATTATGTTTCTAAGTTTCTATCACGTGACAGGCACAGGGCTTAGGATTCAGGGAAGACTTGGGCATATTTCTGACTTCATGAGCTTGCTACTCTTTGACATTTGGCAAAAAATTGTAAAAACATAAGTTATAACAGGGTTTAGTTTGTTTTTTTTCAAGGTGGTGGAAGTATTGAATAAGATGTGATTATGGGCCATAAAGGGGCTTCCCTGGTGGCTCAGTAAAGAATCCGTCTGCAGTGCGGGAGACCTGGGTTCAATCCCTGGGTTGGGAAGATCCCCTGGAGGAGGGCATGGTGACCCAATCCATAATTCTTGCCTGGAGAATCCCCATGGACAGAGGAGCCTGGCAGGCTACAGTTCATAGGATCACAAACAGTCAGACACGACTGAGCAACTAAGCACAGCACAGCACAGTGGGGCATAAACGGCAGGGACAGCATAATGGAGGCAATAGTAATGAACATTTCAGGTGGATGGGTGGTGGGTCACAAGGCAGGGAAATGGGAGAGTTAGTCTAAATCTGTGTGAGGATAAATGTAATAGGCCTGTTACCAATTTAGTCTTTGTGTTCAGAAATACAAGAGTGGGGATGCAGAGTGGGTTTTATAATGAGGTTGGTTTTATAAATGTTGAGTTTGAGTGCCTTTGGGACATAAGCAAGGCAGTTGGAGATTAAGTGTTTGCAATGCATATTAATCAGACTATAGGCTAAGGCTGCTGTAACAAAGGGACTCCAAAACAGTGCTTCAAAGAAAATAGTTTACAGTCCATTGATAACCCTATTTTATAGTTGGGTAACTGACATTAAGTGATTTGTTGGAGATCACATAACAAGGAAATGGGGTAGATAGATGCACAGTGAGGCAACTTGACTCTGTGATCATAGTTTTTAACCACTGTACTTAGTAGTACTTATATTTCTGGGATGGGCAGCATAGAGGAGGAGAGAGCTAATGACTGAACTCTCGAGATGGGAGTGGTAGGTGAAAGGGAAGCCAGGGACACGTGTGGCCACAGAGCTAGCAGAGCCAGGGAGAAAGGGTAAGAGAAAGGCTGAAGAGTCCATCTCTTTAGACAAGGCTGCCCTGTGCTAAATTTGGCCAGTTTAGCATCTTTGGGCCGAAGGTAGAGCCATTGTATTGCCCATTTCCAAGAGGTGTCTTTGCGTTTTCCAGTCTAGAAGTAGTAACCATTGAACAGTGTTGTCAAAGGTTTTTCTGTCTGGAGCTAGATGGTAGATATTTTAAACTTTGTAGGCCCTATATGCAGAGAAGGCAATGGCAACCCACTCCAGTACTGTTGCCTGGAAAATCCCATGGGCGGAGGAGCCTGGTGGGCTGCAGTCCATGGGGTCGAGAAGAGTCAGACACGACTGAGCGACTTCACTTTCACTTTTCACGTTCATGCATTGGAGAAGGAAATGGCAACCCACTCCAGTGTTCTTGCCTGGAGAATCCCAGGGACGGGGGAGCCTGGTGGGCTGCCATCTATGGGGATGCACAGAGTTGGACACGACTGAAGCAACTTAGCAGCAGCAGCAGGCCCTATATGATCTGTCATATACATCTTTTTTCTTTTGAGCAACTCTTTAAATGTGTAAAATCCATTCTTGGCTAACTGTATAAAAACAGTCCATGAATGAGGTTTGTCCAAAGTGATTGTTGCCTCTTGGAATTTTACCACATGGCATTATTGGCAGAGGCCTAGAATACGTTCCACATGGTTTTGCCTCAGCCTTAACCTTGTGGAGGGAGGCAAAACATGCCGGCTACCAATGCATGCCCTTCAGTTTGGGTGAGAAGCTCAAATTCCCAAGTTTTTCTTAAAATTTTCTAGAGTTCATCAAATTTCCCAAGATGAGTTAACTTGAACAAATCTAGCTGAAACAATAGTCTTACAAAAATAAGGTCAGATTTAAAAGATTTCAAGACACCAGCAGTATTTTGAGCAAACCTAGAGGTTAAAACACAATTTTTATTAAAAGAAACTCCAATTAGAAATATCTCAAAAGTATATTCAAACAAATCTGGATGAAATAAGAATGAAGCAGTTTTTGTGAAAGTTAAGCTGATTCATAAATTTTCCTATTATGAATTTGAGACAGACATTTTTGTGAAATCAAGCTCCAGTTCACACTGTTCTCTAATGTAACTTTCTAGCATTGGTTTGAGCAAATTTAGATGGAAAACAATAATGGCTCTTGTGAAATTGTATATAAACCACAAACTCATGTGTTCTCTATAGATGCTTCCCAGCTTCTGGTGCTGGTCAAGATTTTTTTTTCGGCAGGGTGGAGGGGTGGGGCACACCAAAAAAAAGTTCTGTGGCATGTGGGATCTTAAGCTCCTCAACCAAGGATCTACCCCGAGTCCCTTGCATTGGAAGCACAGAGTCTTAACTGCTGGACCACCAGGGAAGTCCCTGCTGGTCAAGATTTAAATCCACTACAGCCTATCTCCAGTTGATTATAACCAAAAATTGGAAAAAATACCCAAAGTTAACCTGAGGATTCTGAAAAATAAAAGCAGATTAGGGAGGGGGAGTCAAAACTTACATAGTCCCTATAGGGCTGAGTTTCCTGGCATTTTTCCTTTTCATGACTTTCACCTCTGACAGATGGCTGCAAAACCCCTAAAAGAACCCAGCTTAGCTTTGACCAGAGGACTAGAAAAAGGAACTCTGAGCTGGAGAACAAATAGAAAATCCCACTTCTTTTTTCCTTTCCTCGTCCGTAAGGGCAGGCAAAGTTGCAAGGCTGCAGCAGTTTAGCTCTGACAGCTAAAACTGTTACTCTCTGGGCAGAGGAACCAGGGAAGGGGGACACTAGACCGAAGAAGGGGAATCACCATTCTGTTTCTCCTGTTCGGGCCCAAATATGGCCCCATTGTAGAGCTAGACCTGTTTTGGTGGCATAGGCAGCTAAAAGGTCTAAGGAACCCTGTCTTTCTGACAGATTAAATTGCCTGCTAAAACAAAAATATTCTTGGGATTTAATCAGAATCTAGAGTCTCACACATAATCAAAATGTCCAGGAGACCATCCAGAATTACCATGTAACCAGTTCTCAAGGGAAAAGTCCATTGACAGATGCCAGCTATTAGTACTGAGTGAAATGAATATAAACACACTTTAAGTGGATGGAGAGATAGACATCTTTTAGCAACAAAATACAAGCAAAACTAAATCCAACAGCGTTTTAGAAGGATTATATATAGTGATCAAAAGGCTTATTGCAGAAATGCAAGCATGAATCAGCATAAGAAAATCAGACAATGTACCACATTAATAGGACAAAGAAAAACTCATATGAGCAGTTCAAATGATGCAGAAAAGGCATTTGACAAAGCAATGCCCTTTTGTGATAAAACGCTAGAAACCTAGGAATAGACGAGAATGTCTTTTATCTGACAAAGAGTATTTATGAAGAACTGACAGCCAATATCCTCTGGTTAAAGACTGAAAGTTTTTCCCCCAAGATCAGGAACAAGACAAGGACACCTACTATCACCATTGCTGTTGAACATTGTACTAGAAGGTTGAGCCAAACCAACTAGACAGGAAAGAGAGACATCCAAATTGGAAAGGAAAAAGTGAAATATTCACCGATGAGGTGATCCTATATAGAAAAAATTCCAAAGAATCCACAAGAAAACTACTTGATCAAATGAATTCAGCAGAATCACAGAGTACACAGTTAATGCAAAAGTCAGTTGTATGTACATTAAAGGACACTACCCACAGTGAAAAGGCCACGCACAGAATGGAAATTACCTGCAAATTATATATCTGATGAGATACTGTTTAGAATACATAAAAAACTCTTAACAACAAAAAGATTTTTAAGTGAGGACTTGAAGATACTTCTCCAAAGAAGTTAAACAAATGGCCAATAAGCACATAACAAGATGCTCGACATTATTATTAAAACTAGGGAAATGCAAATCAAAACCACATCAAGATACACCTTCACACCCATTAGGATGGCTGCTATCTCGTAGAAGATGAGTGTTGGTGAGGATGTGAGGAAACTGGAACTCTTCTACGTTGCTGTAATAGTTGGAATGTAAAATAGGCAACTGTGAAAGACGGTTTGGTGGTTCCTCCAAAAGCTAAATTGTTGCCGTGTGACCTAGCAGTTCCACTCCTAGGTACATACCCCCAAAGAATTGAAAATACCAAGCTCGGTGACACCTGCACACCAATGTTGATTCAGCATTGTTCACAATAGCTAAAAGATACGGATAAACAAAACGTATATGGATGAACCTTGAAAATATACTAAGAGAAAAGCCAGACACAAAGGACAAATAATTCTATTAGTCCTCTTACATGAGGAATCAAGAATGGACAACTTCCTAGGGGCCGAAAATAGAGGTTTAGAGAGGCTGAGGCAGGGGAAACGGGAGTTACTGCTAATGGCTAAAGAGTTTCTGTTTTGGGTGATGAAAGAAAAGGTTTTGGAAATAGATTGTAGTGGTGGTTACATAACATTGTCAGTGTATTTAATGCCACTGAATTGTGTACTTAATAATGGTTAAAAAGTACCATCTTTTGTACACCTATTGAAATGACCAAATTACAGAACACTGACAACACCAGATGCTGGCAAAGATGTAGAGCAAGAGGGAACTGGATTCACTGCTGGCCGGAAAGCAAAATAGCACAGCCACTTTGGAAGATCATTTTGGCAATTATGTACAAAACAAAACCTGTTCTTACCATACCATCCACCAGTTGTGCTCCTTGGTATTTACCAAAGGAGCTGAAAACTTGGCTCTACACAAAAACTGGCCCCGGGTATTTATAGCAGTTTTATTCATAATTGCCAAAACTTGGAAGCAACCAAAATGTCCTTCAGCAAGCGAATGTATAAATAAACGGTATATCCAGACTAGTTTTTTTCAGCACTAAAAGAAATGAACTTTCAAGCCATGAGAAGATGTGGAGGAAACGAAATACATTCCTAAGAAGGAAAGTTTTTACATATTGTATGATTCCAACTATGTGACATTCTGTAAAAGGCACAGTTATGGTAACTAAAAAGATCAGTGGTTTCCAGGGATTGGGAGAGACAGAAGAATGAATAGATGGAGCACAAAGAATTTTTAGGGCAGTGAAACTATTCTCTGTGATACTATAATGATGAATACATGTCATTAAATATTCCTCCAAACCCACAGAATATGTAACATCAAGAATGAACCCTGATGTAAATGATGTGCGTTGGGTGATAATGATATATCACTGTAGGTTCATCAATTTTAATAAATGTACAGGGGGTGAGGCGACGCTGATAGGGAGCCTGTACATGAGTGGGAGCAAGGGGTATATTGGAAATTTCTGTACCTTCTGCACAATTTGGCTGTGAACCTAAAGTTGCTCTTAACAGGAATTCCCTGGTGGCCCATTGGTTGGAACTCTCCGGTCTACTGCTGAGGGCCCAGGTTCAGTCCCTGGTCTGGGAACCTAGGATCCCACAAGCTGTTCAGCATAGCCAAAAAAACCCCACCAAAAAACCCAGAAAACCTCATAAAAATAGTCTATTTTTATACAGTAAACGTCATCTTATGTATATTTTATCACAATAAAAAATGAATCAAGGGCCTAAATGTAAAACTATAAAATTGTTAGAAGAAAACATTGGTCGGAAATCTTTGTGACCATGAGTTAAGCAAAGGGGTATTAGATATAATAACAAAAGCATACTTCAAAGAAGAAGAAAATGATAAATTGGACCATCAAAACTGAGAACTGTTCTTCAAAAGTCGCTGATAAAGAGAACGAAAAGACAGGCTACAGACTGGGTGAAATTTGCCAATCATTTATCTGACAAAGGACTTGTATCCTGAATATATAAGGAACTCTTGAAACTCTTAAGAAAATTACCCAATCTAAAAATGAGTAAAAGATTTGAAGAGATACTTCACCAAAGAAGCTATATCGATGGCCAATAAGCACATTAGGAGGCTTAATGTCATTGGTTATTACCATGAGATAACCACTGTGTACCTATGAGAATGTCCAAAATTACACGGACAGTAATAAGTGTTGCAGGGGATGTGGAGGAGCCAGAACTCTCATACACTGTTGATGGAAGTGTAAAATGGCATAACCACTCTGGACCAATTTATATTGGTAAATTTCCAATATACCCATTGCTCCCACTCATGCACTTTATCTTAAAAAGAGAAGAGCCACCGTACAGATAGAGATCTCAAGAGGTTTAGAGCTTTGAGGACACCCATTTATAATATTCTCCATGGTTTGTTGGCCTTTCCTGGGCTGGTGAAAACCCTGTGGATAGGAAGGACAGGGCCAGAACCTGGCTTTGGTTCCTCTGCCACTGCTTCTGTGTAGTTGTGGTCTGGGGTAGATTTCTCTCAACCTCATTGAGCCTCAGTTTTTCCATGGCTCCATCACTGACACACTAAGGTTTAACAAGATATGTGATAGTATGGTTTTAAAAAGGCTATTTAAGCATGAAATATGCTCTGTTATTATGAATATCAGGGAGTTTTCATTACTTGCTTGAGGTCATACAGCTTTTAAATTTAAAAGAAATGAGACTTCTGTAGTGGCACAGTGGATAGGAACCCGCCTGCCAAAGCAGGGGGCACGGGTTTGATCCCTGGTCCAGGAAGATTCCACATGCCTCGAAGCAACTAAGCCAGTGTGCGACAACTACTGAGCCTGAGCGCCTAAAGCCTGAGCTCAGCAACAAGCCACTGGGATGAGAAGCTCGAGCTCTGCAACAAAGAGCAGCCCTTTGCTGTCAGCAACTAGAGAAAGCTTGTGTGCAGCAACAAAGACCCGGCGCAACCAAAAATAAAAATCGATTAATTTTTTTTTAAAAAGCTAGGAACTAATTTTAAAAAATAATAACATTAAAAAGAAATGCAAAAAAAAAAAGTGTAATGCTAGAACTTGAAGGGATTTTCAGGTGTTGTAGTCAGTTCTGACGTTTGCCAGATGAGTAAGTTAAAATACAATGAGAGCTATTTTCCCAAGGTCTTTTGCATCCTTTTGTGTGTGCTCAGTCACATCCAACTCTTTGCGATCCCTTGGACTATATCCCTCCAGGCTCCTCTGTTCAAGGGGTTCTCCAGGCAAGAACACTGGAGTGGGTTGCCATTTCCTTCCCCAGGGGATCTTCCGGACCCAGGAATCAGATCCACGTCTCACATCTTCTGCATTGGCAGGCAGATTCTTTACCACTGCGCCACCTGGGAAGCCCGTAACTTGTAGCAGGAAGACGATAACTTGAGGCTGAGTTTCTCCCATACTAAAGGGGGAGAGAATCATGGCGTGAGCATTGGTGAGAGTCACATAGGGATGTGAGGCTTCCCACGTGGCTCAGTGGTAAAGAATCCGCCTGCCAGTGCAGGAGACATGAGAGACCTGGATTCAGTCCCTGGGTCGGGAAGATCCGCTGGGGAAGGAAATGGCAATCCACTCCAATATTCTTGCCTGGGAAATCCCTTGGACAGAGGAGCCTGGTGGGCTGCAGTTCATGGGGTCGCAGAGAGTCGGATACGACTGAGCACGCATAGAGACACACAAGTTACGGATGCCTCTCTGGAATCTCTGCCACAGTTCCTGGGCTGGCATCCCTCAGAAAACAAGCAGATTTCCTCACCCTTGTCTTGACACTTCTCAACCTAAGAAACAAATTCTGGAGCCTGAAAACAAGTAGCAGCCTTGTTTACGGTAGCAAGCCGCTACACAGCCCAAACATTTGATCTGAAGCCCAAGGTGTGTCTCGGTCAGGTAGAGAGAAAGATTATGGCCAATTAAAAGTTAAAGACCTTGCTAACTAATGTCAAGCCACCACTTGGGTTCTGTCCAGGCTTGGGGACTGTGGGAAGTATGGGATGTGGTAGGAAGGAGCATGTAGTCTATAGGTGTGGCAGACCCACCAATAAACATGCAATCCAAGTGACTACTTCAAAGGAAACATTTTCACTATAAAAGTCACTCTTGTTTATTGTTGGAAACTTGGAAGACAGGAGAAAGTATAAAAACAATAAAATCACCTATATTAAAAAAGTAAATACCTCCCACTACCTAGAGGAAATAAACACTTTAACATTTTAGTGCTCCTTTTTTCTGTCATGTCTGCATTAATTTCCTACTGATTGGGATCATCCTATATAACTCTCCAGTGAGTGGGGTGGAGCAGCAGGAGGGGCTTGGTACACGCATGGGTATATTTTCTTGGCCTCTGGATAACAGCGACTGGATCTTTCCAGGCGAATTTCTGACCTGGCTTCTAGGATTTCTGCTCTGAATCATGTTTGCTTTTTTTTTTTTTTTTAATTTATTTTTCATTGCACTGGGTCTTCATTGTTGCACACGGGCTCTCTCTAATTGTGGAGAGCGAGGGCTACTCTTTGCTGGCTTCTCTTGTTGTGGCGGAGCACAGGCTCTAGGCATACCGGCTCAAGGGCTCTAGAGTACCAGTGTTGGCACCCTTGGGATGTGGAGTCTTCCCAGACCAGGAATTGAACCTGTGTCCCCTGCATTGGCAGGTAGATTCTCATCCATGGTACCACCAGGGAAGTCCAGAAGCTCGGAGTCTTAACCACTGGGCTACCAAGGGAGTCCCTGAGTCATAGTCCTTTTAACAGGAACATTTGTTCCCTGAGACCTGGGTAACCACTTCTGGGAATGATGTTTCACTTCCCAGTGTCTTACCAGGGGTCAGGAGTGAGACACCCCTTCATTCTAGTCTAGGGATCATAAGACAATGCCTACAGGGACCAGTGATGAATAAATAATGCAATGAAGATAATGAGAAAGACAATAGGGAATGGTGGAAAGGTGACAAACTGGAGAGCTTTGCCCTGTATCAGGAGGCAGGCCTTTAGAGTACAGGCCTAGTGTTGCCAAAGGTGATTTTTCAGTGGAAGCAGAAATTTTGATTAGGTTCAGCCCCATGGCTCTCTGTTGAATTCTGTGCTCGTTGTGCAGTTAGTAAGAATTAGTTAAGCATTCTACCACAATTTATTGAGGCTTTCACTCATGGCTTTGTGGAAGGCACTGGGGCTAGATTCAGTAAATGTCATTCATTTAAACAGTCATTTTTGGTGCACCTTGTCTCTGCAAGCCCCTGATCCAGGCCCTGTGGATACATATGAACAAGGTCTTTCTCTCCAGAGACCAGGGAAAGAAAGAGCCATCCTGGACTCTGGAGAACAGATCTGTAGTTAGAAGAGATGAGAAAGATGGTCAGGATGGTCCAGACAGTTGTCACAAGCAAGCCTTAGGGGACTTCCCTGGTAGTCCAGTGGTTAAGACTCCACCTCCCAATGCAGGGGACACAGGTTTGATTCCTTGTCAGGGAATTAAGATCCCACATGCCCCCGGGTGACAACAGCTCGCTCACCACAACTCTAAGCCCACATCTGGCAACTACTGAGCCCTTGTGCTCTAGAGCCTGTGCACCACAACAAAGACCATAGTCAAGAAAACAAAGCAAGCCTTTGGTCCCTTCTTCAGGACCCAGGGTCCCCTCAGACCCAGCCACCAGGCCCCAGATTCCTCAAGTCTGAGTGCAGAAGAGTCAATTTGGCTGCCTTTCAATCCTCACTCTGAACTGACTTCCTTTCTTGACCTAATGTCTGTCTTCATCTTCTGTACCACTTTTGTTTCCCCAGGGGGTGGCATTCCGTAACAAACAGCCCAAGACCCACTTTGTATATTACAGAGGATACTATGGAAAAGAAAGCTGAAGTGCTTATAGTAAACTGAGGCAAGATAAACTTCAAGAACAACAACAAAAAAAATGGTTTTAGAGACAAAGATGTTATTTTATAACATAGAAGGATACCATTATGGAGATATAACAGTTAAAAACATATAAGCACCTAATATTAGAGCCTCACTCTTTGGTTGGGGTTCCCAGTGGCTGGTAAAGAACCCATCTGCCAGTGCAGGAGACTCAGGTTTGATGCCTGGATCGGGAAGATCCCCTGGAGAAGGAAATGGCAACCCACTCCAGTATTTTTGCCTAGGAAATCCCATGGACAGAGGAGCCTGGCAGGCTACATGGGGTCACAAAAGAGTCAGACATGACTTAGCGACTAAACAACATTAGAGCCTTATCAAGGAAAAACTCACAGCATTGAAGAGAGATATAGACAGTTCAGCAATAATAGTTGACAACTTGGAAACCTCACTTCAGTAATTATAAATAACTAGGCAGAAGATTAATAGAAAACTTGAACAACACATAGCCAACTAGGCCTAACAGGCATCTATAGAACACTCGAGCCAACAACAGCAGAATAAATATTCTTTTCAAGTTTATTTGGAGCATTCTTCTGATAGAACATATATTAGGCCAGGAAACAAACTTCAGTACATTTAAAAAGACTGAAATTACACAAAATATCTTATCCACCCATAAAAGAATTAGAGGTCAAAAACGGAAGGAAATTTGGGAAATTAACAAGTACGTGGATATTTAAGACCACAATTCTAAAATGATTGATGAATCGAAGTAATTACAAAGGAAATTTGAAAGTATTTTAAATGAAAGCAAAAATAAAGTATACCAAAACTTAGAGAAATCATCAAAGTCAATACTTAGAGGAAAATTTATAGCTATAAATATCTATATTAAAAAAAAGAAAGATCTTAAATCAACAAGCTAAATTTCTACCTTAAGAAACTAGGAATTTCCTGGTGGCCCAGTGGTTAGAATGCCATGCTCTTACTGCTGAGGGCCCAGGGTTCAATCCCTGGTTGGGGAACTTAAGATCCCACAAGCCATGTGGCTTGGCCAAAAAAAAATAAATAAAAAATAAAAACAAGGTGATTGATTTCAAGTGATTTTTCTTACCTCTTGATGATTTAACAGATGTTGCCAATACTGTTTAGTACATGTTAATTTGAGGAATCAATGAGTTTGCAGTAACTCAAAATTAGTCTCTATGAATAGTCTGTGTGAAATACTACAGGTAAGAATATTTGGGGGAGGGGCTTCCCTGGTGGCTCAGATGGTAAAGAATCTGCCTGCAATTCAGGAAACCCAGGTTCAATCCCTGGGTTGGGAAGATCCCCTGAAGAAGGGAATGGCTGCTCACTCCGGTATTCTTGCATGGAGAATTCCATGGGCAGAGAAGCTGGCGGGCTGCAGTCCATGGGGTCACAAAGAGTTGGACACGACTGAGTGACTAAACCACACATCCCAGACTATTTTTAAAGAAATTGAGAAAACATTAATTCAACACAAACTGACAGGGAATCTGCTAAGATGTGTTATAAATGATACTGGTAAAAATATTTGTGGAGTAGAAAAAGCCTTAGTTGGATAAATTCACAAGGCATGTGAAAATGTGAGGTATTTAAAGCCTGTAACTATTAACTGTATTATTCATCAACAGGTACTTTTCGGAAGTTACTTGAATCTGTTACATGATATGAAACTAGTACTGTCTATTATGAACTCCATTTGCTCCTGTGGACTTAACCATTATGAATTTTTGCTAGAAGTCGAAGTTAAATATCCTGTTTTAACCTACCACATAGCAATTTGATGTCTTAGCAGTGCTAAAACTTCATTGTGGTTTTTTGAACTCAGGATTTAGATTGAAATTTTTCCTGAATGGAAAGAATCACACTCAAACACTGCTACCCTACACTGAATGGCTTTAGTAACTAGCTTTGGTTGCAGAATTGACAATGTTTATTAATGAACTAAACCTAAAATTATAAAGCAGAATAGCATTTATATACATACATTATAACATTGTAATTTCAATGACAACATTGTTGGAATCACATGTCAAACTGCATTCTGCAGACAATGTCAAAAATTAAAACAAGCAGCAGCAAGATCTCCATTCTCACACCGATTTGTAAGAGCGGTTATTTTGCAAGCTCAAACTATAGTTTCAGCAGCATCTTTTAGGACTTTAATATGGGCAGTACAGAGGAAATTTCCGTATCTCAAAATCTATTGAACTGTGTGATTGAGGGAATTTCACGTAACCTTCCATTGGAAGTGATCAATCTGTAGTGTTGTGACATGCTACAAAGCAAATAACAAGAAATTTTTTTTTAAAAAAAGCAAATATCAAGAGAAAACTCTTAACAGAATTCTTCTATACAATTCACACCTTCCAAATGATGAATATGCTCAAATAAAATATTATGCTTATGTACTGATATCTGTATTTGGCAGTACCTATCTGTGTGAAATACACAGATTAAAAATACTATTACAAGGACTTCCCTGATGGCCCACTGGTTAAGACTGTGTGCTTCCATTGCAGGGGAATGGGTTTAATCCCTCGTCAAGGAACTATTAATAAGATGCCAAATGGCACTGGTTGGGGGGAGGGTACAGAAGCAAACAATTTATAGTGACATGAAGCAGATCAGTGGGTTTTGGGGGATGGGAGAGCTTGGAGAGGGGCAGGTGGGAGAGATGACAGAGGATCACAAACTTTTGAGGTAATGGTCATGTTCATTATTGTGATTGTGATAACGGTTTCATGGTTGTATACATATGTCAAAACATACCAAATTTTCACTTTGTACAGTTTATTGTATTTTAATTATACCTCAGTTACGCTGGTTTAAAAATGAATTATTTGAGTTGATGAATTACAATGATAGTTAAATTCAGTTTCACAAATTTCTTACATGTGATTCTGGGCACTGTTTGGGAAAGAAGTGGATCCTGAACTTAGAATGTTGTTGTTCTTTAGTTGCTCAATCATGTCCAACACTTTTACGACCCCATGGACTATAGCCCGCCATGCTCCTCTGTCCGTGTGATTTCCCAGGCAAGAATACTGGAGAGGGTTGCCATATCCTTCTCCAGGGGATCTTCACACCCCAGGGACCAAACTCAAGTCTCCTGCATTGGCAGGCGGATTCTTTACTACTGAGCCACCTGGGAATCCCTATCAATTACAGCCTCATGACCAGCTACAGGAATGACAATTGTAGAAGCTTGGCATATTTTCTCTTCCTTTAATATATCCACATGTTTATTTGTATATGCTAGCCAGTTTCTTTTTCTGTCTTCATTTTTATTTTTATACAAGTTGTTGGGGGTTAACTTTATAATTAGTGTTTAGGTAGTAGAATATTCTGGAGGATTGTGACTGACTTTGAGGAGTAATTCATATAACCAGCAAGTTATACAATGATGTTTCCCTCCTTTTAGGCAACAGGAAAGAACTTCACTTGTATGAAGGCTAGCTGTATTTTATATTGTGAAACAGTGGTATGGGTGCCCTAATTTTTTTTTTTTTAAAAGGAGGAGAGCATACAAAAGCTGAGTAGCCAAAAAGGTGGCTACTTTGATGGTTATCAATTTTTTGCCTCTCAGTTTCAAATCTACCCTTCCTTGCTCTGTTTGTGGGCATATAATAGACACTTTATTAATGCTGATGCATAAGTGAATGAATGCATGAGAAACGGGATGGACTAGACGGTTATCGCTGGAAAGAAGAAACAGTTTTGGAAAACAGAAGTGAGGAGATAGGGACATGGGTATGAAGTGAGTCCAACTAAAAGAGAATTGGAAAGGTTGGAGGAGAGAAGGTAGAAGTTGGCAGAGAACCAGAAAAGAGGAAGTAGACAGAGAAAAGAGAAGTCACCTGGGGAAGTGAATGAAAAACTAACTTTCAGTCAGCCTGTGGTCTTGTAGGCTTGAGAAACAGGAGGGGACTACAGGAATGAACTCAGGTCTGAGAGGCAGAAGAGGGTGTTCATGGAGAAAAGTCTGGGCTTCAGGACTGGACAAGGAATGTTCCTGAATGTGGGTTCACCTAGCCAACATCTAGAAGCTGGACAGTCAGAGACTTGGGGGATACTCAAGAGAGGGGTCATTTCTAAAGGATTTGAATACTTAGCTAGGGGAAGGGCTTTCTCCTTGGAACAAGTGAGTAAGTTTCCAGGGAGAAGAGTCTGCTCCAGAGGTTTCAGGAAACTGACTCCCTTTTTTCCATCCTCCATGGTCAGGAGACTGGCGACAGGGTTTTCAGGGTGATGATGAACCAGAGGGATATTATCGGGACTATTTTGCTGAGCATCACTGCCCTGGATGTGTGATTTTCTACATCTAAAGAAGCACGGAGTTATCTGGGGTAGAGAAGGAGCAAGGTGAAGAGCCCAGAATGAGACAAGAAATAAACACTGCCACCATGGTGACATGGACTGGGAGGTTCAGGGCCACTTGGAAAGGACTGGAATCTTGCTGCCTTTCTTGTGGAAATCCTGGGATTCTAGACAGGGAGAGGAGAAAATCAGGCAATTGTTTATTTAACAATTTTTAAAACTTATTTTATTTTTGGCTGCCCTGGGTTTTCATTGCAGCACCTGGGCTTTCTCCAGTTGCAGTGTGCAGGGGCTCCTCTCTAGGTGCAGTGCTCAGGCTTCTCATCGCAGCGGCTTCTCTTGTTGTGGAGCATGGGCTCTAGGTGCACAGGCTTCAGTAGTCGCGGCGCATGGGCCCAGCAGTTGTAGCTCTCGGGTCCTAGAGCACAGGCTCAGTAGTTGTGGCACATTCCATGGCATGTGGAATCCTCCTGGACCGGATTGAACCAGTGTCCCTGCATTGGCAGGCGGATTCCTATCCACCTAGCCACCAAGGAAATCCCAGGAAATTGTTTCTTTTGAAGGAGAAACTAGCATCTAGCATTCTTACATATCCCAGTCTCCAAGATCTGAAAAGCAGCAGATGGAGGGGACAAGGAAGAGATGCCACAGAGAATTGAGTTCCTGTCCTTGCAGTGGACTTGGAAGCAGAGTCTCTGTGATCACATTGGCTGGAGCTCCCAGGAGACAGGAGTGCTGGACTCCGAAGTTCTCTGGATTAGTGGAAGGTGGGGA
The DNA here is from genome assembly GCF_014754425.2 of Oryx dammah. Classification (NCBI taxonomy): domain Eukaryota; kingdom Metazoa; phylum Chordata; class Mammalia; order Artiodactyla; family Bovidae; genus Oryx; species Oryx dammah. The sequence goes on along the minus strand of NW_024070186.1, from coordinate 183,010,296 downwards.
GAGATGAAAACATGATAGGTAAATACTGAAGTGCAAAGCCCAGGAAAGTGGGAAGGGATTGGGGGCCAGACACTGCGATGGAAGAGAGAGATGGGTTTTGAAGAATGGAGAGGTTCCTGGAAGGAGATGGAAGGAGTGAGCTTTAATTTGTGGGAATAAATGAGCTCAATCTTTGAGGCTCTGTTCAGAAGGACAGAGATAAACAGGAGAGACTGGTCAAGGGAGACAAAGAGAGCCAGATCCTAGAAGTGAAAAGTGAAGGAATGCTTTTAAAAAAAAAACTAATTTATTTATTTGACTGCACTGGATCTTGGTTGTGGCACACACCATCTTTCAGTTGGAGCATGTGGGATCCAGTTCCCTGACCAGGGATCGCACCTGTGTCCCTTGAGTTGGCAGAATTCTAACCACTGGACCACCAGGGAGGTCTTTTTTTTTTCACATTTTAAGTGAGATCTCTGGGAACAGTGGGATACATCCCTGATTGGCAAAAGTTGGTTGAAGCTGAGAAGTAGGCATCCCTTTTAGATAGGGAACGTGCTTTCCAGTTTCATGGTGCTTCTTTGCTTCACTCTGTTGTATCACCCATCTCATGCAGAATTTGAGTTTGGGATCCTTCCTCTAATCTAGCCTTTCCTTTTACAGATTGGGATGGGGGGGGGGGTCCCAGAAGTCCAATCACCTGCCCTTTATTAGTGCTAATGAGACAAAAGCAGAGCCAGAACTCTTGTCTCCGGGGACCCTTTATTTCTTCTGCTGCCAGATGCTGCCTCTTTTTGGGAAACGTTCAGGCCTTTGTGAAGGAAAACTTCCTCCATAGGATTTGTCAGGGAGATGTAGTCGAGTTTGGACTTAATGAATGTCTCTTGCTGCCCCAGCCACTCTCTTGACAAGTCTTAAGTGAGAATATGGCCTCTTTGGTATCAATGGAGTCGGGTAACCCTTGAATCTCAAACTGGAATTGTTTCCCAGGTGTTGTCATTGTTTAGTCACTCAGTCATGTCCGACTCTTTGCGACCCCATGGACTGTGGCCCACCAGGCTCCTCTGTCCATGGGATTTCCCAGGCAAGAATACTGGAGTGGGTTGCCATTTCCTTCTCCAGATGTTGCCGACCCAGGGATGGAACCCACATCTGCTGCTTGGCAGGCAGATTCTTTACCTTGTAACCTTAACTTCCCAGATATACTTGAATAAAATGCAGTGAGCACTGGGGCACTGCCTAAGGACTCTCATGAGCTACAAAGTCCTCACCTAATTTATCAATGAGTTTATGAGTGTTTAGTATATAATTAGACAGTTTATTCTCACTCCTTTCCCTGACTTTAGGGGTATCAAATAAATTTACTTAATTAGATGTAAATATATTATTTTTAAAATAACTTCAAACTTACAGAGACATTAAAAGGCTACTTCAAAGAACCATAATGTTTACCCAGATTCACAAACTAACATTTTGCCAGTTTGCCTCATCATTTTCTCTGCGTGTGTATAAAGAACATCTAGAAGTTGAATTATTTATTTTTTGGCTGCACCACACAGCACAGGGGATCTTAGTTTTTCGATCAGGGATCAAACCTTCACTCCCTGCCTTGGAAGCACAGAATGCTAATCACTGGATCACCAGGGAAGTCCCATAACTTGAACTATTTAATAGTAGGTTGCATAAGTCATGTTCCTTTGCCTATAATACACTTTAACACATCTACAGAGTTGGCACATTTAGGAAATTTATCTGCATGTAACACTTTATAGTCTATATTCCAAATTAATCAATTTCCCCACAATGTTTTTTATAGCAGTTTTGTTCAGGATTTATGCCAGGATCAAGTAATTCATCTAGTTTTTAGTCACTTTCAGTTCAGTTAAGTTCAGTCGCTCAGTTGTGTCCAACTGTTTGCGACCCAATGAATTGCAGCACGCCAGGCCTCCCTGTCCATCACCAACTCCCGGAGTTCACCCAAACTCATGTCCGTCGAGTCAGTGATGCCATCCAGCCATCTCATCCTGTTATCCCCTTCTCTTCCTGCCCCCAATCCCTCCCAGCATCAGAGTCTTTTCCAATGAGTCAGCTCTTTGCATGAGGTGGCCAAAGTATTGGAGTTTCAGCTTTAGCATCATTCCTTCCAAAAATCACCCAGGACTGATCTCCTTTAGAATGGACTGGTTGGATCTCCTTGCAGTCCAAGGGACTCTCAAGAGTCTTCTCCAACACCACAGTTCAAAAGCATCAATTCTTCAGCGTGAGCCTTCTTCACAGTCCAACTCTCACATCCATACATGACCACTGGAAAAACCCATAGCCTTGACTAGATGGACCTTTGTTGGCAAAATAATGTCTCTGCTTTTGAATATGCTATCTAGGTTTAGTCACTTTAGCCGCCTCTAATCTGAAACAGTTTCTCAGCCTTGTGTTTCATGTCATGGACAGTTTTGAAAAATACAGTTGTTTCTAGGTTTCTTTTTTTTTTCAGCTTTGTATGCATGTACATTTATATGTTAACAGTACAGATTCATGGATTCTTCTTTTATTCAATGAGCTATGCATGCGTGCTGAGTCCCTCAGTCGTGTCCAACTCTTGTGTCCAACTCTTTTCGACTCTATGGAATGTAGCCCGTTAGGTTCCTCGGTTCATGGAATTCTTTTTGAAACCCCATGGATTGTAGCCCGCCAGGCTCCTCTGTCCATGGGGTTTTCCGGGCAAGAATACTGGAGTGGGTTGCCATTCCCTTCCCCAGGGGATCTTCCCGACCCTAGAATCGAACCCACTTCTCACGTCTTCTGCATTGGCAGGCATGTTTTTTTTTACCACTGGCGTCACCTGGAAAGCCACCAATGAGCTATAATCACTATTTTTGTTTGTTTCAATGCTCCACTTGTGCCAGATTTGTCCTCTTCAAGATGGCTGCTATGGCTCTTTGATGCCCTTATAAATGTTTTTAAACTTTATTGTCTTTATTATTTTTGGCTGTGCTGGGTCTTTGCTGCTACATGTGGACTTTCTCTAGTTGTGGCAAGTGGGGTCTACTCTCTAGTTGTGGTGTGAGGGCTTCTCATTGCAGTGGCCTATCTTTGCTGAGTAGGGGCTCTAAATAGCATGGGCTTTAGGAGTTGAGTAGCTGCTGCACGTGGGCTCAGTAGTTGTGCACAAGCTTAGTTGCTCCATAGTGTGTGGGATCTTCCAAGACCAGGGACTGAACTGTTCTCCTGCATTGGCAGAAGGATTCTTTACCCCTGAGCCATCAGGGATGTCCCAGTAAATGTTTTTAGTACTTACTTTCTTCAAGGAGCCCTGGTTTGTTTCTGTGGGATATTTAGAAAACAAGATCTGGGAACTGCTGTAAATATCAGTGTATCTATCTAATTTTTTCCCATAAATTTTATTTTACTTAAAAATCATGTCTATCTTACTTGGCTGCATTATGTCTTAGTTGTGGCATGTGGGCTCTTTAGTTGAAGCATGTGGAATCAAGTTCCCTTACCAGGGTTCAAACCTGGGTCCCCTGCATTGGGGGAGCAGGGTGTCTTAGCCCCTGGACCACAAATCCCTCCTATAAATTTTATACTGTTGCTTTCCATTCCAGTCCCCCATTTGTGTTCATTTCTCTCATCCCACATTTGCTGCTCCATACTTCCTCAGCAAGAACGCTAGGACCCAACCTGCCTGCACATTTACTCATGTGCTCAATCCTACAATACACTCCACATAGCTTCAGAATTGCCATGCCCTTACTAGAACAAACCGACCTAAGAATTCAAGGTGTAGAGATTTTATTTTTCTTCAGAGGTGCTTGAAAGTGACTTGAATTAGTTCCATTTTTTTTCTGTTTTGCCCTTCAGGGTGTTATTTTTTACTCATCTACAATAGAGTTGGGTTCATTTATTTACATCTGTATTCAGATTTTAGGTATTCTGTTTTTGTTGATTTAATTGAGTATGTTGACCATTAACATTACTTGAAAAGCCAAAACTATATGAAAAGGCTCAAAGAAGTGTCACCCTCTCCCCATTCAGGGTTCTGTTGTTTCCCCTCAACAAGAGGGACATAACCCAACAACCAAAGAACCTTTATTTTTCCTTACCCCTCAAGGGTGCCCGATTTTATTAGTTTTTGGTTTACTCTTCTTGTTCTTCCTTGCAAGAATTTGTGGATACGTTTCTGTTTTATTTCCCTTCTTCCTTGCACACAAGGAAGCATTCTTTACACTTTCTTCACTTAAATCCTGGAAATCACTCCAGAGCAAATCACAGTGATACCATGTTTGTTTTTAAAAAGTACTTATTCATCTGGCTGTACCAGGTCTTAGCTGAGGCACTTGGGACATTTATTTGTGGCATGTGAGATCTAGTTCCCTGACCAAGGATCGAACCTGGGCCCCCTGCATTGGGAGCCCAGAGTCTTAGCCACTGAACCACCACGGAAGTCCTTATCATTTCTAAATTGTATGTAAGATGACAATATTTCATTCATTTATCAACTTATTGAATGACTGTGCCAGCCACTGAGCTAGACAGGAAGGACAGAGAAATGAGTAAAATATCACCCCTGACCTTAATGATCTCAGGGAAGGGAAATCATACATGCAAACAAACAACAACAGCAACAACCATCACAGTGCTCTGGGAACTGAGAGGAGGGAGTCAATAACAAGTTGTCCAAAAGGACTAACACCTGAGCTTGAATAATGAGAACTAGGTGAATAAACAGCACTTTCAAAGGCAGAGTTGGACAAGGGCAAGGCAGGTTGTGGAAATTAAGAGTTTAATGGGCTGAAACCTAAGAGTGTGGGAGCAGTATGTGAATGGGGAGACGGGAGCGCCCATAATGCTGCTGAAGAGGTGGCCTGGCACCATGTGGTACAGTTAATGCCAGGAAAAAGTTGGACAGTTATTCAGACACCCAGGAGACATGGTCTTCAAAATAACACTTGAGTCCATTCACTTCACAGGTATTTAACGGACTGCCTGCATTATGCCAGGTATCACAGAAGGAGCAGTGAGTAAGAGTAAGATCCCAACCATTAGGGAGCAGATACCAGCTTCCCTGGTGGCTCAGACGGTAAAGAATCCACCTGCAACGCGGGAGACCTGGGTTTGATCCCTGGATTGGGAAGGTCCCCTGGAGGAGGGCATGGCAACCCACTCCAGTATTCTTGCCTGGAGAATCCCCAGGGGAGAGGACCCTGGCGGGTTGCAGTCCATGGGGTCATAAAGAGTCAGACACGACTGAGCAACTAAGCACACACACACCAGCAGTAAAACAGAATGGAAGGAGCTCGCAGAATAAAGTGGGGGGGAAACTGCTGGCCAAACAGCAGTTTTGGGAACCCAAAACTCTCAAAGCTAGGAGTGAGGCTGGGCTAAGGAACACTTCTCAAAGAGTAAGACAGACTTTTAGCTAAGTATGTGCATGTTCAGGGGAGAGTTGAGAGCTGGAAGAGTTCCAATGCTAACACCTGGAAGGAAGAGAGACTGAGATATTGAAAGTTTCACCTGGACTAAGACCTATCACTGCTGCACTCCATTCTCCACCTTGCAATGAGTAAATCCTTTAAAAATGCAAATCTGTCCTCTTCATTTTCTGAAAAGGGCTCCCCACTGGTCTCAGGTTACCTATCTTTTCAGTTTCTATTTTTAAAACCTCCTTCCTGTTATTTTATACTACAGACGTGCTTAAGTTTTTTTACCTTGTCATGTCCTATTCCCCCTGCCTAGAAATCCATCACCCCGCATTGAAGTAGGTGTCACTCTTATCTACTGTTAGGGGCCCGTGCTTTAGCCTAATAGATCGCATCTGTCTGAATACACTGCTAGTTTAAACTCCTTGAGGGTAGGAAGTGGTTTAATTATTAACAGTTATATCCAAGGCACCTAGTCTAATGTCCTAAAGAAAGTGTAGTCGCTCAGCTGTGTCTGACTTTTTGTGACCCCATGGACTGCAGCCTCTCAGGCTCCTCTGTCCATGGAATTCTCCAGGCAAGAATACTGGAGTGGGTTGCCATTCCCTTCTCCAGCGGATCTTAAACCCCGGTCTCCTGAATTGTTGAGATTCTTTATTGTCTGAGCCACCAGGGAAGTCCCATGTCCTAAATGCCCAACTAATTTGAATGACTGAAAGCTGTTTTCATTGTAGAGCTGGGTGGAAGATTTTGAACTAGACCCTAGGAACTTTGGTCTTCAGCCTGTTACTAGTTTAAGATTCATTCTCGGCTTCCCTGGTGGCTCAGATGGTAAAGAATCTGCCTGCAATGTGGGAGAGACCCCCTGGAGAAGGGATAGGCTACCCACTCCAATATTATTGCCGTGAGAATTCCATGGACAGAGGAGCCTGGTGGGCTACAGTCAGTCCATGGGGTCGCAAAGAGTCGAACACAACTGAGCGACTACACTTGCACTTGCCACTTCCACTTTAATGGTTCATTCTAGGGCATGGAGAAACCATTAGTTTGAAAATCATTAAAATAATTTAGAATTAGGTATAGAGTTATCTCCAAAGATCAGCATGCTCAAACTGATAACATTAATGCCTATCAATCTTTTATGGAAAGCAGATAAAGTCCCCATGAAACCTACCACAAGCCTAAAATAAGTACCAGTTCTCGTGCCGGGACTTTTTTTGTACTCAAGACTCCGCCCATGGGCCCTCAAATGGCGGAAGAACTGCACACTACGCCGTGACTTCTCACACTAATGCGGAGGTATCCCGACGCTACGCCGCCGGCGTAGGCGGGGCGGCCGGCTCTTCCTTCCTCTCTGCTTCTTCGGCTCCACCCCCAGCGTTTCACACGCTCATTGTGAAGCGACAGCGGCAGGCAGTCTTCAAGGCTGCTTGAGACCTAGAGACCCTAAGTCCTTGGCGCACGCAAGCGCCCCGCGCTGCTCCTTTCCCACTCCAAAGGCGAGGGGCGCGAGATTCACCTTTCTTTATTTTCTTCTCCCGCCCGGAGCTAACCGCCCCGGTGCGCGCGGACATCTCGGGCCGCCGCTCCCTCCTCCCCGCCCCTCCCCCTTCGGGAGCTCCCGCCCGCGCGCTCCTCCCCCTCCCTTTTGCCCGGCGACGCGCACGCGCGCCAAGCCGGCTCGCGCCCTCTCGCTTTCCTCCGGCCCGCGAGACCCCCTCCCCTTCCGCCTCGCGGTGCTTCCTCGCGCCGCGGTCTTCTCTATCCACCCCCGACACCGCGGGGCTTGCCCCCGCCCGCCAACGGCGGGTCCCCAGCTTCCCAGTCCCCTTCGCTTCCCGCGCTCTCCGGCGGGGGCCCAGCCCCGGCCTCCTCTTTCCCTCCCTTCCCCCTAATTCCCCTTCCGGACGCTGCCATCATGTTGAAGCCTCAGCCGCCACAACAGACCTCCCAGCCCCAGCCGCCCCCCACGCAACAGGCCGTGGCCCGTCGCCCTCCCGGGGGCACCAGCCCGCCCAACGGCGGTCTCCCGGGGCCCCTGGCCTCCACCTCGGCTCCCCCAGGACCTCCTGCGGCCGCCTCCCCCTGCCTGGGGCCTGCAGCCGCTGCCGGGAGCGGGCTCCGCCGGGGAGCCGAGGGCATCTTGGCGCCTCAACCGCCGCCACCGCAGCAGCAGCATCAGGAGAGGCCAGGGGCAGCGGCCATCGGCAGCGCCAGGTGAGGATGGTGGGTTTCCGGGCGCTAGAGCCGATGTGGCCGAGACCTGTACACCGCGCCAGGTGGACTTCTAGCCTGGCCACCTTTGAGGGGCGCCAGGGGGAGTGGGAAAGCCCCGTGAAACGGGGGTGGGCCCTCAGGTCCTAACAGGTCGGAGGAAGAGGGTCCCTGGTGGCCACCGGGGTATTCAGGGGCAGTGCTCAGTTCTGCGAGCGTAGTCAGGGCTCGGGAGCTGGGCCTTAAGGGCAGGCAGGGCGCATCCCGCCGGCGGCGTCGGAACGAGGAGTTGGGGGGGGTGAAGAGGTGATCGGGGTCCCCGGCTCCATTACCACGAAGGGTCTCGCGGTTCCCGTCTTCAGCCAATGGGGAGTCAGCTGCGGGAAGGGGTCCCTGCCCGTAGCCAATGGAGGGGGGCGCGCGGCTCACAGTTTGGCCAATGGGGAGGGAGGGACTTGGGAGCGAGTTGCTACCTCCCCGTCCCAGTCTGGCCAGTAGGAGGGGAGCAGGGTGGGCGGGGGGACGGAAGGAGGGACTGGGAGGACTGCGGGCCGGGAACCTCCAGCGCGCGCGCTCTTCCCGTACGTGCGCGCGGATGCTGTGTCTTATGACCCGGCCATTCTCCAGCCTCGGGTAACATACAGGGCAGCGGCTGGGAGTGTTCGTGGACGGGTTCGCCTGGTGTTGGATGAGTGGTGGACACCCGACTCGGTTTCTTCTGTTTGTGGGTTTATGGAATTGAGAGTGGAGGTACACGCAGGCGCAGTGGATTCTGATCGCGGGAGGGGGGCCGATTTTGAAGAGGCCCGTAGGCTTTAGTGCGCAAGCGCAGACCGGGCGAGGCCTCCGGATGGATAGCTTTTGCGGCTGCGCTGTCCCCCAGCCCTGCCAACGGCCCCCTGATCGCCCTCTTCAACCGCTGGTTACATCAGCCAGCAAGAAGCAGGGTTACTGGGTGATAGGTGACCCCTCCCAGAGTGGGTAACAGGCTGAATGAGTAAAGAGGTCCCGAAGGGTAGATTGTAGAGGGGGAGTACCTTCCCTCCTAGTTTGGGGCGTAAGGTTGCGGGAAATGATGGCCTTTCCTGTTTGGGAGGTAATTTACCTGAACCTAGGTAGTTCAAAATTTGCGCTCTCTGAGCTTCCACTGTTACACCTGGTGGGGATTATTATCGAATATCGTAACGTTTGTCATTTGGAAGCATGCAGCCCTGGCCCTCTTGCAGAAACGTTGTGTTGAATTGGCTTTTAAAGCAGTTGACAAACGTTGATGATTGAGCCTATTTTACTGGTATTTGGAGGAAATAGCTTTTAGTGCTTTTCTTCCTCTGTGAAGTGAGAATTTGAAAATCTGTTGGTTAATGATTTGTAGCCTAAGTCATCATCCTCACATAGTATGTGGTCTTGGCATAGAGTCCTTTGAAAGCAGTTGAATAAAAGGGCTTGATTGTACTTAAATAACTAGCTTCTTGTTTCCTTCTCTTATAGGGGACAAAGCACAGGAAAGGGACCTCCACAGTCACCGGTGAGTGCCTTTTCTCCCCTGTCTAAGACACAGATACTTAAAAGATACATATATGGGAATAGAGGGCAGACTAGGTGCAGAAATAGATGTGTTCTGAAGGGCAAGTATCCCATGTGTTCGAGGTAGTTATGAGTGGAGTGTGGACATTGTGAAGGAGGGTAAGGTGTTGACTGGCTGTTCCTTTATTTTTGTCTTTCTCCTGTGTTACTGACAGGTGTTTGAGGGTGTCTACAACAATTCCAGAATGCTGCATTTCCTTACCGCTGTTGTGGTAAGTGGGCCCCTTGCTGCTAGCTTGAGGGGTGTAACGCGTCGGTTTGCTAGAGGCACTCTTTCGTTTTCTTCCCCCTGCTCTTTCAGGGTTCCACTTGTGATGTAAAGGTGAAGAATGGTACCACCTATGAGGGTATCTTCAAGACGCTGAGCTCAAAGGTCAGTCTACTCAAATTAGCTTGCTTTTTGGAGTTTCATGGGAGAAAGAAGAGAATGAAATAGGTTCCTTGAAGATACAAAGATGAGTGGTTTTGGACAACATGATGGCTAGCCTCGTTTTTGTAGGCCTTTGTCGGAATAGGGCTGCATGCAATTAAAGACGTGGGTTTGAAATGTGAGGGCTGGGTATTTTGATGAGAAGTTTTTAAGTTTGGGGCTTTGACAAAACCCATGGGTGATGTTGTCAAGACAGTGCACGTGAGAATGTGGTGCTGGGGAAAGTTTAGAAAGGGTGAAGTTAAAAGTAGTCATATTTTTGTCTTCACGTTTCTTAATACTGACCCTTGGTTGCTGGGAAATGGAACTTTTATAGTTTGAGCTGGCAGTGGATGCTGTGCACCGGAAGGTATCGGAGCCAGCGGGTGGCCCTCGTCGGGAAGACATAGTGGACACCATGGTGTTTAAGCCAAGTGATGTCATGCTTGTCCACTTCCGAAATGTCGACTTCAATTATGCTACTAAAGGTATTATGGGTGCAGGCTGTTGTGTCAGACCCAGTAGAAGGCAGAGAATGTGATGATCTGATTCTCCTCCTTCCTGTTCTTTGTCACCTTATTTCTGAGGAGGAGGATTGGACGTTTTTTATTGAGAACATGTGTTAATGTCTAAGATGCAGTGGGGTGAATTCCAGCCTGTGTTGTGGGTCGTACTTTTCCTGCTTTGTTTTCACCTCCTTGCTGCTTTTGAACTCTCGGAACAAGTCTTTTTATGCTGCCCTGCACCTCCTTTGCTTCTGTGGTGGGAAGGGTGTTGGAAAGACGGCTATGAAGTACCACCTGACCGCTGATGTCAATCCACAGATAAGTTCACTGACTCGGCCATTGCCATGAACTCGAAGGTGAATGGGGAGCACAAGGAGAAGGTGCTTCAGCGCTGGGAGGGGGGAGACAGCAACAGCGATGACTACGACCTGGAGTCTGACATGGTACGGTCCCTTCTGGGGAGCCCCAGAGCTGGAGGCTCTGCTGCCCAAGTTGGGTGTTGACCGTGACATCACTTTGGACCCGAGAATTGCTGGGGTGGGCGGGGAGAAATCTTTTACCATTGCCTGGCAGTCAGAGTCCAATGGAAAGGTATAGAACATACTCAAACAGAAATACTCATTTTTCTACCATCAGTAATTGATAACTGTTAAAATTTGCTTCAAATCAGTTTTTTCCCAGCCTGGGAAAAAAAAAGATACAGATGAGATTGAGTATTGTATAGGCCCATTTCCCTTCCTCCAAACAACCACCTTGATTTAAAATTTGTCAGTGAATTGTTACCTCACTGTATTAGTTTGTTTAAAATTTGCTTTTCCTACCTATTTTTGGATGTTTCATTTGGTATATAGATCCTAGTCATTGCTGTTAACTACGTGTTGTGTTATTCGTATGTGTATACTTGTGTGTATATACAATATATTGTATCTGTCCCTTTTTTATTGGTGTTTCTGGGCCATTATTTTAGTATTAAAAATAGCACCTTACTGAATTTTTAGAATGTGTATCCTTATGCACTTGGGTCAGAATTTCTCTGGGATATAAATCTGGAAATGGATGTTAGGCCCTGAAGACTTCTATGTCTTGGAAACTGCCAATTTGTACTGCAGTCAGTAGATGACCTTCCCATCAGCCCTGTTCCTTTTTTTCCCACTCTTGGTTTGGTCAGATTTTAATCTTTCAACCTGAGGGAAGAGAAAAATTGTTCATTATTGCTTTCCTTGCTGAGCTTTGAAACATTCTCCCTCTTCCTCTAGTCTAATGGATGGGACCCCAACGAAATGTTCAAGTTCAATGAGGAGAACTATGGTGTAAAGACCACCTATGACAGCAGTCTCTCTTCTTACACGTGAGTGTCTTTTGGTAGTTCCCACATGGTGCAGTTTGAGGTATGGGGTCATCAACAGAAGGGAGGTCTCTAGGTGGAACGTAGCTTTTGTACATGTCTTTCTGGGTGTCTGGGTTGCCGTCTCCCCACTCCTGACCTGCCTTGTGAACTCCTTGTGAAAAGGTTTTTCTCTTTCTCATAACCTTGATTCCGTGGGTAGAATTAACTGCATTTTTGGTCCATACTTTTCCTGTAAAATCTTAACAAATTTATATGTGTGTCTCAGTGTCCCTCAGATTCAGAGAGATGCCTTGCTGCTCTGCCTAGGATCCTGCTACATGCCAGATCAGTGTATGCTGAGTTGTTGAGGGTTTAAATACCCACATGTCTGACCTGGTGATAGGACTGATAGAAATGTCTTCCTTTTTCCTCCCTCTTGTCCTGTGGCCCTGGGGTGGCGACGGTCCTCACAGGGTGCCCTTAGAGAAGGACAATTCAGAAGAATTCCGTCAGCGGGAGCTGCGTGCTGCCCAGTTGGCCCGAGAGATTGAATCGAGCCCCCAGTACCGCCTGCGGATCGCCATGGAGAATGATGATGGGCGCACGGAGGAGGAGAAGCACAGTGCGGTTCAGCGACAGGGCTCAGGGCGTGAGAGCCCCAGCTTGGCAGCCAGGTGATTGCTGGGGGAGGCTGGTCCGGGTGGGGCTCCGTGTTTGTGCCGGGAGTTTGGTGTATACTTTTGTTGAAGCCTTACAACCACATAGGTTAATATGTATTTACTCCCAATTTTTCGGTTTAGGTTAGGGCCGAGAGCTTGTTATATACTCTTGTTGAAGCCTCACAGTCATATAGGTTAATACATAGTTATTCCAAATTTGGGGGTTTAGGATGCTGAAGCCTAGAACTATTAATTTGTCTGAAGTTACAAGGCTAAAGATTAGAGATTAAGACAGGTTTTTTTTTCCCCCACTGATTTTTGCGACTTTTTTTTTTCCTTTTCCTTTTTTTGCTTTCTGCTGCACTCTGCAACTTGTAGGATTTTAGTTCTCCAACCAGGAACCTAGGCCCTCAGCATTGCAAGCGCAGAGTCCTACCCCTAGGGAATTCTCATATTCTTTTTTTATTCTGCATTCCATTTCTATATATGTCTTAACTTCTTCTTTTATGAAAATGAGACTGAAGTGTATTGTACCTTAATCCAGAATGTTATACTACCTGTCTTGTAGGTCAGGAGGGGCTAAGGATTAATGGAGCACTAGCTGCTTTGGTCTGGTCAGGGGTAGCTGCAATGCAGGGTCATAATCCTGGAACCACAGGATAGTTTCTCAAGGGAAATAGTACAGAAAGCTGAAGTCAGGCATATTTGTGTGTGTGCACTGAGGCAGGAGGTGGACTTTATAAGCAGGGCTTCATTCTTGGAAACTGTGTGTTTTGTTGCTACTTGATGTTATTTGAACTCTCTCCCCCAGGGAGGGAAAGTATATCCCTCTACCCCAGCGAGTTCGGGAAGGTCCCCGGGGAGGCGTTCGCTGCAGTAGTTCTCGGGGCGGCCGGCCTGGCCTTAGCTCTTTGCCGCCCCGTGGCCCTCACCATCTTGACAATAGCAGCCCTGGCCCAGGTTCTGAGGCACGTGGTATCAATGGAGGTGAGTTAGGAAGCCGACTTGGTGGTAGCAGGGAAGGGGATGGTGGTAGGTGGCAAGGAAAAAGATTTAGGTGGGTTGGATGGAAGTTGCACTGATGGTCATGTAATAGCAGGAACTCTGCCTCTTTTTTCCCCATCTTTTAAAAAAAAAAAAAAATTAGGCCCTTCCCGCATGTCCCCTAAGGCCCAGCGACCTCTGAGAGGTGCCAAGACTCTGTCTTCCCCCAGCAGCAGGCCTTCTGGAGAAGCCTCTGTTCCACCTCCTCCTGCAGGTAAGATTCCAGCAGTGTTACATGAACAAATGGATAGGGGTGTAAATAATCAGTTGTTAGAATGCTGGGCTGGGAGAGCTCCAAGATAAAGATGTTTTGGAGGCTAGGATTTATTTATGCTTTTTAGGAAAGAATTTTTCAGTTTCCCTCAGGGAGAAATTCCAGCATGCAATCCTTGCGTTGTGTCTGGCTGGCAGGTGCCTTTTGTTTAAATTAGTTGGCAACTAATTTTAAGGGAGGAGAAATCATAGAAAATGTTTTAATATCTTTTGAAATACAGAAAGTTCTGCCAACATAGAACCTGTCTTTCTGTATAGCTCTGGTTGGCTGGAACTGAGTCATGACTGCCCCTTGGAGCATTCCAGTCTTTCATGGTGCCCATGAGGCCATTTTACCTGCTTACCTTACTTGCCTTGGCCTTCTAAACATTTAGGTTTGTGACCTTGTAGATAAACTTTCCTTGGTGTTTCTGGTGGGTCCTTAGTACTCACTGCTCAGTGTCCAGCAGTGACCAACACAAATCACTCTCCCTTTTCTTCCAGTGGGCCGGATGTACCCGCCGCGCTCTCCCAAGTCAGCTGCCCCTGCCCCAATCTCAGCTTCCTGTCCTGAGCCTCCCATGGGCTCAGCAGTACCAACCTCTTCAGCTTCCATCCCAGTGACATCAGCAGTTGGGGATCCTGGAGTGGGCTCCATTTCCCCAGCTTCTCCAAAGATCTCACTGGCCCCCACAGATGGTAAGAGCCACCTGGTGGGGGACTGCGGACAGTGGGAAGTGTGCTTCTGGACAGAAGGGGCTTCATGTGTCTCTCCTTTCTTGCTCAGTAAAAGAACTCCCGGCCAAGGAACCTGGAAGGACGCTGGAGTCCCAGGAGTTGTCCCGGATTGCAGGGAAAGGTGATGATTGTTGTTTTTCCTGCCAGGGTCTCATGCCCCTTTGATTAGGGGAGCATTTCACTTAGGGAAGTGTTGCAATTCAGAAACAGATGATGTTGGGTCAGCCCTTTGATCCTAACTTAAAGGGTTCTAATAAGCTCAGCTTTTTTCCCTTGGTTTCTTTGTTCTTTGGGTTGCTGTGTAGCCACCTTCAAGAAAAGAAATGTGTGTTTTCTCCTTTTTTGCTCTTTCTCATAGTCCCTGGCCTTCAGAACGAACAGAAGCGTTTTCAACTGGAAGAGCTGAGAAAGTTTGGGGCCCAGTTTAAGGTGAGTGAAGTGTGGGAGTGACTAGGATGTTAACAGGAAAGAGATGAAGGTTGAGGGGTCTGGGGAGAGATTTATGGAATAGGCACTGGGTGGCATTGAGAGATCAGAGCACGCAAAGATGAAGGAAAGTCAGTCTGGGGTTGAGATAGAGTACTCTCTATGTTCTGTGTTTCTGTCTTTCTAGCTTCAGCCCAGTAGCTCCCCCGAGACCAGCTTGGATCCTTTTCCTCCACGGATCCTGAAAGAGGAAGCCAAAGGGAAGGAGAAGGAGGTGGATGGTCTTTTGGTGTCAGAGCCCTTGGGGTCTCCTGTTTCCTCAAAGGCTGAATCAGTATCAGACAAGGAGGACAAACCACCCCTGCCGCCAGCAGGGGGTGCCGAGGGTCCGGAGCAGCCTCCCCAACCTTGCCCGAGCCAAACTGGCAGCCCCCCAGTGGGCCTCATCAAGGGAGATGACAAGGATGAGGGCCCAGTTGCCGAGTGAGTGGGATGGGGAGCTGGGCGGGTGTCTGGTGACGAGAGGCAGGCCGTGAGAATTTACTCCATTTTTCTCTCATAGACAAGTGAAGAAGTCAACACTGAACCCCAATGCCAAGGAGTTCAACCCCACTAAGCCCCTGCTCTCTGTGGTGAGATGGGACAGGGGAATGTGGGCTGGGGTTTCCATGAGGAGAGTTGGGAGCTGGGTGTTGGGGGTAGTGAGGAACAGTTATACAAGTATGTCAGGACCGCAGCAGTCGTGGAAGCATTTCTTAGCTGTGGCTGGCCGGGGATCGTGAAGTATCTGACAGATATTTATGGGTTCCTCACTGGGACTTGGCATTTGGTTCAGGGTGGGTCACAGTCTGGCATTTAGGAGCATGGGCTTCATTTGGGCCCACTGACTGCGTTTGAACCTCTTGCAAGCTTTGTGATCTTGGATGAACCACTTAACCTCTCTGTCTCAGTTTCCTTGCCTGTAATTTAGGATCACTCATTTGGAGGTTGATGGGGGGTTTAACCAAGATAAAGTGTAGGCTATGTTTGGTGCACAGCACTCTGGATGCCCTTGACTGGGAGAGGAGGGTGGTATAGACGTCATTAAGATATCTTGTGCATGTCCTCCTTTGCCTCTTACAGAATAAATCCACCAGTACTCCGACTTCTCCTGGGCCCCGAACTCACTCAACTCCCTCCATCCCGGTGCTGACAGCAGGCCAGAGTGGGCTCTATAGCCCCCAGTACATCTCCTACATACCTCAGATCCACATGGGACCAGCTGTTCAGGTGAGAAGAGACTGGGCGGGCCCAGGGTAAGAGACGTGACTGGGCTGCCTGAAGGACCAAGGCCCGCCTGTCGTGAGCGTTTACGAGCGAGTCGTTCAGCCTCACCTGTGTTCTGGTCCCCAGGCACCGCAGATGTATCCGTATCCTGTGTCCAACTCAGTGCCTGGACAGCAGGGCAAGTACCGGGGCGCCAAAGGTGAGCAGGGTCAGGAGGGGCCGTGCAAGGTGCCACCCGCTGCCTGCTGGCAGATGGAGCTTGAGCTCTGCACCGTCTTCCCCCCACCTGCAGGCTCCCTGCCTCCCCAGCGCTCGGACCAACACCAGCCAGCCTCCGCCCCTCCCATGATGCAGGCTGCCGCCGCCGCCGCCGGTCCACCTCTTGTGGCCGCCACCCCTTACTCTTCCTACATCCCCTACAACCCACAGCAGTTCCCAGGCCAGCCCGCCATGATGCAGCCCATGGCCCACTACCCCTCGCAGGTGACTGAGGCATGGAGGAAGGTGGGGTACAGAGTCCTGGCATCTTGGCAAGCCTCCTCCACCTCCCACACTCAGGAGCTGGCAGGAGAAGCCAGCAAGAGTTCTGGGTGGTGGGGTCCAACTTGGGCTTCAGTCTTGGCTGTAGTAGGACCCCAGGGAGGCAGTGGATTCTGGGGCCTTTGTTTTTTCCTTCTCTAAAGTGTAGCGTCTACTTGATAAGGGTATTGTGAAGGTGAAGTAAGGTGGTCATGAGAGCAGAGTGGTACTGAACCCGGGTTGTCTGGCAGCAGGGTACTCTCTCGGGCCCTCTGCCGGGCCAACCGCTTCTCTCCTCCTCCAGCCGGTGTTTGCCCCCATGCTTCAAAGCAACCCACGCATGCTGACGTCGGGGAGCCATCCCCAGGCCATCGTGTCATCCTCCACCCCTCAGTACCCTTCTGCAGAGCAGCCCACCCCCCAGGCCCTTTATGGTGAGTTCTGTCCTGTCCCCCGACCCAGGCCGTGCTGCTCAGCCCCTCCGGGGTGCCTGTCACTGATTGTCTCCCCTTTCCTGCTGTAGCCACCGTTCACCAGTCCTATCCACACCATGCCACGCAGCTCCATGCCCACCAGCCGCAGCCGGCCACCACACCTACTGGGAGCCAGCCGCCGTCCCAGCATGCGGCCCCCAGTCCTGTCCAGGTGCCTGCTGTGGGGCGTCCACGTGGGTGGGGCAGGGATGGGTGGCTGAAAGAGAGGACTAGGACTTGGGGTCATTCCCTAGTGGGGAGAACCTGGGGGTCAGAGGTGGTACTGGAAGTGGCACTCACCATTCGCCTTGCCCTGATGACAGCACCAGGCGGGGCAGGCCCCACACCTGGGCAGTGGACAGCCGCAGCAGAACCTGTACCACCCAGGGGCCCTGACAGGCACGCCGCCTTCTCTGCCACCGGGACCTTCTGCCCAGTCCCCTCAGAGCAGCTTCCCCCAACCAGCCGCTGTATATGCCATCCATGCCCACCAGCAGCTGCCCCACGGCTTCACCAACATGGCCCATGTTACCCAGGTAAGAGCCCACGCCACCTGCCCTGAGCCGTGGGGCACCCCTCCCGGGGTCTTCGGTGCGCCTTTCCCTCTGCTGCTGCCTGGGGTTCTCCGACCCTGTGGCACTCCCGTGGTGCTCGCAGCTCCTTTCCTGTTTTCCACAGGCCCATGTCCAAACTGGAATCACAGCAGCCCCGCCCCCTCACCCTGGGGCTCCCCACCCGCCCCAGGTGATGCTGCTGCACCCACCCCAGAGCCATGGGGGCCCCCCCCCAAGGCGCGGTGCCCCAGAGTGGGGTGCCTGCACTCTCAGCTTCCACACCCTCACCCTACCCCTACATCGGACACCCCCAAGGTGAGCAGCCTGGCCAGGCGCCTGGATTTCCAGGAGGAGCCGATGACAGGATTCGTGAGTTCTCGTTAGCTGGGGGTATTTGGCATGGAAGAGCTGATGGGCTGCAGGTGGGGCAGGATGCACGGGTTCTGGGCGGGGAGTGAGGGGTCTTGGAGGCAGGGCTGTCCCACAGGGCGCCTGCCGACCTGCACCTGTCTGTGAAGTATGTAGGGTGGGCAGAAGCCACAGTCGCCGCCGCCAGGGGCTTGCTCCTGGCTCTGTCCTTTGCTTCCCTCCGTCCTCGCTCAGTTGTGATCCAGCAGCCCCCCTCCCCACTGCCTCCCCAGCTCTCAGTGACCCCGACTGTCTCCTGACTTAGCCGAGGTAAGGTCAGCGCAGTAGACAGGGCCAGGCTGGGGTGTGGGGGGCTGAGCTGGGCACGTGAGGAAGGGCTCTGGCTCACGGGGAAACGGCGATTGATCTGTGCTTCTGACAGCCCCATGAGACACCTCGAGGCGGCCGCTCCTACCAACACTCCCCCCACACCCCACACTGGACGGCATTGGATGAAGGGACAGCTGCTTGGGTTCTAATGCTCCTGCTCTCTTCTCTTTCCCCTCCAACCAGTTCAATCTCATCCCTCCCAGCAGCTCCCCTTCCACCCCCCGGGGAACTGAAGATTGTCCTGGCCGCGACCTGAGACCTCCATGAGTGGAGGGAAGAGTGATCTATGTCTCTTCCCCCAGCAGCTCGGACCAGTCCCAGCCCCCCACCCCCTTTCCCCGCCCCGGGGGAGCTGGGGAATTCCTGCCAAGCACCTTGAATGGGAAGGGGCTCAAAGTGGGCAGGGCCAGGGTCCAGCGGGGGTGGGGGGGGTTCCTGCTCTGCCCCTGCCCATCCCCACCCCATCTTGCCCTCCCGTCCTCTCATCTATCCCCCCACTCCCCGCTGGAGACGGAAGATCTTTTATTTTCTATTATTTATAACCTTGGGCCCCCTGTTCTTTCTTCCCGTTAACTTGAGTCACCTGCGTAAGAGAAACAGACATGCCCCGCAAGGATGGTTGGACAAGGACTTTTACTTTTTATTACATAAAAATATTTAAAAAAATTAAAAAAAAATAAAATTTTAAACTAACTTAATCGGCCTGTAGTTTTCTCTTTGAATAGTAACATGGGAGCAGTTGGTTTTATGAGGTTTCCAAGGTGGGGCACTGTAGGTGCCCACTCAGAGTACCCAGAGATGCCCCTCTGGCCCTGTAACCGCCATGCAGGCCTGCCATTGTCTCAAAGGCTGTTTTCTCACCTCAGAACTGGCCTCATCATGAGGTGTGACTTGAGGTTTTCATTTCTAAGGAAAGTACTTCGTGAATGATGTCTAACTCTTTGCCCTAAAAAGTACACTTGTGTTTTGGGCCACCAGAGATAAGGGCCGGAGTGGTGCACAGCTGAGAGGTCTTGGTTGTGGGTGAAAGCTATATAGGATGAAGCTGCTAGTGAAAGTGGCAGGAGGGCTGGGTTGAGCCAGGCTGAGGGAAGCAGGGGCTGGATTAGAAAGATGGCCAGGTATGGGATGGAGAAACAATAGGCTCCGGGAGGAGTTTGGAATTGTTTACTAATAAGACCTGGTATTCGTTTCTTATCTGTTTCTTACCGGTAGAGGATAGAGAATGGGACTGATGTGTAGCCTCTAATTAATTGTTAAAAAGGGGCAGGTTGGGGACTTCCCTGGTGGTCCAGTGGCTAAGACTGTTCCTAATGCAGGAGGCCCCAGGTTTGATCCCTGGTCAGGGGACTAGATCCCACACGCTGCAACTAAGGCCTGGTGCAGCCAAATGTGTTTTAAAAACGCAGATGTTCGGTCCCAAGTGACAGAGCTCTCCAACTGGGGTTGGGAGGCCTTAATGGAAGTACCAGCAGGAGAGCCTTCAGTTGGGCTCCAGATGTCTGCAGTGCAGACGGAGACCTGGTTTCTGTAGTGCTGGAGACGTACGTAATTGCAGGTGTTCCTGGGTAGCCCTCTTTATTCCTAAGAGCAGAAATCTTAGGAGCTAGAAGGAACTTTAGCCTCCACCCTGACTGAATCTGCCTGAAAACTTTCATCAGCCTCTCATTGCACACTGAAGGTAAAACAAGTAATTATGCTTTACTGTTGGACGGTACTTTTCATGAGATTGCTTTATGTGAAGTTTGCTTCTGTTTGCCTCGTTCTGGGCCTAAGAGCCTCCATTCTCTAGTGCTGTTTGTGAGTAGGTTGTCTGTCCTGAGTATATTCATTTGTCAGGATACAAGTTTGAAAGGGTGCCATTAATCCCTGCTGAATGCCACCTGTGTTACTGGGGGTCATCCCAAAATCTGTGATTTGATAAACCTTAATTTTGAATCATTAAAACATTAAAATTTTAAATCATTAAAACATTAAAAATGAAACTTTCATTCTAGAGTCTCCTGTTTGGACTTAGTGATATGGTGGGGATAACCCATCAAGCCTACAAATTATTTACCAAGTATAATATTCTATGTGCTGGGTCTAGAGTCAAGATACAACACCCAGTACCCAGTATCAAGTTTAAATAAGGGTAGCTAGACATGAACAGGCTGGTGACTACTCAAAGAGACCAGGCACCTGAACTGGGCCCAAGCTATAACCGTTTGACCAGTATCTCTAGGAATATCTAACATTTAGCTTGTTTTATGTAGCATTTTGCTAAGCAATCGAAATTAAGAGATGCTCCTTGGAAGAAAAGCTATGACAAACCTAGACAACATATTGAAAAGCAGACTTGACTTTACAGGTCCATATAGTCCAAGCTGTGGTTTTTTCCAGTAGTCATGTATGGATGTGAGAGTTAGACCACAAAGAAAGCTGAGCACCAAAGAATTGATGCTTTTGAACTGTGGGGTTGATGAAGATTCTTGAGTCCCTTGGACAGCAAGATCAAACCAGTCAATCCTCAAGGAAATCAGTCCTGAATATTCATTGGAAGGACTGATGCTGAAGCTCCAATATTTTGGCCATCTGATGGGAAGAGCTGACTCATTAGAAAAGACCCTGATGCTGGGGAAGATTGAGGGCAGGAGGAGAAGGGGATGACAGGATGAGAAGGTTGGATGGCATCACCAACTCGATGGACATGAGTTTGAGCAAACTCCGGGAGTTGGTGATGGACAGGGAAGCCTGGTGTACTGCAGTCCATGGGGTCGCAGTCAGATAGCACTGAGCAACTGAACTGAACTGAAGCAATCATAGAAAGCTCACTAGGATAGCTTTCAGTCCTTCAGTTTCTCTACCTTCCTCATGTTGCCACAGCAGTGCTTTAAGACAAGAGCTCTTCCACCATGTACCAGAGATGAACTCTTGAGGCTAGAGAAGTACTCTGAGTTCAAATGGCTCAGGGATCACTCCCAAGTTCATGTATCCTGGGCTTCAGCTCCATTTCTATATCCCCCACCCTCCCAGAGTACAAATGACACAAGACACACAGGCTATCTTTCTATTCACAGAACAGTTTATTGACCTACCTCACCTGGCCAGCCACATGGCCCTTGGGCCAGGGGAAGTATCAGTCTAGCTGCAATTCGGCTGGGCCACAGCCTCTGCCCTGCAAAGAGGGCCGCAGAGGCAGGAGAGAACGCTGGCCAGTGCAGCCCTGAGCACAAGAGAGCCCCAGCAGAGGTCCAGACTCAACTCCACTTTATGTTCTTGTCCTCCTGGGTCATGGCTGGCGTGTCAGTGACGAGGCCAGTGCCGATGGTCCGGTTGCCATCCCGCAGGGTGAAACGCTGGCCTTTCTCTAAGATCATTGGCTGCCGCAAGATGAGAGTGAGCTTCAGGTCCTCCCCAGGCATGGCAAGCTCCTGAAAGGCAGACACAGACCATGTGTGTTTCAGGGCACCTTCACTCATGGATTCGATCCCTGATCTGGGAAACAAGATCCCACATGCCATGGGGCAACTAAGCCCCTGTGCCACAACTACTAAAGCCCACATGCCCTAGAGCCTGGGCTCTGCAACAGGAGAAGCCACCAAAATGAGAAGCCCGTGCACTGCAACTGGGGAGGAGCCCCCACTCTCCCAACAGGAAAGCCTGTGCAGTGCAACGAAGACCAGGGCGGCCAATGAACAAGCTATAAAGATAAAAATTAAAAGACTAGCCATTAGCGTCTCTAAAGTTTTTCTTGAGAAAAAAAGTTGTTTATAAAATTTTGGGTTATGCACGTCTTGGGCTCAAGACTTCTCTTGAGCCTTTACGTAAAATACAGTGGGACTCTCTACTATAGGAACTCTGCTGGGGAATCTGTGTGGGTCAATGCTAACACAGCTAAGAAACCCTGGAAGAGGGTTTGTTCCGCCTGAATCCACTGATCTGACCCTTCCATCACCAGCTCTCCTCTTGCATCATCAGCCAGGCTTTCTTCACCAAGGAAAAGTCACCCCCCACTGCCATACACATCATACCTTCCCCGGAGGTAAGATGATCCGACAGGCCATGTCCCAAGTCAGGGAGAACATGACAGGCATGAAGTGGGATACAAAAGGCTTGTGGCGGCCACCCTCTTCCTTGCTGAGGATGTACACCTGTGAGAGGGAGCGAGAACATGGGTGAAGCCGGGCCTGGCTGGAAGCACCGACCCTCCACAGCGCCTAGCCATCACCTGGAGCCCTCACCTGTGCCTCCACCTTCTGGTGGGGCTGGATGGAACCTGGCTTGGCCATGACCAGGCCACGTCTCAGGTCCTCCCGCTTCAAGCCTCGGACCAGGGCCCCAAGGTTGTCGCCCGCCTCTGCCCTATCCAGGCTCTTGTGGAACATCTCAATGCCTAAGAGAGGAGAGACACGCGGGAGAAGGGTGTGGGGGCAGAGGGAAGGCACGGGGGGTCCGTGGGGGGGAGATGTCATCCTAGAGACTCTGGGTCCCAAGGCTGCCTCCTGTACCTGTCACCACAGTGCGAATATTCTTGCTGTGTCCCAGGAATTCACACTCGTCTCCTTTCTTCAAAATGCCACGTTCAAGCGTGCCTGTCACCACTGTGCCCCGGCCTGGGAGGGAACAGGACAGGGCATCAGGTACACCGGATGAAGCGGCAGAGAGGGGAAGAGAAGGCAGTGAGCCAGGTCCTCACCGGGGATCGAGTACACAGACTCCACGGGCAGCAGGAAAGGCTTCTCCAGGTCCCGGGTGGGCACTGGGATGTGTGTGTCCACAGCATCCAGTAGCTTCTGCACTGACTTCAGGCCTAGCTCGGGGTCACGTTGCTATGAGCGGGAGGTGACAGGACTCTGAAACTTCCATTCTGCTCTTCTTACTTGCCCAGAGCCAGGTCCCAGACTCAGAGCAGAGCTCTGGGTGCCCATCCAGCCCCATCCCCAGCCTGACCCCGCCTTCACCTCAAGGGCACAGAGGGCAGAACCGACAATGACCGGAGTCTCCTCCCCTTTGTAGCCAAACTCAGTCAGCAGTTCCCTGATCTCCAGCTCCACCAGCTCCACCATCTCAGAGTCCTGCACAGCGTCCGCCTTATTCACATACACCACCACATGCTCGACACCAATCTGCAGGTGAGAAAGACACACAGATGGTGTCCTGAATGGCCCAACACCCGCCCCCTCCTCCTTCCACCCCTTCCCAGGCTCTTGAGTACCTGTCTGGCTAGCAGTAAGTGTTCTCGGGTCTGGGGCATGGGGCCATCATTGGCTGCCACCACCAGGATGCAGCCGTCGAGGGGGGCAGTGCCTGTGATCATATTCTGGGGAGAGAGAGGAGAGGAAGTAGTACAATTCCACGACCTCCTCCACTCCCCAGCCACCCAGCTAAGCACAGACACTTCTTTACCACCTGCTGTGACTGGCCAGGCCCACAGATCCAGGATCTCCAACCCATACATCTCAAATATCTTAACCTCCTCCCCACAATCCGAACGTTTTTCCCGAGGGGGCAGTTCCCGAGCCCTGTCCCCAGTGGCTCTCTCACCTTAACGTAATCTGCATGACCGGGGCAGTCAGTGTGGGCATAGTGGCGGGCGGCTGTGCTATACTCCACATGAGCCGCATTGATTGTGATACCTCGGGCTCGCTCCTCTGGGGCGTTGTCAATCTCTTCGTACTTCTTAAACTTGGCCCCACCTCCCTCCGCTAAAACTAAGGGAAGGAAGGGAACACACTTTTCAGCAAGGCCCTTTCCACTTTAGAAAAGGACAGTCTAGGAGAAGCAACCTTCCAAGATACCCTCCTTCAACTCCTGGGACTAGTAACTTCAGATCAGAAAGAAAGGTTATAGAGCCTCAAGGGCTAGCCCTGTGACTTCTCTAGGCCAACAGTTCTGCTTACAGGGCACCTTCCCAGGGCTGGAGGGAGGCCACTGGGGGGGTGCCCCAACTTATGCATCGAAAACTTCGTGTTCACGGGAAATCTGTCTTCTGCATCCCGCAGTGTGTACTGTCCGCCCAATTTCTGGCGCCTTGAGCCCTGCTAAGTCACTTCAGTCGTGTCCGACTCTGTGCGACCCTATGGACTGTAGCCTGCTAAAACTAAGGGAAGGAAGGGAACACACTTTTCAGCAAGGCCCTTTCCATTTAGAAAAGGGCAGTCTATGGACAGACTCTTCTGTCCATGAGATTCTCCAGGCAAGAATACTGGAGTAGATTGCCATTCCTTTCTCCAGGGGATCTCCCCGACCCCAGGGATCGAACCGGTCTCTCGTACGCCTAACCTGCATTGGCGAGCGGGTTTTTACCACTAGAGCCACCTGGGAAGCCACCTGGCGCCTTGGGGCCGCACCAAACACCTAGGCAGTTCCTCCGCGGGCCCCGCCCCCTTGGCTCCAAGTCCCACCTGCAGAGCAGGAGTTGCTGGAAGCCCCCCAACCCAACCCCACTTACTTTTCGTGATGGCCGCGGTCAGGGTGGTCTTGCCATGGTCTACATGGCCGATGGTACCCACGTTCACATGGGGCTTGTCACGCACATAGGTCTTCTTGGCCTCCACAGCCAGGCCACGGCACAAGATGGGCAATACCGGGGCCTTCAGCGGCCGCAAAAGACCCTGCAACAGTGGTGCCGGGCCGGCGCCGAGACCTGCCGGGGCAGATGCCTGGAGTCACGGCGCGGGTCTGAGCCCGGCCGCTCCCGACGACCCCCACGTGAACCCGGGGCGCCATGGCCCTCCCCGCCCCCTCACCGCTGAAAAGGGGCGTCGCGCGCAGCAGGGTAGCGGCCGCCATTGTGGTCGTACTGGCGCCGCAGAGAGTACCGGGCACAGGGGCCGGCGCGTGCAGCGGCGAAAGGGCAATTGCGGATGGAAGTCGCTTCCGGCGGAAGTTAGGACCGAGAGGGCAAGTCTGGGCCCCTCTAGCCTCCAATCTCTATGGCCCTGTCAACTTCCGGGCGCGCGACAGAACTCTACCAGGAAAGTGCTGATGGTGCTAAGGGTGGGGAAGCTTTCCACGGCGCCCTCCGACCTCGCGGGCTCAGGAGCCTCGCAGTTCTCTCTGGTGGCGCCGGGAGGCGATGTGGAGCATCTCATAGCGCGCCTACGCCCCGGAGGCTCATGGGCGTTGTAGTTCCCAGGGCCGTGAGCTGTACTGGCACGTATCGTGGGAGGGCGAGGCCAGGTCCGGAGGGACGGTCCAGGCCTTCTTGAAGCAGAGGCAGCGGCCCCGGCGTGGATGACTCTGGAACGTCTTGGCCCCGAACCACTTGGAGTCCAGTCCGACTCGCCGCGCGGGTCTGACGACAGATCTGGCGGCCTTGTGTCGCAGCTGGAGGTAGGACCAGCCGCTGCGGCCAGGCTGAGGGAAGACTCCCGGAAACCTGTTGGGGGTGGGTCTCTAGTGTGACCCACCTCTCTTTTAAGCCTTTGTTTTCTTATCTGTGAAGTGGGAATAGTATCTACTTCACAGGAAGATCCTGACATCTAGCTCTGAGAGGAAATGAGCTGGGCAAGAGGCAGAAAAGGGGTCCAAAAGCCTCCGGGTCCTACAGTCTTTGAGACCCTCCCCTGGCTCAAATGCCCTCCCCTCTGGCTCACAGCTTGCGGGGACAGAGTTTCCTGTCCACCCCTGTCGCCCCTCAGCAGGCCAGAGAGTAATTCTCTGGATCGTCGGTCAACCCACCCGGTTTTACAGATGACCAGGTGAGAGACCAACTTCTTGTGCCTTTAAGGGCAGCCTGAGTCTGTCTTGTTCCCGCTGTGTCCCTGGCACCTACCACAGGGCGGGGCACTCAGTGAGTGCTCAGTTAATGTCTGTTGACTGAATGAATGAGTGCAAGGATAGTAAATGACCTTTAACTTTCACATCCATCATCTCATCACCGTGGGATGATAATAGCAGCTGCTTAACCTTGATTAATGTTTCCGAAACTCATCAGCTCCTAAGACTCAGCTGATGGTGTCTGTTTCAAATAGATTCCTTAATTCCTCCCTTGGAGTTTATGATTCAGTAGTGTCTGGGTACAGACAAGAAAACCATATTTATTTTTAATACTCTTCTTAAACTCAGAGGAGTTTTGGGGACTCAGAATTAGAGCTTTTCATGGTTCAGGCGTTGTGCTTCATGTTGCTTCACATTCAGTATCACATTCTATGTTATCCTGTGTGATAGGACCCCATTTTACTAGTGAGAAAACTGAGCATCAAGGTAATTAAGGAACCCAACACAGCTAAACTCCAAAAAAGTGTGCACTTAGCCACTTCACCGAACTATAATTTAACTGTCATTTTACAATGAGAAACTTGCTAAGACTTCTGTCTTCCTGGTCCTCTAAACCCATCACCTTTGATGAGAAAGGGCTTGTACAATATGAAAGGGTTCTCCTTGTCCCCAACCTGAACCTCAGTCATTCCACTTCTAGAAATTTATCCTAAGACACTATCAGCCACTAACCAGGATATGAAATATTGGGGGCTGGTACTTAAATTAATGTTTTCTTTTTTAGTGGTGCTATATTTATTTTACTGTGTATTAGTTTGAAAGAAAGGCTGGCATTGTAAATGTTGTATTTTAAAAAATGTTGAATCAATTTAAAAAACCAACATGAATATATGGCAATGTGGGGAGAGGTAAATGTGAATGACTGAAATTTGCAAAACACAGTGCTCAGAAAAGAGTCCAGAGGGAGAGAATTTTTGTAGAGCTTTTGCCTGTTGCACCCTATGTCACAGGAGTCTGGATTTGCAGATAACAGAATTGACATGGGCTGGTTGGAAAATTGTGTCAAGGTGGTAGGCAGCCTACAGAATTGTGGGACGGGCTGGAGAATTGGATCCTAAGCCATAGGTCTGATCTGACCTGATAAGAAAACTGTTTCTACTGACACTGCCACCAGACACTAAATGCCAGGACTTAGACTTGTCTGCAACAGCTGCTGCTCATGGTCCTGAAACCGCTTCTACATCAAGAAAGTGACCTTTGGGACTTCCTGGTGGTCCAGTGGTTAAGAATCTGACTTCCAGTGCAGGGGACTTGAGTTCAAGTCCAGATGGGGAACTAAGATCCTACATGCTGCAGGGCAACTGGGCCTAGGTGCCACAACTACTGAGCCGGTGGAGTGCTCTGGATCTGTAAGCCACAACAAGGATCCCACGTGCCACAACTCAGACCTGACACAGCCATAAATGAATAAGTATTTTAAAAGGAAGGAGAAGACACTGAGGAGACGGACCACCTTCTGACTCTGGGAGTTGTTGCATCAGGATAGGAAGCCTGGAACTACCATGCCCATCATGCTCCCATCCATGGTGAAGCCAAAAATCCAGAAGTGGGCAAAGAGGATCTTAGAAGCCTGGACTGTACATGGTGTGAGATAACAAGTGTTTTTATTGTTTAAGGCAGATGGTGTTAGAGTTGTCTGTTACTGAAGCCAAATACACCCTAACAGATAAGTCTGCCTTACAGCACTTGGATGTATTTCTTGGTGTCACTTGTCTGAGACTAAGTGACTTGAGTGGGGTGAGGACTGGGCTTCCTTTATCTCCATATACTGTGTGCCTGGCCACAGCAGACCTCTGTGCATATTTGCACTTGAACTGTTCACGAGCCTTCCAAATCGAAGGGTGCTACCACTGTGATGCTATGAACCTAACATACCCCAAACAGGACACTTTGTTTCTCCCATACTCTTTTACATATCTGAATAAATGGCACCACCTTTGTCCTTTCCCCCAAGCCCTACATCTGTCCATTACCCAGTCCCACTGGTTCTCTCTCCAAAATAAATCTCAGTGTGACCGCTTCTCTCTCTCCCCTGTCAACACTGGGGTTCAAACTGGGATCATCTCTCGCCTAAGTTACGTCATGATCTCTCCAGTGGGTCCTCCAGCTTCTGTCCTTACTCTCAATATCTGTCAAATCCATCTTCCACACGACCAGATCAGTCTTTAAAATGTGAATCAGAAATGAATCCTCCCTCAGTGACTCTTAGTACACGTGGAATAAAATCCAAACTCCTACTTATTTAAATGGGTGAATTGTATGGCAGGTAAATTATATTTCAGTAACATATATATTTTTGTCAGTAAACATATTATTAAGAAAAAAAAGTCCGACATCCTCCCTGGGGCCTGTGGTCTGGCATGGGCATGATCTAGCCCCTGTCCACCTCTCTGATCCCCATCTGGTACTTTCACTCTCTCCAGCCACACTGGGCATCCTTCTGTTCCACAAACACCCCATGGTTGCTTTTACCTCAGGGTCTTTGCAGATGTGCTTCAGTCTTCCTGGAATGTTCCCTGGAGCTTTCCCCACGGCTTGTTCCTTCTCGTCTTCCACCCTCACATGTCACCTCTTCTGATACCCTCTTACCAATCGTCCTCTTATTTTCTTCATAGCACCTAAATATCCAAAATTATCTTAGTAGTTTGCTTGTTTGTTGGGTTTTGTTTTTTGTTATTTTTTTCTCTCTCACCAGCTCATGATACTAAGAACTTTTATTTTTTATTTTAGGAATAGTGTCTAACACTTAGGTCAAGAAACATTTGTTGAAGGAAGAATTTGTTGAATCATTTCAGTTGATCATTCAGTGAAGCACTGTGTTGGGCTTAAGTTTCTCAGTGTTTTCAGTGGAAAGCAAATTTTGTATTCACATTCATTTAAAAAATACAAGTGAATCACTATAACTTCTGAGGCCTCTGCTTTATAAAATGGGGGTGAGTGAAGAGGTTAAACTTTATGATCTGTAAGGATTTTTTTGTAGCTGTAACTTCTAAAAGGAGGTAGGGTCTGCTGTAATTGAAATGGGTTCTGGGCTGACCTATAACTTAGTGGCAAATTGGGGTCTAGGACTTAGAGCCTTGTCCTTGGTACCACTCAAGAGACTTATTGGAAACTCAGGGGCATCTTTCACTCTTTTCAGGGGCTCACAAGTTACAGACACTTCTGTCATTCAGGATATTCAAGCCAGCCTGGCAGTGTCTCCTCAGAAATCCCTCTGGACATTCTCCTTGGAATTAACCCCGCTGCACTGCCTTGGCTGGGTCAGCATCACCCCACTCCTGGACCACTGCACCCATCTCCTCTCTATGTCCAGTCTCAACGCTCCCATACTGGCCCTGAATATCCTTCCAAACACAGAACTCCAATCACTCATGTCACTCAGATGTGACTGAAGACATTCCAGTTGGAAACACTCTGTGAAGCTCACACAAAAGCTGCTAAATAAAAGGCACTTGAGAGGCTGCCTCGGTGCGTTGGCCTTGCATAGCTTCTTAGAGGAGGCTACACTTTGGTGCCTGAAACCAGAGGAGGAAGACTGGCAGAAGTGGGGGAAATGGCGTGTGTAATACCAGAGACAAACCTAAGTGAAGGTGGACTATGTTAGCTGTCAGAATGTTCTGATTGAGCAAAGCATGATTTGCTTGGAAGGGCAGGAAGTTCTGGCCAAAACACTAAGGCTCAATTTGACATCTCCATCTCTTGGGGTGGGGGAGGGTCCAGATGACCTCCAGAAGAAGCCGGTAAGCAACCACTTCCCCCTCAGTGAGAGACTCTGGTTTTCCTTTGAAGAACCACCCTCTGCTGTGCTCAGCCCATGGAGTTTGATTGGGGTTCAGCCCATCCCAACCTCAGGTGATTGATCGGTCCATGATCCAGTGTTTACCAATCAACCTAATCTATCCTTCACGGTCACAACTGTCCATGCAGGGTTAGTATTGTGTTTCAACCCCCATTGGTGACCTGAAGTTCAGTTCTGGCACTTACTGCCCAGAGTTAGCAGAGACCCCACAAGGTAAGGGCTCACTCCACAAGACTGCCCCCACTTCAGATGCCAGCTGCAAGTGGGGTCCCCTGGCCATCTATGCTTCTTGCCAAGCACCTACAGATCCAAGAGTGTCCATGAGCCCCCTCAGGCTTGATATTTTGCTAGAACAATTCACAGGGTACAGGAAAGCACTATACTTACATTTTAGTACAATTACGATTATATTTTATAATTAAGGATACGTCAGGAAGAGCTAAATGAGGAGCTACATAGGGAGAAGTCCTGGAGGGTCCATATAGACTTGGGGCATATCACTCTCCCCACACATCAGTGTCTTCACCAACAAGAAGCCCCACTGAGCTTCAGTGTCCAAAGTGTTTATTAGGGGTTTCATTACTTAGGCACAATGGAGTAAATTACTGCCATGTGACTGAACTCAATCTTCAAGTCCTCTTCCCTCCCTGGAAATCAAACTGGCTCAAAATCCCAACCCTCTAATCATAAAGTTGGGGCTTCTGCTGACCAGCCCCTATCTTGAAGCTATGTAGAGGCTTGCCATTAGTCATTTCATCAGCAAAAACTCAGGTGTGATTGAGGGGGCTCACAAGTAACAGACACTTCTGTCACTCAGGAAATTCCAAGAATTTTAAAAGCTCTGTGTTAGGAACCTGCAACAAAGCCCAGAGAAATTCCTTATTATACAAAAGATGGGCACTGGGTGACCCAAGCTGAGCTGACGAGGTGCAGCCCTACTGCACTTGAGCTAGAATTATTGGAAAAGCTATGATCTGTCTCTGCTGGGACCATGAAGCTAGCAGAATGTAAGCTTAGAACTCTGGTGGCCATCTTGCTCCCTGGGAGGGGGCAATCTGCTTGAGAAGGAAGATAACCCAGAGGAAAGCAGAGCAAGGAGACAGAGCAAGTTCACATGGACCCTGTTTGAGCCTCTGGCTCCTGCCATGCCTCACATCATTCTATCTCTGATTTTTTTTTTTTTGCCATGCCACATGGGGTCTTCCTAGACCAGGGAGGGAACCGTGCCCTCTGCAGTGGAAGCACGGAGTCTTAACCGCTGGACTGCCAGGGAAGCCCATACCTCTTACTTTGTAATTCTGTGAACCAACAAACTCCCCCTCTTTTAGGACCTTAAATGGAGTAGGGGAGGCGGTGGTCCAATTACTTGTAGCTGAAAGCATCCTGAATATTACATCCCCTGTTCCTAAGGAGGAAGAAGTGTTTTGCTTTTCACATTAACAGCTTGCTTAACCTGGGCTCTGGACCCATCCTTCCCCTGGGGTGGTAATTGAAACTTCACTCCTTCAATTACCATCCCTTCTACTGGCTCCTTTCTCCTAAGACTTCAGACATAAAATCCAGCTTCCCTCAGGATATAAACAAACAAGCAAACCTTTCCATCCTCTACAATCCTCCAAATCTCCTTCCCTTTTTGGCCAAATTGTGTAGGATAACTTCACATTCCTACCCCTACTTGTTCACCTTCTATTCATCCCTCAGTCTGCTATCATTGGCTTCTGCTTCCTTCACGTCCCTAAAAATAACTCTCAACAAAGTCACTAAGCAATCTAAGTCAATGTTTTCTATAGGAGACAACAGCAATGCCCAGTCCCATGGATCCCTTATCATTTGTGTATGAAGTGTTTGCTCAAACCACCCCACCCCAACCCAATTGTGCTCACTCACGCATCACAGGCTCTTATTACCACACCCCCTGGTCTTTGGTGTGTGGTGTTTTTTCATACAATTAGACCTTCTAGATGTTTTTTCTTTTTCTTGAGAACTGTCCTGTCCTCGGGCTACTGGAAGCTTTGCCTTGATGAAGTGCCTGAGAATTGACATCTCCCAGGGGAAGCCCTAGTTAACAGCTGAAGAATGTTGGTACAGGAAAGGTCCAGCTCCCTTGTTTCTGGATAAATCTGAGTCACAACTTACATCCAGAACTTCCCTGAGGAATCAAGCTGAACTGCTCTCACACATTCTCTGAGATCACACGTTCTCTCGGTTTCCTCTCCTGCCCCTCCCACTCTTTTACTAGTTTCTCCTGGTAGCACTTTAAAAAAAACATCATTTGCACACAGATTCTCATCTCTGGGTGTGCTTCTGGAAAACCTGATCCAAGACATCATCTTGGCACTTTCTACTTCTTTTTTCTTGCCTGCCCGTTAAATGTGGTTTGTTTCCCAAAATTAAGTTCTAGGCCCTCTTCTCTCTACAGGTATTACCAGGACAATCTAATTCATGTCCATGGCTTTAAACACTACTTGTGTCTGATCACAGGTCTGTAGATCTGGCTGCTGGACAGCTCCACCTAGTTGTCCTCAGACATCTCTTACACCAGTACAGTAAGTCATTAGTCACATGTGACTATTTTAATTAACTAAAAAAAACCCTTCAGTTCCTTAGTCACACTAGCCACATTATAAGTGCTCAAAACCCACATGTGGCTAGTGGCTACCACACTAGGCAGTCCTGATCGAGAACATTTCAGTCATTGCACAGTTTATTGGACAGTTTAGACAACATTTCCAAACCTAATTCATCATCACCAGCCCCTTTCTGTATTCCTCACCTTGTCTCTCTTCTGGACAACAATGGGCCAACTACAGAGAAAGGGTGTGTGAACCTGTCAGGGAAGAGGGGGGTGATCACAGAACTAGAGTCCTTTCCACTGACATCTGAATTGGAAAGACGGATGGACAAAGATGGTGATGAAGACCTTAACAAAGGCCATCTGGTGAGCTGATGCTAGTTCGGTTAGAGCTGGGGGAGAGATGGGGACTAAGACTGGCTAGGCCAAGACTTTGTGTTTCAGGAATAGCAAGTGATCCAAGCCAATCAGCTAAAGTCAGTTCTGGAAATTTTACTGCAAATCTCAGAGGAAAAACATACCCCTACAAGAGTTGCTAGGCTATTAGGACTTAAGTTTGGAGCTATAGAAATCTATTTTGCCACGAAGAGAGGCACGGGGAGAGCTCAGTCTAGAGGTGAACCACAAGTTCCTGATATCTTCTGGCTCTTTTATTCAGCTGTTCCTGAAGAAACTTGATCCATTCTTTTCAATGGCTTGAGTCCAAAGAGTCCCTTATTGCTTAGGCCAGTGGAGATCTCATCGTGCTCATGATTTCAACTGCCCTCTACTACACCTTAATACCGTCTCAATTTCTATATCTGGCCTTGATGTCTCTCCTGAGCTCCAGACTCTATGTCCAAATGTCTCCTGACGTCCCACAAACACGCCCAAAACTGACCTCATTATTCCTACCGCCCCCACTTCCATTTCCCAAGCTGAGAGACGGACTCTCCCGGAACATCCAGTACTTTGTCAAAGAAACCACCAAGGTCGTAAGTTCAGGCTCCGCCTCCTCTCAGGGCCTCACCAAGGTCACCCGCATCTTCCCTCCCCCAGCTCCTTGGGGGCGGTGCCCTCGAACCCCTCAGCGGCCCAGGACGGCGCTCTAGGCTGCGGCGGGCCCTTCAAAAACCCTTCTCAACTCGCTGGTTTCCGGTACCTGGATCCTCTAGCCTCCGTCAGGCCCTCGAGACTCTACTCCACTAAAGTCCCTTCTCTATGGTTGACAGCTCTCCTTTGTCCCGACTTTCCTTCGGGAGGATGTTCTGGTAGGACCCAACCCCTTCTTATGGCTGTTCCTGCCAACCCTGGTAGGTGCAACTGGAGAAGTCCCTGAGCCCTCCGAGACTCACATACTCTCAGCTCTGGAAGGGCTGCACGGAGTGGGAGGATGGCGGAAGTGAGTATGAAGGTGCCCTTCCTTCTCCCTGCTCTTCTCTATGGTCGCTTCCTACGGTGACGGGAAAAAGGGGGTCCCGGCGCCTGCGCAGAACTGGGCTGGGAGCTAGTCGCGGAGGGGAGGGGGTGGGGCAGGAGCGGGAGCTGCCGCCGCCGCCGGAGCTAACCGCGGGGACCGAGATGCAGGTGGGACCGGAACCGGAACCCCCCTCTTCAAGTCCCTCTTCCCTCTCCGCGACCCGGCCCCGGCGCTTGCGAGGACCCCTGGGTGGGGGCGGGCGTGGGGGGTCTAGAGGCAGGAGGGGCGCCCGGCCCCGGAGAGTGCAGCAGACAGGGCTGCTTCCTTGGGGGCTGCGGCCCCGGGGAATGGGCGGGTAGAGGGTGTCCGGGGAGGAGGGTCGGGTCGGAGTGGATTGACCACTGGGTCCGGAGGGTCCGAGCCCGGAGCGGAGCCTGCACCCTCCACCACCCGCCCTTCGGGAAATATCAGAACTGAGCCAAGAGGCAGGTGCAGTGGGAAAATGTATCTGAGTCCCGCTTGACGAAAGAGAAACTGACTCACCAGCTTAGGGCCCGCAGGGTCAGCGGGCCTTTAGGGGGGCTGTGTCTGCCTGTGGTGCAGAGGGTTGGGTGGGCCGGTGTGAGCTGAGGTGGCCTCTGCCTGGAGATTGGGCTCTCTGCTGTGTGTACACCTCTTGGCTCGGTTCCCCCGTGCTCCATGACTCTTAGATCTCCTGGCGTCTTCTCGTTGGTTTGGAATTGCCCCTATTGTTGGAGCCATCTGAGTGTGTAGGGTCCAAGCCAAAGAGAAAGGGGAGGGGGCGCTGACCTGGGTCTGAAGGGGGGTCTGGGGTTTGGGGAGATTTGCCTGAACTGCCTTCACTCCCTTGGTGCCAGTCATCTTCAAGTATAACATGGGGGAGGAACACTAACAGAGGAGCCATGGGTTTGTAAATTCCCTGCCCAGCTTTGCCACTTGCTAGTTGTAAGACCTTGGGAAGGCTCTTCCTTTTGCTGATTTCTCTTTGAGAAAATCAGAACCCCATAAAGATAGTGATAACGACTGTCATTTGTTGTGTACTTACTTTGTGTCAAGCCGGGACACGTCCTGTTTAATTGTCTCAACAGTTCTAGGGGTTAGGGATCATTAGTCCTGTTTTATAAATACGAAAACCAAAGCTCAGAGAGGACATGTAATTTGTTCAAGATCACCCAGCTAATAAGTGGCAGTGATGGAATTTCATCCTAAGTCTAACTCCAGAACCTATGGCCTTAACCACCAAGCTAACCAGCCTTTAGGGCACACTTCTCTGTGAGAGAAGAGGAAGGTGAGAAACCCAAGGCCCCAAGCTTTCTGTTTTACTTTGTGGCCAGCAAAGACTCGCCCAGACCCAGCCCACACTGCTGTTGCCTCTGGGCCCCAGACTGGAGGGCCACCCAAGAAGTGGGCTCTGGCCCTTCCAAGCTTTCCAAGTACAGTGCTTGGGTACTGGGCCCTGGGGTTGGCTTTCATCGGTCTGTCCTTAATGAGCAACCTCCATCCTCAGTGATGGACCATGGGAGGCAGGGTCTCTTAAGCTCTGCAGGCCTGGCTCCCCTGCGAGCTGGGGCAGTGAGGGGCAGTGACTTGAGACTGGCACAGTCAGTGCCTGGGGATGAGGACTATGCCGTGGGAAAGACAGGGGACTTGGAGTTCTGAAACTCTGAGCTCCTGGTTCCTCTTCTGTTACAGAGGTTGTTAAAACCTCTCGCAGGGAAAGGTAAGAACAGCAACTGGGAAGCAGGTGAATATCGAAGGATCATTTTAGAGAAGGGAGGGAACGTGAAACAGACTCCTGTTTAGAGGAAGGCGCTGTCCAGCCGTCCATCACACCTGGAGCTGAAGCCAGGGAATGTGGATTGGGGAGGCAGCAGGAGGAAGGGTGCAGGCTAGACATTGGAGTCGGGGGTGGGGGTGGGGGGGCTGGTTGGCTGGGGCCTGTGGAGCGCAAGGACCTGGGGAAGGGCAGGGAGGCAGTGTGGTGTGTGTTCCAGTTGCGCTCAGAGGAGGGGGTCTGGCCCCGTCCCACCTCAGCAGTGACTCCATATATGTGCCTCTTCCTTCTGCAGCTGCTGCCGCTCACCCCGTGTCTTCTGGCCGCTTCTCTCTTTGCCGCCCCTCCCCACAAGCTCCCCCTCTCCGCCTCCTGGGGGCCATCATGAATGGTGCCCCTTCCCCGGAGGATGGGGCCTCGCCCTCCCCTCCCCCGTTACCCCCGCCGCCTCCCCCGAGTTGGCGGGAGTTCTGTGAGTCCCACGCCCGGGCGGCCGCCCTGGATTTTGCCCGCCGTTTTCGCCTCTACCTGGCCTCTCACCCCCAGTATGCGGGGCCAGGGGCCGAGGCCGCCTTCTCCCGCCGTTTTGCCGAGCTCTTCCTGCAGCACTTTGAAGCAGAGGTGGCCCGGGCCTCCGGCTCCCTGTCGCCACCCCTCCTGGCTCCTCTGAGTCCTGGTGTGGAGGTCCTGCCACACGACCTGTCCCTTGAGAGCTGCAGGGCGGGCGGGCCCCTGGCTGTGCTGGGCCCTTCTCGATCATCTGAGGACCTGGCCGGCCCCCTCCCTTCCTCGGTCTCTTCCTCTTCTACGACCTCCTCGAAGCCGAAGCTCAAGAAGCGCTTCTCTCTCCGCTCAGTGGGTCGTTCGGTCCGCGGTTCGGTCCGCGGCATCCTGCAGTGGCGGGGGACCGTTGACCCGCCCTCTCCAGCAGGGCCCCTGGAGACAGCTTCGGGGCCCCCAGCGTTAGGTGGGAACAGCAACTCCAATTCCTCTGGCGGGGCTGGGACTGTCAGCAGGGGACTGGTCAGCGACGGGACGTCCCCCGGGGACAGATGGACTCACCGTTTCGAGAGGCTGAGACTCAGTCGGGGTGGGGGGTCCTTGAAGGATGGTGCAGGCGTGGTGCAGCGGGAAGAGCTGCTGAGTTTCATGGGGGCTGAAGAGGCTGCCCCTGACCCTGCCGGAGTGGGCCGGGGAGGAGGGGTATCGGGGCCTACCTCAGGGGGAGGGGGGCAGCCTCAGTGGCAGAAGTGTCGCTTGCTGCTTCGAAGTGAAGGAGAAGGAGGAGGAAGTCGGCTGGAGTTCTTCGTACCCCCCAAGGTGAGGCCCAGCGGAGGTGGGGTGGCTGGGAGCAAGGGGTTGAGCAACCAGGGTGGTGGCTTGGCCCACATACCAAGCTATGCTTATTTGTTGTTTGTTTTTTAAAATAATTTGCATTTATTTATTTGGCTGTGCTGGGTCTTCGTTGCTGCGTGGACTTTCTCTAGTTGTGGCAAAGGGGGGCGACTCTCATGGTTTGCAGGCTTCTCACCGCGGTGGCTTTTCTCGTTGCGGAGCGCTCTGGCTTCCATAGTGTCGGCTCACGGGCTCTATAGAGCACAGACTCAGTAGTTGTGGCGCACGGACTTAGTTGTCCTGCAGCATGTGGGATCTTCCCGGACTAGCAATCAAACCTGTCTCCCCTGCACTGGCAGGCAGATTCTGTACCAATGAGCCACCCGGGAGGGCCTGGGTTTTTTAAAGCTAGCTCCTGACTCTGGGTTAGTCGCTGTGGGCACGACAGAGAAAGCAGTGTTACTTGTCTAACGCCCTTTGGGTGTGGAAGGAAGGCCGAATCTCTGGAGGGAGGGGAACAATTGTCTCTCCGCACCAACAGTCTAGGTCTTGTTCTTTCTCGCAACCTAGGCATCTCGGCCTCGACTGAGCATTCCCTGCTCCACCATCACCGATGTGCGGATGACCACAGCCCTGGAGATGCCTGACCGGGAGAACACCTTTGTGGTTAAGGTAGGAGGCCTGGGCTCCCTGCCCTCTTGGAGCACTCACGTTAGAGAGAAAGCTCTTTTCGGACATTGAAGCAAGGGATACACGTACAAGGAAGGGCATGGATGCCAAGTGCCTTGAGAATGTGTCCCAAGGGCGGCGGCTTTTCTGAGAGGGGGGTGAGCAGGAGGATGTCCTTGCTCCTGTTAGGGGTGCATTAGGGCCTCGAGACCTGGAAGTGGCCTGTGGGCCTCCTCTTGTCCCCATAGGTGGAAGGCCCCTCGGAGTACATCCTGGAGACAGCTGATGCACTACATGTGAAGGCCTGGGTGTCTGACATCCAAGAATGCCTGAGCCCAGGGTGAGGAGCCCGACTTCTGTCACTGAGGGGCCCAGAGGTGCGGACGGGGAGCAGCTGTCTGTCTTTCCGCGGTGACTTGTCCTCCCAGCACCGTTTTCCCTGTCTCTGCAGACCCTACCCTGCTACCAGTCCCCGCCCCATGACCCTCCCTCTGGCCCCTGGGACCTCCTTCCTGACAAGGGAGAATACAGACAGCCTGGAGCCGCCCTGCCTGAACCACTCGGAGAGTCTGCCCAGCCAGGGCCTGCTGCTGGGACCCAGTGAGAGCAGCGACCGCCTTTCGCAGGGTAAGGGTGGGGCCTCAGAGAGCTGAGGACCCTGGGACCTGTTATGTAAGCCCCCCGGCTGGCAGATCCGGGCCCTGGCCCTCTCTCCAGGCTCCGCTCAGCTGCCACCCACCAAACATTTGACTTTTGTCCCTGAACAGGCCCAGCCACGGTTTACCAGTTAGAACCGTCATCATCACTGCCCCGACCCAAGCCCCAAGCCCACCCTTCTCCAGCGTTCTATCCCCGCCCCGTCACCTTCTCCTTCGCCACTCTGGCCGGAGATAATGGTTCTCTTCTCCAAGCTCGCAGAACACTGTGCACGTCTTTGTTGTGTTCTTGCTCTGCATCTCCGTGCATATGTTGATGGTACTAGGATTTCTTTTGAGTCCCAGCTTTTAAACACACACATACGCTGTCCGCACACATAAACACAAAAAGATGTGTCTACCTGGCCCCAGCTCACCTTTCTAGACTCCACTACACTCTTCTGATCTTCCATTCTGAGCTTCAGTTTCACTGTACCTTGCACACAGCCTGTGTAAACAAATGTATTAAAGAATCTAGGGGCCAGAATGGACCTTACCAGGTCTTCAGTTCTGATCTCCTCATTTCTCAGGCAGCTAAGAGCAGAGAGGAGAAATGGCTTTTCTGAGGTCATCCAAGGATCACTGACAAAGACAAAGGCTATGCAACTTGTTCCTGAGCCACAGTGCCCTGCACCCTGCATATTCCTGTCCTCAGCACTAATATGTAGGACGCACCTGTAGGCTCCTGCCTGCTGCTCAGCAGACACTCAGGAACTCCTAGTACCTCCTCGACCTAGGCTAGGCTCTGGGCGGGATGAGGAGCTCAGAGCTGCCCTGTGGGCTCACGGTCTAGCTGAGTTGACATCACTCCTAAAAAACAGGGCTCCCACCTGGTGAGCCTGAACAGGAGGCCTTGGGAACTCGGGAGGAAGAGAATCAGGGAAGGTGGGCTAGATGAGGAGTTCCGCACAGGGGAGAAGAAAAGAACGTGGCTTGGAGAAGGGAGACAGTGTGAGCAGAGACCTGAGGTGGGGAGAGCCCTGGACATCTGAGAAAGTTAGGCGGGATAATTGGGCTAAATCAGAGGACACGGGAATACAGGGTAACATGAAGGCTGGTTAGGTTGACGGAATTCACAGAAGTAGAATCTGTGATGCCACTGAGAGTTGAGGGCTTTGTCCTGTAGACAAAGAAAGTACCTATTTTTAATGTGAAAATACTTGAGGGGTTCTACCCCCCATTTCTGCAACTATAGAGTTGCAGTAATTTCAACTGTTGATTCAGAAGAGATGTGGGCACATTTGGATTCTAAGACCTTGTTGGAATCACTGCAGCCCTTTCAGCAGTGTGTGAAGTATAAGTTAGGAGCCACCGATGAGAACCATCAGGCTCAGTGCCTGAAGAAGGAGCCAGCATTTCGGCCGGCTGACGCCAGTGCCCACAGGGTAGCCTGGCCACTGGGGAAGTGGGTCCGGCAGACCAGTCCTCCCAAAAAGAAGCTTCAAGTTCTCAGTTTTACTCTCCCCTTTTTCTTCTAGGGGCCTACGGGGGCCTGTCAGACCGCCCCTCGGCATCCATCTCCCCCAGTTCCGCCTCCATCGCCGCCTCCCATTTTGACTCAATGGAACTGCTTCCCCCAGAGTTGCCCCCACGGATCCCCATTGAAGAGGGACCCCCAGCAGGGACCGTTCATCCCCTCGCAGCCCCTTACCCACCCCTGGACACTCCGGAAACGGCCACAGGTACCAGAGGTGTGAGTGTGTGTCTGCTTCCAGGCCTGGTGCCCACCTGCCTGAAACTCTTGTCTTGGGATCCTCAGGGGTCCGACCTGGGGGCGCTCGGGAGTAACCCATGAGGGAAGAGCAAGGCTTCTCTTCTCCTTGGGATCAGGGTGGCTTCCCTGACACCTGGTTTCCTTCCCTCTCTCTTTCCTGAAGGGTCCTTACTGTTCCAAGGAGAGCCAGAGGGAGGCGAGGGGGACCAGCCCCTCTCAGGGTATCCTTGGTTCCACGGGATGCTCTCTCGACTCAAGGCCGCCCAGCTAGTGCTGGCTGGAGGCACTGGCTCCCACGGGGTTTTCCTGGTACGTCAGAGTGAGACGAGGCGGGGTGAATATGTCCTCACTTTCAACTTCCAGGGCAAGGCCAAGGTGAGTGCCTGAGAAGGAGCCTCCGTTGCAGGCAGCGGGCCTGCGGGTCGAGTGGGGGAGTGCTGCCATCGGGGGAGGAGGGCTCTGTGACTGGCAGGGCTCAGGCTCCAGTGTTACCCCACCCGTCCCGCCCTCAGCACCTGCGCCTGTCGCTGAATGAGGAAGGCCAGTGCCGGGTCCAGCACCTGTGGTT
The DNA here is from genome assembly GCF_014754425.2 of Oryx dammah. Taxonomy (NCBI): domain Eukaryota; kingdom Metazoa; phylum Chordata; class Mammalia; order Artiodactyla; family Bovidae; genus Oryx; species Oryx dammah. The sequence goes on along the minus strand of NW_024070186.1, from coordinate 182,969,878 downwards.
CCAGTCCATCTTTGATATGCTCGAGCATTTCCGGATGCACCCCATTCCCCTGGAGTCTGGGGGCTCCAGTGACGTTGTCCTTGTCAGCTACGTCGTGTCCTCCCAGCGACAGCAGGGTGAGCAGAGCAGGTCTGCAGGGGAGGAGGTGCCCGTGCACCCAAGAAGTGAGGAGGTGTGTGTGCCAGCAAGACGGGGTGGGGGCCCCAAGGAGGAGAGCGGGGGCAGAGGAGATGCCTGTGTGTTGGGTCTCTCGGGGAAAAGGAGCCCATGGGGATGTAGGAAGGCAGCAGGCTCCATGCTGGAGCCGGGAGGAAGTGGAGAGCTGGGTTTCGCGCATTCCCATTCCATCGGCCCGTCTGTTCCATCGTCTGTCTGTCTCCTAGATGCGTCCTCCCTGGCCTTGTCTTTGCCCTCCATCACAGCCTCGCCTTGGGCCTGCCCTTCTTGGGGGTGCTCGGTCTGATCCCCCTCCCTCCTCCCTTGGTGTCTGATGTCCCTGTCTGATCTCTCCCTTTTCCCCACCCCCAATGTCCCGTCTGTCCCCACGTTGCCCCTCCCCTACCCCCCCAGGCCGGGAGCAGGCCGGGAGCCATGCAGGGGTGTGCGAGGGAGATCGATGCTACCCCGATGCCTCCTCCACCCTCATGCCCTTCGGAGCGAGTGACTGTGTGTAAGTGTGGTCCTCCTCTCACCGCCGCCCATGATCCATCTTCCATGGATGGGGGGATTGCTCAGGAGACGGGATCTGGGGGAGATAGCACATGGCTCCGGGGAGGGGATGAGCGAAGGGGAGGCTGCTCCAAGAGCTTGCCTCCCTCCACCATCAGTCTGTCTTCTTACCGTTCCTATCCAGAACCGAGCACCTCCCATGACCCACCCCAGCCCCCTGAACCCCCTTCATGGACAGATCCCCCACATCCTGGGGCAGAAGAGGCGTCGGGGGCGCCAGAAGTGGCGGCAGCAGCAGCCGCAGCCGCAGCAGCCAAAGAGAGGCAAGAGAAAGAGAAAGCGGGCAGTGGAGGGATCCAGGAAGAACTGGTCCCCCTGGTTGAGCTGGTCCCCGTGGTTGAATTGGAAGAGGTCGTAGCCCCAGGCACGGAGGCCCAGGGAGTCGCTGGATCTGCTGGGGGCCCCGGGGTGACCCTGATGGTGCAGCTCCAGCAGTTACCACTAGGGGGCGACGGAGAAGAAGGGGGCCATCCCAGAGCCATAAATAACCAGTACTCCTTTGTGTGAGACACCCTACCCCACCCTCTCTCTTCTTGCTCCCCAGCCCTCAGTTGGTGAGACTGGGGCTGGGCCGAGACACAGAGGAGCAGTGAGAATCCCCTTGCCACATGCTTCCTGACCCTTGACGGCCAAGGGCATGTATGTTGGTACAAAAAGGTTCAAAAGCCCTAACTCCCCAGTTGATACACTACAGGTGCCCCATCCCCTGGGCAGGGGATTCAGGCTCCATTACCTCCCTAGGGGCTCTTACAGTCAGCCCCATCCCTGGGGGCCATTTCCCCATTAACCACCCCTCAGCCCAAGGAAGGGTGAGGGGGAAGGGCTGTCAGTTATATTAAGGTGGTTGTTCTTGTTGTTTTAAACAAAATGGAGAAGAATAAATAAATAAAAGGGTTTATCTCAGTTCCATTGTGATGGCTGTGGCCAGTGTTTGCAGTGCGGGGCTGGGACTGGCGGGTCAGGAAAGTAGCCCACTCAGTGTTGCCAACTTCAGAGCTGAGAGGCCAGAGGTCTGGGTCAGCTTGAGTCTCTGAGCTTTTGGCCCATTGCTCCCTGGGGGACTGTCCTGTTTCTTGAGGGTTAAGTGCGGAGCCAAATGGTGCTTCTCAGGGTCTCCAGCCAAGTTCGCTTAATGGGACAGGACCATGAACAGCAGGATCGATGATCTCCAGTCAGTACAGACCTTCCTGCTCTGAATTCTTCAGTTAAGGCTTCTTACCCTGGGGAGAAAACAGGCCAGGAGAGATTGTGAGGGGCTGGGCTAGGGGCATGGTGGCTGTGTTGGGAGACATTGAATGTGGCCACCACAGCCTAGCTGCAGAGAGCTCCAGGGGCAGGCTGACCTGCCCCTCTTCTCAGAGCCAAGCTGGAAAGCTGAAGGCTGGATGATAAAGAGTGCTGGCTTCCACTCTTGCCTTTGCGGTGTGTCCTGGGCAAGGTGTAACCTCTCCAGGCCTCAGTAGCCTCATCGGTAAAATGGGAAGGTTCATCTAGGTTGAAGCCACTGACATGATTTACTTGGCCTGGATGATGTTTCCATTGGAATTTCACATAAAAGTTCAGATCACTGGTTCTTCCCCAAAGTCAGAAGATCCAGCCTCACGTGGTACCCGCCTTCCACATCTGCTCCACGCCCACTGGCCCACTTTACTCACAGGAGGCGCCTAGCTGGGCCTGTGAGTGTTTGAATTTGCGACGTCTCCCTCTCCTCCCTGTACCCCTCCCCCATAGCACCCAGGCTCTGCTCTCTGGACTGAATTGGGGCTGTGCCCTCCTCCAACTGAGGGCACCCCTGGGCTTCCCAGCTCTGCAGGTGCCAACGAGGAGGAGCTGGGTTCTGAAGAGTCCCACCTGTTCTGTTGGCCCTCTCCCTCCCCCACCTCCATCTGGCTGGGCCCCTTCCCATTCTGCCTCCCACTTCCCTTCCCAGGCAGTGTGGAGGCTCCACGCTCACGCCCCTCAGCCTCTGCCCCCACCTCCAGGAGGCCCTACCCATGCTCATGACCTTGCTATTCTGGGCCTTGCGTCCTGTTGGGAGATGGACAGGAGACAGCTGGGCTCATGGGCCACCCAGCCTGGGGGCTTGCCGGGGGAAGCTCTCCTGGTTTCATCTCATCCTCAGGGCTCCCCCAAACCTGGTCCTAGGGAGCCTGGGGATAGAATTGGCCTTGCAGAGGGAGGGGGATGGATTGGGGATCTGGATGCTGTGTTCACAGAGTGAGGTGGCGAGAGAAAGCTGTGGCGCCCCAGGGTAAGCAGGAGCTCATCTTCTCCTAATCTAGCAGCAACTGGTGCTGTGAGGCTCCCCCTCCCCGCCCCTCTCCAAACCCTGCCAGCCTTCAGGGCCTCGCCTTCTGAAGGTGGGTGGGCAAAGGGTACCCCCTCATTCCCCCTCCCCCACCCCCCCCAAGATGTGCATATCTTGGCTGGAGGAGCCTAAGAGACTGTTTCCCTCTAAGCCTGTCTACTGATGTTTTGGCCGAAGTTCTGAACTGTTGGGGAATGGCCAGGCCGTGCCTCAGTGGTCCCTTAGAAGTCCACCGCTCCCGTTCTCAGCTCCAGCCCTCAGGATGGGATGAACACCTTCCAACTCTGGGCCTGGAGACCCTGGTGTAATGGTGTGTGTGTGTGGGGGGTGCTCCAAAAGAGCATGCGCCTCCATCCCAGTTCACACCCAGCCTCCCTGACGGTGATCCTTTTGCAGCTCTTGGCTGGTGGCTTTCCCTTCCTGGCTGCCATTTCCCCTCTGGGAAGTTGAGGGAGGCAGAAATGAATAACCTTAAAGGGCCTCGTTGGCAGCGGTGCCCTGTAAAGCCTGCGTCCTTCCCTCAGCCTCATGGTCTGAGTCCTTTGAAGCCACAGTCTGTCCAGTCTTCTCCCCCTTCTCCATGTTTGGGCATTCCTGCTCCTTTAAGACCGTGCCCCTGTCACTCCTCCAGGGGGTGGCAGGGACAGGCCAGCCAGCACCGAAAGGCTTGATACTGGCCTAAGAAGGTAGGTGCTCGGCCAGGTGGAGGTGCCTGGCGGTGTGACCCCCAACACGCATACCCCCTTGTCTGAGCCCCCCAAACTCCCCCAGGTCACCGCAGGATTCTGCTTCAGGGAGGGATTTATTGGACCCATGAAATGGGGGAGGCAAGGAGCACCATGTCCTTAAGTCACCCGAGAAGCCACCCTCCCCTCCAAGTGCAGGCAGAAGAAAGGATGAGCTGGTGGGGGCGGCTAGATCCTGCAGTGCCAACCACCCCTGCTGGCCTACCTACCCCCCAAAGTGGGGCTCCCCTCTCCTTTGCCCCACTGTCTGCTATACCACTGTCTGCTTGGGAACTTGGGTGCCAGACAGGGAAGCAACCGTGAGAACCCTTGCAGCGGTCCATGTGCCTCACTGTGGACTTAGGAAACTGAGCCCCAGACAGAAGGACTTGAGGCCAGGGCTGCTTCCACGAGGCTGCTGCTTCACCTCACTGACCTCGCACCATTCTCTCATGGAACCTTCCTCCTCTCTGCCCCCGTTTCCTCCCCTGCCCATGCCCCATGCCACCCTCTGTCTGCTCCTCCTGCTGCCCTAGTAGTGACCAACAGACGCCCCTATCCCAGAGCAGGGGTGGGGGTGGGGGGTTCAGAGCAGCTGCTTCTCCGAGGAAGCTGACACCGAGGCCAGCCGCTCAGCAACAACTTGTGGCTTTGCACCCAGCTCTGGGCCCCCACCCACCTGGCTGCCGCCTGCCACCTCCCTGCTGTCCGTTTTCCCTACTGCTCCTCAGACTTCCCTCTGACCCTGGCAGCCTTGTCTCTAGTCCCCCAGCTCTGTCTGTCCTTATTTCCCCTAGACCTGTCCCCATCAATCTGCCCACGTCCATTCCCTGCCTCTGGAGCCTCTGCTTCCCCAGCCCCTGCCTTTGATGCCCCTTCCCTCACGCCTCTGCCCACCGGGTATGCCCAGCGCCTGAGCACACAGTTCCATCTTCACCCCCCTTGAGCACAGCTCCTTCGGGGCCAGGGTGGAGTGCAGACCACATGCCATCCAGGGTCTGCCATGTAAACCCTGTGGATTGAAGAGAGCACAGCGTGGGACGAGGTGACCCTCATTCCGTGACTTGGGGTGACCCCTGCCCCCATTCTGAAACTTTGATCCCTCTCTGTCTGCCATCAGCACATTCTGTAGGCTCTTGGGTTTCCCGGCTGCCTGGGTATCCCATTTTCTTGGTGGGGGGGATTCCCTCTCAAGGATGGGGGGGCCCTGAAGGCTCTGTTCCCAGAGGTTGAGTTAGAGCCATGGGGAGGGGGGGGGCAGTTTAGGGGAGAGACAAGCAGTCCTGGCTCTGCTCACCAGGGCCTGGACACTAAATCCCTTGTTGATGGCTGCAGCAACCCCTCCCTAGGGTAGGGTTACCATCTTCTGCCTTGTCCCCTTGACCCTCTCCCCTCCCTGCTTCCCCTTGTTCCTCTAGAGCCACTTCCTCTTGCCCCCAAAGGATGTTCTCCCCGTTTTCAGCCCCCTGAGGGCTGGGTATCTCTGCTGCCATTTCAACAAACTCAGTAAGGAAGGCTGAGACTGCAGCAGTAGAAGTAGGTTCAGAGGGGATGAGATGGGAAGGGGCTTCGAGGAAAGGGAATAGAGAGAAGTGGGCTGAAGGGAAGAACTGGAAGGGGTGACTCTGTAAGAAATTCAGTGCAGCTCAAGAAGTCGGGGCAACTGGAGAAGGGCTCAGCAGCAGAAGACAGAAATTGAGGTCTCTCCCTGCCCCCTTCCCTGGGGCTGGGGCCACCTTAGCTTCCCTCATGAGTGACATCTCAGGCTGCAGCCCCACTGTTCCCCCTCGTCAGCAGAAATATCTCTCTCTTCTGACCCCTCCTGCTAGAGTCCCGGCCAGCCAATCCCTGGTCTGAGGGAGGGGGGAGTCTGGCCCCCCCACTCCCTCATAAGGACCAGCTGGGGGCTGGGGGGGGTGGCCAGCTGCTGTAAGTGGAACGGGGGTCAGAGCTTCGTGGAGGGAAGAATAACCTGGGGGGGGGAAGGAAAGAAAAAGGAAGAAACCCAGACAAACAGGCAGGTGGATACACTGAGGAAGGCCCCCGACGTGTGAGAACCCCCCCAGAAGGAACACACCGCCCCCTGGCCCCCAGGAAGGGAGCACCATGGAGGCTGCGCACTCCAAGACCACAGAAGAATGTTTGGCCTATTTTGGGGTGAGCGAAACAACAGGCCTCACCCCGGACCAAGTTAAGCGGCATCTGGAGAAATATGGCCATAATGGTAAGTGTTCCCTGGAGGAAAAGGCTGGTAACACCCTCCTACATCCCCACAACATACACACACAGACACAGACACACACAGACTCACTTAACACACACTGACACACATACACTAAAGCCTCTCCCTCTAGGGTATCTTAGGGAAGAGGCAAGACCTGGTCACTTGAGGGCAAGGGAGGGGAGGATACTGAGAAATCAGGATCCCTGAGTCCCTGAGTTTTGGGAAGTTTTTCGGGACAACCTCGGTGAACCTCAGCTCTTTGGTGGCCTGATTCTCTTACCTTAGCCACAAAGTCCTGGTTGTGGGTGGCATTAGACTGAATGCCAAATGAATAATGTCCTTTTCTTCTTTTTCCCCGGGCAGAGCTCCCTGCTGAGGAGGGTAAGTTACTGGAAGCCCTGAGCTCTCATAAATGACACCTCCTTCCCTCTGGGCCCCACTCCCTTCTCCCTGTCCTCTCCTTCCAATTCCTGGGGCAAATGTTCCTCCCCAAAGGTTAGAGTCTGGCTGGGGGCAGAAGTTTCCAGGCACGTTCTCCTTGAGGCATCCAATCCTTGAACAACTGCCCATCACTTTGAGGAGCCTGTTTCTGGACTTCGGGCCAGCTCCCTCAGCCCTTTTCTCAGTACCAAATGGCCTGCCCATCACCCTAGACCTTTCCTGCTCCAGGCTGGACCCCAGCCTGCACCTGGAGTCCCTGCATTCATCCGTCAGACCTTAACGCCGCCCCCCCACCACCCGCGCCACCTCCCTCCCCTCACCCTTGCCTCTGCCCTCAGGGAAGTCCCTGTGGGAGCTGGTGTTAGAGCAGTTTGAAGACCTACTGGTGCGGATCCTTCTCCTGGCTGCCTGCATTTCCTTTGTAAGTGTGTTGCGCGGTGGTGGGGCGGGGGAGGTGGCGGGGAGGTGCATCTAGGGGCTGGCCTGAGCTGTGGATTGGGGGGATCTGGGGAATCTGCTCGTGGGCAGCCCCAAATCAGCGGCTCCTTTGGTCCAAGCCCTCAGCATCCTGTCCTACAGACTAGAACTGAGGGAGTGGGATGACGCTGACTTGCATACTCCTCTGTCCTCCCCCACACCCCGCAGGCAGGTTTTATTTTAAGCTTTAAGGATGTTCTCAGCCAAAACACTGAAGCTAAGCCGCCCCCGGAGCTTCAAGGGCTCCGAGGGCTCGGGTTACCCCCCCAGCGCCGGGCTCCGGGGCTCAGATGCTACTGCTGTTCCCAGGCCACCGCGGCTCCCAGCATGCCCCGGGGCTCACACGCGGCTCCGCCAATCCCCGAGCGTCCCGGAGCTCCTGCCCCTCCCTCCTGACGCTGATTGGTCGAGACAGAGACTCCCTCCTAGAGGCGGGAAAGAGCTGCTGGTGCGAGGGGAACTCCAAAGGCGCTCAAAGGCCCAGACCCCTCACCTGTCCCTGGGCCTCGCCTCCCAGCTCCCCCTGTCAGGGCTGGAACTCCCGGGACCCCCTTCCTCGTCCACTTGACCTGACTCTCCCCTTCCTCCTCAACCTCAGGGCTACCCCCACCCGTCTCTCAAGGGCCTGCCTCCGCTCCTGCCCTGGAGCTCCCCTGCGCACCTACCAGCCTAGCAGTCCCGCCTGCATTTTGGACTTCCTTCCTTAACACCGTAGTCCTCCTGGAAGACAGGACTCTGGAGGCAAAAGCGTCTCCTTGTCCCCTGGTCTCTGTAGTAGAGGCCCCGCGGGCCCCTGAGTACTAGCTGGCAGAACCCCACTTCTCCCTTCTCAGATTTGCTCCTTGACATTTGCCTGTGGCTGTTGCCTGGCAGTGGCAACAGCTGGGGTGGGGTGTGTACAGGAGGCCCCGTAACACTATCCCCTCCTCCTGCTCCCTCATGAAATTGGAGCTTCCCTGCCTCGGGCTGTGGGGGAGGGCTGTGGGTGGGCAGGGCGCCTGCGAGGACCACAGGGTTTTTTCTATCGGGTTTTGGCTCCCATGGGATGGATGTGGCTTGAGGGTAGTTGGCCTGGGTGTCCCCTGAGCTTCGTTTACAAGCCAGCAACTTGGTCAGGGAAACCTGAAAGCATTCCCAGCTAATCCCTGAGCTGTGCATGTCTGTGCCCGCCTGTTCTCGCTGAATAACAGCAGTGGCTGCGCTTGTGTGAGTTAAAGGAGTGGACCGTGTAGGCACTTAAAGGGATGTGGGGCTGCAGTGCCTCCGTGATGCCCCGCCCACTTTGCTCCTGCACGTGTTCTCATCTCTGTCTGCTCCCTTTAACCACCTGAGGGGCTTTATTATCTATTGATCTCCTTCCCTTGCTCCCCAGGTGCTGGCCTGGTTTGAGGAAGGTGAAGAGACTGTCACCGCCTTTGTTGAACCCTTTGTCATCCTCTTGATCCTCATTGCCAATGCCATCGTGGGGGTTTGGCAGGTTAGCTTTGACCCCACCCCACCCCATTCTTTCACATCCTGACACTGGACCTGAGGCCAGCCTCCCTCCCTGTCTCCTCCTCCTCCATCACTTACCCTGGGCTTGCCTAGTATCTGGTCCTTTTGCCCAGTTCAGGAGACTTGGTATTCCCACTTTCACTTCCTGGTTGTTCAACCCTGGGCAGGTGCCTTCATCTCTCTGAGTCTCAGTTTCCTCATCCATAAAATGGGACTCATAATCCTGTCCCTTGAGTTGTGGTGAAATTTAACAAGATGATGAGTGTGAAAGTACCCAGCCCTGTGTCTGGCATGTAGGAGGATTTCAGTAAATGCTCATTTGATATCCTTCTTCCTCTTGCTTTCTACCACCCTCTGCTTTTTCTATCCCCTGCTTCCTGATTTTCTTTGATTCTCCTTCTTTCTCTTCCCAAAACCCCTGTAGTAGTAGTAGCAGTGTTAGTTGCTTAGTCGTGTCCAACTCTTTGTGACCCTATGGACTGTAGCCTGCCAGGCTCCTCTGTCCATGGAATTCTCCAGGCAAGAATACCAGAGTGGGTAGCCATTCCCTTCTCCAGGGGATCTTTCCAACCAGGGATCAAATCCACATTTCAGGCAGATTCTTTACTGTCTGAGCCACCAGGAAAGCCTCTAAACCCCCTTACCTATTCTCAGCTATGGGTGATGGTATCCTCACTCATCATGTGAAGTTTGTCCACTCCCCTAGGCCAGGAGCCAGGACCACATAACCTGCCTCCTTCTCTGGGATGCCCCAACTTCCCCCACTACTCTGGCCCCTGCTCCTCCATCTCTACCCCACCCCATCCTCCTTGACCAGTCCCTTCTCACTCCACCACCTTCTTTTCTCTGCTGACCCTCCTTTCCTCAACCTTATTCCCCCCAGGAGAGGAATGCAGAGAATGCCATCGAGGCTCTGAAGGAATATGAACCCGAGATGGGGAAGGTCTACCGGGCTGACCGCAAGTCAGTACAGAGGATCAAGGCTCGGGACATTGTTCCCGGAGACATCGTGGAGGTGGCTGGTGAGTGATGGGAACAAGTGGTCCAGGATGGGTTTTGAGGCCAAGAAGATGTTGGGGGTAGGGTGGGGGTGGGGGCTGCTCAGCCCCGATCCCGTGTCCAAGAGGTAGCCAGGATGGTGTCTGGTAGTCTCGGCTTCTCCTTCTCAGACTCCTCAGGGGTCACTCCAGGGCACTGTGGCCACGGCACATCCTCTCCACCAGAGTCTGAGCAGGAACAGCCAGTCCTGTCCCCGAAGCTGCAGGCAGACCCCTTGTTCCCCCTCCTCTCAGCCAGCCCTTGCGAGCGACAGGTGGAACCCAGTCCCTGCCAAGGGCCCCGTCTCCACCCCCTCCTGAGGCCTGGCTTCCCTCTCCTTCCACCCATCCCCGAGCTTGGTCAGCTTTAAATCTTGACCTCTCAGTGCCCTTGAGGCCTCTCAAAGGGGAAGGAGCGACGGTAGAAGGGAAGGGGGGGGCCAGAGGCTCGAGCCCCCGACCATGTAAGGGAAACTCAGGCCCCAGCAGAGAGCACGGGACCTGGAGGAGGGGAGCTCAAGGAGGGCCCCGCCTCTCCGGCGAGGGACACTTAATGCCTGACCAGGGAGGGGTGGGGGCCGGGAGGCTAAGATTACTGGGATTCTGCCCCCTTCAGCGGTTTTTATATTTGCCCCACACCGGCCTTCCCACATCTCCAGACCCCTGGCATAGGGAGCCGTGTCTTTCTAGGGCCTGCTTCCCTCCACCAGACACCCAAGTCGCTACCCTGGGAAGCTTGGCGAAAGGGAGGGCGGGCGGGCTGAAGACCCCAGTGCCGCATCCCAGGGCCCATCTGCCACCGTGACACTTTGGAGTCAGCGCCATGAATGTCTATAAATATCCCTTTGGCTTGGGTGACAGGGTGTCCCGCCCAACTCCATTGCTGACCTCCTCCCTTCTCCGTCAGCTTCCTCTGGCACGGGAGGAGGAACCTTGGGAGCAGGGAAAGGAGAGCAGTCAAACTCCATCCCCGGGACCAGCCTTGGGACCAGGCGGGATGAGGCTGGGGGGCGGTTCTCTTCCTTGGAGAGGTCTCCAAGTCTGGTGAGGCATCTGCCGTGTCTCCCAGGCGGTTTCTTAGGCTGACTCCCTCTTTCTGTGCACATCCCTTGGCCTCCCCCGACCTTTCTCAGCTCTCTGCTACCTACGGCTCCCCCCTGCCCCCCCACCCCGCTGAAGCCACCACCACTGCCTTGTTCCCTGCAGACGCCCCTTCTCCCCAGCCCATCTCCCCAGCTCACTCACCCTAGCTTCCTGCCTTCCCTTGATGCTCAGACCACGGCCCAGCAGGCTTCGGATGTGCATCCATCCCCTCCACATGGACCTGGCGGGCCTGCACCCTCTGCTTCCACCGCTGTCCCCTGTCCTCCTGTATCTTCTCTTCTCACACTTCCCTCTCCTGTCTTCTTACTCCTCCTTTTGTCTGGGTTGACACTGATTTTCTCAATTCCCAATTTTTTTTTTCCTGTTTCTTGCTACCTTCTCCAGCTGTTCCACTTTGTTCTCGTCCATGGATACATGTGTATCTGACTTACCCCAGTTTTGGGGGGTCGGGGCTACCTCTTGTGGCATGTGGGGTCTTTCCCAACCAGGGATTGAGCCCGCAACCCCTGCGTTGGAAGCATGGAGCCTTAACCACTGAGCTGCCAGGGAAGTCCCTGACTTACCCTATTTACTCTAGTTCTTTTCATGCCTGTCCCTCCTCACCTTTCTCCCTCTTGTTTCCCTCTCTGTTTTGCTGTCTCCCATCCTCACTTTTAGAGCTTCCCTGGCGATTCAGTGGTAAAGGACTTGCTTGCCAATGCAGGAGACTCAAGAGTCATGGCTTTGATCCCCGAGTCGGGAAGACTCTCTGGAGGAGGGCATGGCAATCCACTCTAGTATTCTTGCCTAGAGAATCCCCATGGACAGCAGAGCCTGGTGGGCTATAGTCCGTGTGGTCGCCTAATAGGGAGAGGAACATTTGGCAGGGAGACAGTGGGAGCGAGGGTTAGAGGGAGAGCCTTGCTAGGATGACAGGAGCAGAGCCCAGGCAACCCCCTGAGACCTGAAGGAGGAGGTGAGGTCTTCAGACAAAGATGGGGTTTTCTCCCTTCTCTGCTGACTTCATGCCCCTCTTCTCTCTCCACAGTGGGGGACAAGGTCCCGGCAGATATCCGCATCCTCACCATCAAGTCCACCACCCTCCGGGTCGACCAGTCCATCCTGACAGGTCTACTGGCCAGGGGGCGGGGGGGCGGGGGTTGCATCACAGGAGGATTTGATGTGGGAGGAACTGAGAGGACAGAGAGAAAAGGGACCCCTGGCCATAGGGCCCCTGTCCTGGCCCCATCGTGGCAGCGATGTCTGCCCTGGTCAGCTCTGCTCACAGCCTGAGCCTGGAACGCGGGGTCACAGGAGACAGTGGGATGTTTGTGCCCATCTCCAGACGGCTGATAACTCATCCCTTCCACACAGATATGTGGGCACGGTCACCCAGAAAACCATCCTGCCTTTTCAAAAGCCTCCAAGTGAGGAAGCATAGGTTCTAGGATCGGATACAGGGTTCAGATCCACTTAAAACCTCAGCTGCTTCCGTTTCTGCCCTAGGAGAGAGAGGAGAGAGCCAGTGAGCTTGCTCTGTGGTTCAAGGAGGCCAGCTGGGCTGGCTCAGGGTGATTGCCTGAGCTCCTGCCCTTCCGGTGAGGGAGACAAGGTCCCCAGGGTGGGGGCCTCTCCCTTCCACAAAAGCGCTCTCTAATTGAGAGCGCACTTCCACGTACATCCGCTTATTTGATTTTCACCAAGACTGTGTTCTGAAATGTACACGTCATTGTCCCCGTTTCACAGAATAGCAAACCGAGGTTAAGTCATCCAAAGCCATGCAGGTTGTGAGTAGTCAGGCAGGGATTGGGTCAAGGCCTTTTTTCTCTAAGGGCAATGAGTTTCCCATCTGCCTCCAGGGGCTTCTTTTCAGAGTCCAGACTTCCTCCAGGATTGTTGCTTGGTCCTTCCTAGGCTGAGAAGAGAGAGAGTTAGGGGCGGGAAGTCTGAGAGAAGGACATGACATCATCTGAAAACCCCTCCGGCCCTTCTCCATAGGCGAGTCTGTCTCTGTCATCAAGCACACAGAACCTGTTCCCGACCCCCGAGCTGTCAACCAGGATAAGAAGAACATGCTTTTCTCGGTGAGCCCTGCAGGGCCAGCTGTCCTGTGCTCCAGCCAGGGGGCCCTGGTCTGGGAGAGATGTGACGGCAAGGGAGGAGATGAGGCTCACAGCTGGGGGGGTGTGCTGCAGCACGAGGGGCGTTGTCTGACTCCCTGCCTCTTCTTTCCCTTCCCAGGGCACCAACATCGCAGCCGGCAAGGCCATCGGCATTGTGGCCACCACAGGTGTCAGCACCGAGATTGGGAAGATCCGTGACCAAATGGCCGCCACAGAGCAGGACAAGACCCCTCTGCAGCAAAAGCTGGATGAGTTTGGGGAGCAGCTCTCCAAGGTCATCTCCCTCATCTGCGTGGCCGTCTGGCTCATCAACATCGGCCACTTCAACGACCCCGTACATGGGGGCTCCTGGATCCGTGGTGCCATCTACTACTTTAAGATTGCCGTGGCCCTGGCTGTAGCTGCCATCCCCGAGGGTAGGGCGACCTCTCTGTCTCCTTCCATTTGCTCCTCTCATCTGCAAAGATCTTTTATCCGAATAAGATAACATTTACCAGTCCCAAGGATTAGGACTCGATATCTTTGGGGGCTGCTCTTCAGCCAGGTGGCACAGCTGTTAAAAGAATCTCTCTGCCAGTGGAGGAGACGTGATGAGATGTGGGTTCAATCCCTGGATCAGGAAGATCCCCCTGGAGAAGGAAATGGCAACCTGCTCCAATATTCTTGCCTGGGAAATTGCATGGACAGAGAGGCCTGGTGGGCTTCACGGTCCACAGGGTCCCAAAGAGTTGTATATGACTGAGCATGCGTGCATGCACATGCGCGTGCATGCATGCACACATGCACACACACACACACACGGGTCTCCCTCTGTCCCCCGGTTTAGTTCCCTCACCCCCCCTTTTTCCCCACAGGCCTTCCTGCAGTCATCACCACCTGCCTGGCCTTGGGCACCCGCCGGATGGCAAAGAAGAATGCGATCGTGAGGAGCCTGCCCTCCGTGGAGACTCTGGGCTGCACCTCTGTCATCTGTTCCGACAAGACGGGCACCCTTACCACCAACCAGATGTCTGTCTGCAAGGTCAGGGCAGGGTGGCAACTTCCACTCAGATGGGAGTTGAAATGGTGGGGTGACTCCTTCATCACGGGCCTGAGAAAGAAATGCTCAGAGGGCACGGGGCACCATCCTGCCAGCTATGAGAGGGAGCAGAGAAGCCCATGTGTCCTGGGCAGACAGCTCTCTTGGCCCGCATCCATGTGCCAGACACTGCCGTGTGTTATCTCTAATCCCCCACAGCTGCCCCAGCAGGGGAAGGTTTTGTTACCTAGTTTTCCAGAGGAGGAAACTGAGGCTCTGGGAAATTCCATGCACAGTTAATAAGGAGCAAAACTGAGTTTCAAACCCAAGTCTATCTGGCTCTAGAGTACCTGCCTGTGCACCAGACTACCCTCCAGAGTGGTCCTTTGTGACGGGGCAGGAGGAACCTGGTCACATGAATCCCAAATGGCATTTCCTAAACCAGGGCCCTTGATCTTGGGCCTTGGACCCTTTGGCCGTCTGGACCTCTACATTTAATATTTTCAGTGTGTAAAATAAAACACACGAGATCCTGTTTTTAAAATACACTGGATTGGGAATTCCTGCCAGTCCGATGGTTAGGACTTGATGCTTTCACTGCCATGGCCCAGGTTCCATCCCTGGTCAGGCAACTAAGATCCTGTCAAGCCAGGCAGCGCAGGCAAAAACAGAAATAAAATGCACTGGATTACAAAGGAAACCACTGATTGAAATACAGCAATCAAAATATTTTAAATCATGATTTGATAACACATATGCTCCTTTAATAATGTATTAAGTAGCAAGTCCAGCAGTAGTTCTCATAAGTGCCGTAACGCTGAGGCAGGGATGAGTATAAATGCTATTTTGAGAGCCCTGAAACAATGCAACGTGATAGGAGAGTGTTTATGATTTTATTGGTGGCCAAGTCACAGGTTTTGCTAATGCTAACGTGGTGCATTGCCCACATTCATAACTGGACGGAAATGCTAAATATCAGAGAAAAAATGGAACGTAATTTTAAATTTTTTATTCATTTTTAATTGAAGGATAATTGCTTTACAGTATTGTGTTGGTTTCTGCCAAACATTAACATGAATCAGCCATAGGTATATCTGAAAAAGATGTTAGTTTTGTTTTGCCATTAAAGTTCACAGATCCCTTGGTCTGTGAGGTCATCCATGGACCCGAGGCAAAGAACCCCTGACCTAAACACAATTCTCTAGACTAGCATGTCTGTGAAATAGAAATTACTGTCCTAAGAATCAAGGCCTCTCAGACCAGGCACAGAAAGACTGTTTCATAGGCCTGCTGGCATTTGAAAGCCTTGGAGAAGGCTGACTGTAGAGAGGGTGGATTTCACTCTATTTAACCCAGATTTTCCCAGACTTTGCTGGCCGCAGAACCATTTTATCTTGGAACGTGTCTTAAGCCCCGATCCCTTCCACACTTGCTCTGGTTCAGGGTGGGCTTCTTGCCTCTGTGCTGTGTGACCTACATTCCCTCCAAAGCACAGGCATCAAAGCCAGGCCACTGAGCTCCTGTCATGTTTCATAAAAATGAACTCATTGCCCACATTTGAAAAGTTAAGAGATTTCATAGAAAAATAACCGGAGTTTCTAGTTCTTCCTGCAAAACTGGAAGATCTCGCTGCAAGAGGCTGGAGCTGTAGATGGGTCACGTGCCGACACGTGGACCGGTGGCCACAGTCCCCAGAACATCTTGTGATGCACCTCTTATTTTACCAGTTGATCTGGAGGGACCTTCAGTGTGACCGGCAATAACTTTAAAAAAATAATAATTTTATTTATTTATTGCCTGTGCTGGGTCTCTAGTTGTGCGAGCTTTTCCCTTGTGGCGAGCAGGGTTTACTCACTCATTGCAGTGTGCTTGTGGTGGCTTCTCCTTGTGGTGGCTTCTCCTTGTGGTGGCTTCTCTTGTTGCCAAGCTTGGGCTCCATGGCATGTGGGCTCAGTAGCTGTGGCTCCCAGGCTCTAGAACACAGCTCGACAGTAGTGGCACACAGGCTTGGTTGCTCCGTAGCATGTAGGATCTTCCTGGATCAGGGATCGAACCTGTGTCTTCTGCATTAGCAGGCGGCTTCTTTACCACTGAGCCACCAGGAAAGCCGTGCAATAATTTAAAAATATATATATATTCATTTTATTTATTTGTCTGCGTGGGGTCTTAGTCATGGCACCTGGGACCTTTGATCTTCACTGCAGCGTGTGGGCTGTCAGTGGCAGCACATGGGATCTAGTTCCCTGACCAGGGAGCCAGTCCAGGCCCCCTGCATTGTGAGTGTGGAGTCCTAACCACTGGACCACCAGGGAAGTCCCGTAACTTATAAGGCCACGGACACAGAATAAGGAAGATGATTTGCAAGGGAGTGGTGGGAAAGGGGAGGATGCAGGAAGGAAAAAGGAAGAATGAGTAGGGCGATGGTGAGGGGAAGTTGGGTAAGTGTGTGCAGCTGGCCGGACAGGGATGCTCGTGGCCCGGCCCTCGGCTCAGTGCAGATTGCCTTTGGACACAAGGAGAGTTAGCCATGTGTGCGCACCCCCTTCTCTGCAGATGTTCATCATCGACAGGATAGATGGGGACCTCTGCCTGCTGAACGAGTTCTCTATCACTGGCTCCACTTACGCTCCTGAAGGAGAGGTGTAAGTCCCCCCAAAGGTCATCTTCCGTTTCCCTGTGCCCCTTCCCCACCACACACACAAACACACAGGCACACACACACCTCCTCTCTCCCCCGGGGCTCTCCCTCTAGTTTTGTCTTCCTGTTTCTGTCCTGTTCTTCCCTGGCCTCGTTCTCTCTCCCACCGCCGCGCATCACCACGTTGGTGCCACCTCCCCTGTCCCTCGCTGCTTTCCCCACGCTCTCTCTGCATCTCATTCCCCATCTTCTCTACCTGTCTCTTTCCCTTCCTTCCTCCCTGCCCCGCTGCCAGCTTGAAGAATGATAAGCCAGTCCGCTCAGGGCAGTATGACGGGCTGGTGGAGCTGGCCACCATTTGTGCCCTCTGCAATGACTCCTCCTTGGACTTCAATGAGGTAACCTCTCCTCTCCTGAAGCGGCCCCTCCTTCCCCCTCGAGCTGGCTGCGTCCAGGCCTCCCCAACAGGCCGCAAAGAAGGGGTCTGGGGGAGGGGGTCCCTCGTACCAAGCCTCTCCTGGGTGTAAGGGGAAAAGAGTAGTTTGCTCCCTTCCCATTCTAGGTGGAAGGTGGGAGCAAGGGGCCAGGAGCCCAGGGCCCCTACTTCCTCTTCCTTCTCTGCCCTCTCAGACCAAAGGTGTTTATGAGAAGGTGGGAGAGGCCACCGAGACAGCCCTCACCACCCTGGTGGAGAAGATGAATGTATTCAACACTGAAGTGAGAAACCTCTCGAAGGTAGAGAGGGCCAACGCCTGCAACTCGGTGAGTCTGGGCGCTCCCTCCCATTTGTCTTCACCCTGTACAGGCCAGGACCTGAGGAACCTCAGGAGATGGGGCCCTGCAGGACCTTGTGCTGGGAGCCAGCCCGAACAAGCAGCCGGCCTGACCACAGCTTTCCTTGGCGAGGCTGACTTGGGGTAGGGCCTCCTGACACTTACACCGCTTTTCCTGGTGCCCAGCTGGAGCATCCCTGGATGCACTGACAGTCACCTTCTCCACCATGTTCCTAGTGAAAAGGGACTGAGCTGGTCCCAGAAACCATGAGTGACCCATCCTGGGACAGCCCAATGTCAACTGCTACCCAATGCCTCTAGGAACACACTCATTTTTTAAAAATCAGATCTCAAGACTTGATTTGCGGCTTCCTTGGTGGCTCAGATAGTAAAGAATCTGCCTGCAATGTGGAAGACCCCAGGTTCAATTCCTGGGTCGTAAAGATACCCTGGAGAAGGGAATGGCTACCCACTCCAGTATTCTGGCCTGGAGAATTCCATGAACAGAGGAGCCTGGTGGGCTACAGTCATGGGGGTGGGCTACAGTCCATGGGGCCACAAAGAGTCGGACACGACTGAGTGACTAACGCGTTCAAGACCTGATTTAGGATTTGAGAAATATGACCACCTCATATGTTCTGCTTCCCTGATACACAAGTCCAAATCTGAGATTATTACTCTTAAGTTCCCACTGTTAATATTTACTGAATGTCTATATTGATTTCCTCAGGGTTGTCTTATTATATTTTCCATACTGCCCATTCTTTTTTTTTGTTTTTGGTAAAGGCAAGATGCTTATTGGTGTTTTAATATAACAAAAATATTGAAAGCCACCTAAGTGGCTTCAATCATTTAAAAAAATTTACAAATGATAATATGAACATCAACATATTTTTAATTTTATTTACTGTTGCTGTTATTGTTTTGTGGAGAAACTTTCAGACTGCATTTGGCACATTCATTTTATGAGGTGCTTAGTACTGCATGCCAGGCACCAGCTCCCCACTGTCTAAGAACACACAGACCCACACATGTGGTTGCTTACATTTAAAATATTAAATAAAGTAAAAACTCAGTTCTTCAGTTGCACTAACCACATATCCTGGGTTCAGTAGCCACTGTTCAGTTGCACTGCATTTGACCACGTAGATTATTAAACATACCCGTCATTCTGGAAGGTTCTATGGACAGTGCTGCACTACGTCATCTTGTTTCTATTGTGCTTTCAGTTGGACACTAAGACTGTAGCACCACTAGCCTTGGAATTCTCTCCATTTCTGCTGTAGGTAGCAGACTCAGCTTTATCTCAGACTCAACTTGCGGTCTGCTCTGACCTCCAGATCTTTTTTGGCTATGCTTTTAGGGGTCTGGGACCCTTCTAGCACAGCATCATCGCTCTTTCCCCATCCGTCTCAAGTCTGGCCTCTCCCTCCCTGTCTCCTCTCTCCCAGGTAATCCGCCAGCTAATGAAGAAGGAATTCACCCTGGAGTTCTCCCGGGACCGAAAGTCCATGTCTGTCTATTGCTCTCCAGCGAAATCCCGGGCTGCTGTGGGCAATAAGATGTTTGTCAAGGTCTGGAATTTCCGAATGTGCCTTGGCCCCCCTTCTTCCTAATCCTCAGCCCTTCTCTTCGCCTGTGCCGCTCACCATGTGCTGGAAAGAATAGCCATCTCTGAGTGTTGTTCTGCTCCACTAGGGTGCCCCCGAGGGGGTCATCGATCGCTGTAACTATGTGCGAGTCGGCACCACCCGGGTGCCCATGACAGGGCCGGTGAAGGAGAAGATTTTGTCAGTGATCAAGGAGTGGGGGACTGGCCGGGACACCCTGCGCTGCCTGGCACTGGCCACCCGGGACACCCCCCCCAAGCGAGAGGAGATGGTTCTGGATGACTCTACCAAGTTCATGGAGTATGAGGTGAGTCACCTGCCTCACCCCCTCTGCCACCCGTCATGTCCTACCTCGTCACGGGGCCTGGAGTCACAGGACATCAGAGTTTGAAAGAATCTTAGGAGTCTTCCAGTCCAGGCCGCTTGGCCTGTGGTCCATGGACTCATCTGATACGAGGGTGAGGCACTTGTTCCAGAACAGAAGCCAGCTGGGTCACTGAGCACACTTGGGTTCAGCTGACATGTTTCCACAGTGAGGTTTTGTGGGGGTTTTTTTGGGTCTTTATTGAATTTGTTATGCTATTACTTATGTTTTATGTTTTGGGATTTTTTGGGCCCCGAGGCATGTGGGATTTAGCTCCCTGACCAGGGATCAAACGCGCACCCTCTGCATTGGAAGGCAAAGTCTTAGCCACTGGAGTGCCAGGGAAGTCCCACAGTGAGGTTTCCTTAAGAGGTACATCGACCTGTATCCTGGCACCGGCTCTTTATCTCGTAGTGGACCTTCTCTGAGTAGCACAGAAGTCCACTCCATTTTACAGAGAGAACAGTGTGGCCTGGCAGGTAACACTCAAAGCTGGAGACCAAGCAAGTGGCTCAGCTGAAAGCAGAAAGCAGTTTCCTCACTTCCAGGTCGAGTTCTTTCTATGAAAGACAGGATCTGCCACCTACGATGGGCCTGGCATCGCCAGGCCCACAGCCCTTCACGGGAACAAGGAATGTTTTCTGCCCCTGAGCTTAGAGGCCTGGCTGAAGTTTGAGCACCAGGCGTAGATATAGCTCTCCCTCCCACCCCCGCCAAGCCTCCTCCCCTGAGCCCGTCACTCTCTGCTCTGTTCCCCTAGACGGACTTGACATTCGTTGGCGTAGTGGGCATGCTGGACCCGCCCCGCAAGGAGGTCATGGGCTCCATCCAACTATGCCGAGATGCCGGAATCCGAGTAATCATGATCACTGGGGACAACAAGGGCACAGCTATTGCCATCTGCCGACGGATTGGCATCTTCGGGGAGAATGAGGATGTGGCCGACCGGGCCTACACTGGCCGGGAGTTCGATGACCTGCCCCTGACCGAGCAGCGGGAGGCCTGCCGACGCGCCTGCTGCTTCGCTCGCGTGGAGCCCTCCCACAAGTCGAAAATCGTGGAGTATCTGCAGTCCTACGATGAGATCACGGCGATGGTGCGGGGACCGGGGCACGTGGGGTCTGCTCAGTGTCTATTGAGAAGTCGGTCTTGGGAAGCTGGGGGCCCAGGGAGGACATGGCTGAGCGGGGGCCCTGCTGAGATGTGCAGAGGGGAGGAATTCGGGCCCAGATGGAAGAGTGTCAGGAGAGTATAAGGAAGGGGCCGGCTCCCACCTTCTCTCTCTCCCTGCAGACAGGTGATGGCGTCAATGACGCCCCTGCGCTAAAGAAGGCGGAGATCGGCATTGCCATGGGATCTGGCACTGCCGTGGCCAAGACGGCCTCTGAGATGGTGCTGGCTGACGACAACTTCTCCACCATTGTGGCTGCCGTGGAGGAGGGCCGCGCCATCTACAACAACATGAAGCAGTTTATCCGCTACCTCATCTCTTCCAACGTGGGCGAGGTGGTCTGGTGAGCAGCGGGAAGGGCTGTCAGCAGGGAACCTGTGGCTGGTGTGGGGGACGGGGCGACCACAGGCCTGGGAGGCAGGACAGACCTGTGACTGCCTGCTTCTGGCAGCATCTTCCTGACAGCCGCCCTGGGGCTGCCTGAGGCCCTGATCCCTGTGCAGCTGCTGTGGGTGAACCTGGTGACTGACGGGCTCCCAGCCACAGCCCTTGGCTTCAACCCCCCAGACCTGGACATCATGGACCGGCCCCCCCGGACTCCCAAGGAGCCCCTCATCAGTGGCTGGCTCTTCTTCCGCTACATGGCAATTGGGGGTGAGCAGGACGGAACGCCAAGCTTCTTCCCCACCCTCAGCTTCCCTACGGCAGCCACCCTGGCTGGTGGACCCTCTGCCTGTACCACTGTTGATGGCCACCAGGCCCTCTCAAGCCCTCCTATTTTCCCAGCCCTGAAGCCCCGACCCCAGCTCCCATCTCCTCTCCACCACAGGCTACGTGGGTGCAGCCACCGTGGGAGCAGCAGCCTGGTGGTTCCTGTATGCTGAGGATGGGCCTCACGTCACCTACAACCAGCTGGTAGGGCAGGACGGAGGCGGGAGGAGGGGCAGTGAAGGAGGGTGGTGTGGAGGCTTCTGGGGGATCCCACCTTCTCCCCTCGCCCTCGGCAGACTCACTTCATGAAGTGCTCGGAGCACAACCCTGACTTCGAGGGTGTGGACTGTGAGGTCTTCGAGGCCCCCGAGCCCATGACCATGGCCTTGTCTGTGCTGGTCACTATCGAGATGTGCAACGCTCTCAACAGGTGGGCCCCCGCCCCCTCCCCCTGTCTGTCTGGAGGCCACCACCTTTGTCCTCCGGCCCTCCCGCTCATCACTTCTCTCCCCTGTGCACCCCCTACCCTGGCTCCGCCCGCCGCCCGCTTGCAGCCTGTCTGAGAATCAGTCCCTCGTGCGGATGCCGCCCTGGGTGAACATCTGGCTGGTGGGCTCCATCTGCCTCTCCATGTCCCTCCACTTCCTCATCCTCTACGTGGACCCTCTGCCGGTGAGCCTTCTTCTGACCAGGGGCCACCTGCCCCCTCACCCACGGGGGCCTCTTCAGGGATCCAGAGGGAGGGATAGTCAGGCTGGGGCAGTGGCGGCTCTGCGGGCTCCTTTTCACTGCCTTTCCCGCCTCCCCCACAGATGATCTTCAAGCTCCAAGCCCTGGACCTGTACCATTGGCTCATGGTCCTCAAGATCTCGTTACCAGTCATTGGGCTCGACGAAATCCTCAAGTTCGTTGCTCGGAACTACCTGGAGGGTAAGAGGCTCCCCGCCTCAGAGCCCCATCCGCCCCCCCAAGCCCCGGCACAGCCCCCTCCCTCCGCGCTGCGAGGGCGCCTGCCCTCCTTCCTTTTCAGGTGGGTGAGTTCCCGGGGTCCGCCGGCCCGTGCCCTTCGCCAAGCGGCCCACCTGGCCCCTTCCCTCCTTTTCCCTGGCTCGCCCCTCTGAGCCCCATGCAGACATGGTCTCCTAGGCACCCTCACAACCTCCCCAGCCCTCTTGGCCCCTGTGCCTGCCTCCCTCCCTGGATAACGGTGTCTCTCTGTCCTCTCTGGCCATAGGATAACCCGTTTCCCCCTCCTCCATCTCTTTGAACCGTGTCACAGGTATCACCCCTCTTCCTGCCCTCGCCCCAGCTGCTGTGCCCCTTGCCCGCCCCTCTCCCTTCAGGTGGCGCTGAGGTCACTTATCCTCGCAGCTCCACCTGGAGCCACTGCCGCCACCGCCGCCGCCACTGCCGCGCTTCCGAGTGGGGCCGGGTGTCGGGCACCACTGTCTGCTGGGCTGCGCTGCGTTGCGCTGGCTGGGCGCTGAGCTGTCTGCCGCTGGGGCTGCAGTGGTTGGGAGGAGGGGGGCTGGGGACACAGGTGAGTGGGGGGGTGGCAGGGGGGCCCTCCAGGTGAGTGTGCAGGGAGCTGGGAGGGACTGTTCTTCTCGGGTCCCGCTCCACCCCCACCCCCACTAAGATGAGAAAGTCTCATTCTTCTCTTTCCCCTTCCAGATCCAGAAGATGAAAGAAGGAAGCAACCAGGCCTTTTGCCCTCCCTCCCCACCCCATAGTGATGCATCTTCGGCCAGAGCTGTGGCACAGGGCCCCCAGCCCCCACAACGTTCCCTATTCCTCCCGCCCCGACATTCTTGTTTATAAACACAATGTCCCCTTCACTTCTCCTCCCCACTCAGCAACCTGTCCCCCTTTTGCCCTTGTGAAACTTCCCCTCCCCAACCCTGTGGGGCTCGCAGGGACAAGGCGACTGATTGAGCTGAGCTGCTTATTTATTGAAAATAAATGACAGAAAAATCTGGCCTTGTCTCCATGCACACATCTTGGGGCCTGGCTTGGGCCCCTGGGGACAAGCATCTTAGTGTCAACGCAGTCTGGGAAGCAGCCACCTGCCCAGGGCGTGGGTGTGGAGGGGCCTGGGAACGCACCCCAAGGCTCCTGGCCACCACTCGCAGCTGTCCCTGGGGGAAGGGGACGTGAGGTGACAGGTGTGGCTGTTAGTCTGGGTGGCGGCGAGCGCAGGAGGGTTGGAACCCAGGAGGCATCATGGCAGCCAGAAAGCCACAGGGCCAAGCTGGCTCACGGAAGGGCTTGGGACCCTCGCACGGGTGTCATCTTTGGAAGCAGAAGGCCCAGCCGCCCTTAGGAGGAGCGCTGCAGGGGACAGGGCAGCGGTGGCCCCACCACCTCAACCCCGGCCTTGGAGAGGGTGACGACTCCATCCTGAGACCACCCGCCTCAAGCCTCGGCCTCACGGTTCAGGAGTGAAGGGAGGTCTCCCCCAGGGTGGGCGGGCGCCGGCCCCTCAGGTGTCCTTGATGTCCCTGACATCCCGAAGGGGCGCCTCGTCTATGATGCTGCGCACCTGCTCCAGGCTCCCTGCCTGGCGGATCCGTTCCAGGCGCACCTGTGGGGGCCGGCAAGGGAGGCAGAGGGCCCTTGGTGGGAAAATGCAGCCTCCACCCCGCCGGCCAGCTGCTCCCCAGCCACGAGGGGCAAGGGCTCAGGACTCCTCCTCCCCCAACCCACAGTGAAACTGGCTTCAAGGGAAGAAGTAGGTCCTCAGATAGCAAGGAGGGGCGGGCAGGGGCAGGCGGGACTGACGTGATGAGCATGCGGCTTGCCCACAAGCCAGGCCCTGGGCCACGGGCTTCGCTTGACCGAGAAACACGGACACACGAGATCATCAGTGTTTTTTGAGCAACAGCTCAGAGGAAAAGACCATGCCAGCCCCAGGGGGAGGAAGAAGACTCCTCTAGCCGGGGGCCTGTCCTTGCAAGACCTAGGACAAGTCACCGGGAGTCACGCCAGCCTGGTGGGGAAGGGACACACCGTACCTGCAGGGCCTGGGACAGTCGTACGAAATCCCGCTGCACCTGCTCACTGGTCTCCAGCTCCGCCTGCAGCCGCAGCATCTTTGCCCGCTGCTCCGAGAGCAGGTCTGTGAGCTGAGCCTTGGGGGCACAGGACACAGAGCTGGGGTCCTGCATGCGATGTCTGGACGGGGTTACCCCTTCAGTACCACCCCTGATCCTGACCTCTTCTGTGCGGCCCGTGCCCTGTGACGGCCTGAGGACCTCCTGCCGCTTGGCCTGAGGGAGACAGAAAGGGCAGCAGGGACTGGTGAGGGTCTTGTCCGCGCTGCCAGCCTCCCGTCACCCCGGCCTGGCCCAGGTCCTGCCTCACCTTGCTCTGTTCCTCCTGGACGCGCTCCATCTCCATCCTCAAGCTGCACAGGGAGGCTGGGGAGTCAGGCAGGGCCAAGACGTCAGGCCCACACCCTTGCTCCTTCCCCTCCCGCCCGGCGGCAGGGACAGGCTCCCGCCCATACTCACCCTCTAACACCTCTGTGCGGGAAGGAAAGACAGACAGGTCAAGGCTCATCCTTCTCGCCCTGCACCCTCTCACCCCTCCCAGAGCCCAGGGCTAGGGGGGGTCCTCACGGGAGCTGGTCTCCTGGGGAGGGAGTAGGAGTGGCTGGCACCCTCTCTCTCACCTGTCTCCTCCCGCTGCACCCTCAGCTGCCCCTCCAGGCTGGCCTTCGCTGCCGTCTCCTCGTCCAGCGCCTCCCGCAGAGTCACGATCTCAATCCGCAGCCTCTCGGCCTCGTGCTCTTGGGCCTGCTGGCGGGCCCGCGCCTCCTGCTGTGTGCGGCGCACCAGCTGGTGCAGCTCCTGGGAGGAAGCAAGTCACTGGCTGGTTTCAGGGTAGTGTGTGTGGTGGAGGGGAGGAGGGGCAGAGGCCCTGGGGGCCAGGGACTCAAGGGGGATGGTGGGGAGGGTGGACACACACACCCTTGGATGGCTGCTTCCTGTAGCGCAAGCCCGGGGAGGAGGACCCTCAGGACCACTCCCAAGTGCAAGTTGAGTGCAAGTCCCAGACTACCCAGAGCAAGATTTGGAGCTCTTGTAATGCTCAAAAACAACTAAAGTTATGAGCACTCCACAGTTTAGGCAGACGTGTGTATGCGTTGGGTTGGCCGAAACATTCATTCGGGTTTTTCTGGGTGCTGTTATAGAAAAACTGGAACGACTCTTTAGGCCAACCCAATAATAAAAATGACACCAAAGAAGAGCAAAGGAATGATAAAGCTGGGGACGGCAGAAGCAGAGCCAAGGAATGTGGGGCGGGGTCACACGTAAGATGTCAGTCATAGTTCTCAGGGTGGGAAGGGTTCCAGGTGCTTTCCATATTCTTAATAAAGTCAATTGACGGACGGAGGCCATGCACGGATCAATGATGATAGCTTTCAACAAACCAAAGATTCTGATGAATTCGATTTTGTGGATCTCCTGTCACTTAAAAATAAGTCAGGGAGTTCCCTGGTGGTCCAGGGCTTCAGAAGTGGTGCTTCCACCACAGGGGGCGCAGGTTCAATGTCTGGGTGGGGAATTAAGATCCCACATGCTGTGCGCTGGGCTTCCCAGGTGGCACTAGTGGTAAAGAACTCTCCTGCCAGTGCAGGAGACCTAAGAGACATCAGTTTGATCCCTGAGACGGGAAGATCCCTTGGAGGAGAGCATGGCAACCCATTCCAGTATTCTTGCCTGCAGAATCCCATGGACAGAGGGCCTACTGAGTTACAGCCCATAGAGTCCTAAAGAGCTGGATGTGACTGAAGTGACAGCACACAAGCTTGCTCTGTGCGGCCAAAAGAAATGATAAAGTAAAAATAACAAGCCAAATGACTGCTTCCTTTGTGTCAAAGTGAAAGTGTTAGTCACTCAGTCGTGTCCTACCCTTTGTGACGCCATGGACTGTAGCCTGCCTGCATTACGGGCAGATTCTTTACCTTCTGAGCCACCACGGAAGGCCCTCTTCATGTCAAGCGCTCTGTTAACTCATTTTCTCTCCGTGCCAATGCTGGGAAGGGTTGTGGCCCCATTTTGCAGAGGAGGAAACTGAGTCTTAGCAAAGCCCCATGTGTTGACCACGGTGATGCAGCTGAATCAGCAGCCTGGGCCTGTCCCTGAGTCCCCTGGCTCCAGGCCAGTGCTTCGCTGCACGTGGAGAGGAAGGGCGCACACCCCCCTTACCGGCAGCGAGCTGGGCAGCGACTCCTCCCAGCCCTCATCCTGCTCCAGGACCCGGGGGGCTGAGGATGGCGGCTGCTCAGCACGGAGCCCTTGGTTCTCCTCTGTCAGGCGCTTTACCTCGTGGCTCAGGCACTTGTGGGAGTTGGCCAGCTCTGCCTGGGGGTGGACAGTTAGGACGAGGTGATGAGGGGACTGGCGTCTCCTGTGAGGCCAGACCCTGAGCCCTCCTCCCAGACACTGGAAGGAGAACCAGGAAGCCCACGCCCTCCTTCCCAGCTGAGAAAGGAAGAAACACCCTTCAGTAAGCGTCTTTGGCTCCCAAGCTCATTTTTTTTTTCCCTTGTTTGCTTGAGGGATCTTAGTTCCCCAAGCATGTCAAGCTCTTTCTACAGCCTCCTCGATGATTTCGAGGTCACACAGTGGCAGCCACAGGCCACATCGGTTGTTTTATGTGGTCCCTGGATATTCATTCAAGGACTGATGATGTAGCTGAAGCTCCAACACTTTGGCCACCTGATGCAAAGAGCTGACTCATTAGAAAAGACCTTGATGCTAGGAAAGATTGAAGGCAGGAGGAGAAGGGGATGACAGAGGATGAAATGGTTGGATGGCATCACCGACTCGATGGATGTGAGTTTGAGCAAACTCCAGGAGACAAAGGACAGGGAAGCCTGGCATGCTGCAGTCCGTGGGGTTGCAAAGAGTCAGACATGACTGAACGACTAAACAACAACAACTTTAAAACCTGGGAGACTACACACAAATATCCGGATCTGGCTTCTCTTGACAAATGAGAAAACCAGGCAGCATGAAGCCTGAATTCCCACGTGCCGCGGTCAGCAGAGTCGAGGGGCATGAGGCCCCCTTTACAGGGTCTCTGTTTGCCTGCTGCTCCTTCTGGCCGTACACCAGACCTTGTTCAATCATTTGCCTCTCTTGTCTCGAGAAGCATCCGATTTTGCAATCTCTGCTTTTCATCCTCATGACTCTGCAAGCTAGGACCCATTATTGCAATTTCACCGCGTCAAGGTTGCGGCTCTGGGCTTGTGGGATTAGCTTAAAGATCACTGAGTTGAGTGTGTGGTGGGCTCTGTCTAAATGCGGTACTGGGTGCCCTGGAAGCCCTCTTATCAGGAAGCCTTACCAACTCCAGGGTGAAGCCAGAGCAGATCGGGGTGGGGGAAGGCTGTAGGACAGGTGTCTCGACTTTCCACATGGGCCTCAACCAATTCCCCTCCCACTCCTCTCCTGGCCCCCCTGGCCCCCCTACCGCCCTCACCATCTGCAGCTGAACGCGCTCCTGCGCCTGGCTCACGGTTCCCTGCAGGGTCCGCAGCAGCTGCTCTGAGTTCTGGACCTGAGCCAGGAGGACTTGCATCTGTGGGTGGAGGTGGGGCGAGGGTGAGGCGGGGCCAGAAGGAAGCTGGGAGTAGAGGTCCTGCGGGGCTGGAGCTGAGGCTGAACCCACCTGCTTGGCGCAGTCCTCATTGCTCCGTCTCAGGCCCTCCTGCAGCTCGTCCCGCTCCCGGCTGACGCTCTCCAGGTCCTTCTGCAGCTGCCGCCCCTGCCATAGATCCCGGCCTCAGCCTTGACGGCCAAGGGGAAGCCTCCCTCCTCTCCAGGCCTCTCACGCTTTGCCTCCTGCATCTCCTTGGGCAGCGCCAGCATCCGCCCAGTCGTTCCAGCTGAAAGCTCAGGAACGGACATTGAGTCTTCTCTGTCCTCCACTACCCAGGTCCGGACCACCAGCAGGCCCTGCCCGGCAGCCTCCAGAATGAATTCCAAATCCACTCACTTGTCTCCATCTTGGCCGCCACCTCCTGGTCCCAGTCACCACCTTCCTCTAAACTATATCAAGCGTCACCCTTCCAACCAGTCACCTTGCTTCTCCCGTTGCCCCTTCCCCAGATTATAATCCATTCTCACATAGAGAGCCCAGTGACCCATGATGAGCCCAAAGCAGAACAGGCCTCTCCCTGCCTTAAACCCCACAAAGGCTTCCCACAGCTCCTGGTCTGAAACGCAAACTTCATGGCTGGCCCCGAAGCTGAGGCTGACCTCCTGTGGCCCCTGCCTGCCTTTCTGACCTCATCTCTCTTCCCCTCCTTGGCAGCCTTCCAGCTCCTCAGACACACCACAGTATGTCTATCCTCTGGGCCTTGGAACCTGCAGATCCTTTGGTCTCTGATCTTCAGAAAGCACCTCTCCTGCCAGCTAGGAAGATCTCCTGCCCTGCCAGTCTCTACCTCATAATCCTTATTTTTAAGAAGATTTTTTTGTTGTTGATCATTTTTAAAGTCTTTATTGAATTTGTACAGTGTTACTTCTGTGGTTTCCCTGTTCTGGGTATTTAGCCGCAAGGCATACGGAATCTTAGCTCCCTGACCAGGGATCGAACCTGTGGCCCCTGCATTGGAAGGTGATATCTTAACCACTGGACAGCCATGGAGGTCCCTCCACAACCCTGTTGAGTTTTGTGGTGGGAGTCTCCCCTTGTGATGCTGTCTTCCTCATGGGCCCATGTGCATGTCTGGGCCTGGCTTCCTTACTAGAGGAAGCTCCAAGAGGGTAGGAGTTTTCTTCTTCACTCCAGGATGCCCGGTTCTAGCTCAGTAAGGACTTGAAGGGAGAGATGGATGGATGGATGTGTGCGTGTTGGCAGCCCACCCTGCCCTCTCCACTCACCTCCAACTGCAGCTGCTCCCACTGGTTGTCTGGGACCAGCTGGTAACCAGGAGGGGGCAGGTAGATGCCTTCAGGGACCAGGGTGCCCGTGGACACCAGAGAGGCTGTCTCCTCCTGCTCAGGGCTCAAGCCCTGGCGGCTGCGGGGCAGGGAGGCGCTGCCACTGGGCCCCCCGCCAAGGGAGAAGGAGGAGATGGAGGCACTGTCATCACAGTTGTGGGCGAAGGCCTCAGCCGCTGGGCCCCCGTCCTCACTCAGCTCCTCAAGAGGCTCCAGAGGAGGAGATGGGTCCCGGGACAGGAGCAACTCCGTGGAGCCGTGCAGGGAAGGGGGATGCCGGGGCCGTCTCTAGGGAGATGGGGCAGGGAAGAGGCTGAGGGGCTGGGGTCCCGCAGCGCCCCTGCCTCCCTCAGTGCCCCCTGGCCACCCCCTTACCTGGATCTCTTGGATCAGCTCCTCCGCCCTCAGCAGTTTCGCCTTCAGCTCCTCGATCTCCTGCTCCATGGGCAGCACGATCTCCCGCAGCTTCTCCGAGTCCTCATGGGCCTGGAGAAGGGGAAGGGGCATTGGGCAGTGACAGGCAGTCCTCCCGACTGCAGGAGCCTCAGGCCTGTCAGAGTTTTCCCTTCAAGCACATCAGTTGTTCGAATCCTCCCAGGCACGTGCTATCACCCCCATTTTAGAGAGGGAAACACAGAGGCTCGGAGTGCTTACAAGGCTTACCCCAGATCACATGGTAGGTGGCTAAAGTCACAACTGCTTTCCTGTTGCCCACTTGTACAGGGACATACTTTTCTCCCCCAATATCATGTGTCCCTTTTTTAAATCATAGAGTCTCACATTTTCAGCTGGGCTTGTGACCTGAATCCTAGAATACCATCTACATTTCTCAGCTTCCCTGTAACTAAGCATGGTCATATGACTAAGTTTCAGCTAATGAGATGTAGGCAGACGTGCTGGGTGTAACTTCCAGGTCAACCCCTCAGGGGGAAAGGCTGTATTTACTCCTCCTTCGGCTGGCTAGAATGCAGATGTGATGGCTGGTGCTCAAGCAGTCATCCTGGACCACGAGGCAGTACGCTACCTATGGCATACCAGCAACATAGGAGGAGGCTGAGTTCCTAACGACTTGTTGAGCTGCCACATCAGTCCTAGAATGTCTGCTTCTGAACTCTAATAAAAATAAAAGTGAAAGTTGTGTCTGACTCTTTGCAACCCCACGGACTATATACTTCATGGAATTCTCTAGGCGAGAATACTGGAGTGGGTAGCCTATCCCTTCTCTGGCAGATCTTCCAGGCATAGGAATCAAACCGGGGTCTCTGTATTGCAGGTGGATTCTTTACCAACTGAGCTATCAGGAAAACCCAAGAAAAATACATTTCCACCTTACTTAAGCCACTGTTGATCTGGGTTTTCAAGCTTTGTCCTACCGGTTATGTCTTCCCATACTCCCATCACCACCATATTGCTGGCTGCTTCTCTTTTGCTCTCTTTTCAGGTTTCGGATTCTGTTGAACTTGTACAGTCAACAGCCTCTGGACACCTCAACTTGCAGATTGGACAGGCTCTTCTGTCCTTGTACAGCCAGTCTAAACCAACTCACATTGCCATTTCTCCCCTTGTTAGCACCAGGTCAACAACAATGACCCTACTATCCACTCAGCTGTCCAAGGCAGAAATTGGCCAGTCATCCATCCTCTTCCAATTCATACAAGTTCTGCCTCTTGAGTAATTCAAAAACCCATCTCAGACAAGTTCAGTGTAAACCTCCAAATCTCTTATGTGAACACTGCCAATGGGTAGGGTAAGCCTGTATGGCCCAAACAAAACACCTTCGATGCCATCTGAAGCCCTGAAGCACATGCTCTGCAGGTACCCACACAGTGGATGAATGATGGCTGGACGCAGGGCCAGGACCGGAGCTCCCTGACTCTGAGCCTGGGCTTCTTTCCACCGTACCTGGCAGATTTAATTTAGCAGAGCCTTTCTCCTTCACCACCCTGCATAACCACTCCCTGAGGAACACTCAGAACGCAAGTATAGTGGCAGTCCCTGCAGGCAAATTGTGGCTTGGGAGGCTTCCTTTCTTGGCTCCAGTTTAGATCTTTGTCCTTCTCACCAGGAGATTTACTCCGTCTCCCTGAGCTTCACATATAAGGTGAGCCTCACATTCCTCGTGTTTAATGTGAGGTAAGTACCTACCTCACAGGGCAGCTGTGAGGCTCAAATGAGGGAAGATGTGAACTAGCCCCGAAAGGTGAAGAGTTTGGTAATATGTGTTTCCTATGATTGTTTACGACAGCACGAATACAAGTGATGGTGTACCATAGAGATTAAGAACAAAGCTTTAGAACTAGGCTGCCTAGATTTTAAAATCCCAGATCTGCTCCTTTTTTTTTTTTTTTTTTGACTGTGCTGGGTCTTCCTTGCTGCGCATGGGCTTTCTCCAGTTACAGCGAGCAGGGGCTACTCTCTAGTTGTGGTGCAAGAGCTTCTCATTGTGGTGGGTTCTCTCGTTCTGGAGCAAGGGCTCTAGGGCTCTTGGGTTTCAGTAACTGTAGCACACGGGCTTAGCTACTCTGCAGCATATGGAATCTTCCGGGACCAGGGATCAAGCCCGTGTCCCCTGCATTGGCAGGAGGAGGATTCTTAACCTCTGGACCACCAGGAAAGTCCCAGATCTGCTCCTTTTTATGCGCATAACCTGGCGAGAATGACTAAACTTCTTTGAGCCTCACCTTACTCATCTGTGAAATGGATCTAATGGACCTGTCTTTCACGGGAAAGACTGCAGAGACTGTGTCCACAGTACCTAGTGCATAAGCGGTATCCTTAAATGTTAGTCGGCCCCCACACATGACTTTTCTTAATTTTTCTGAGTCATGCCACACAGCATGCTGGATCTTAGTTCCCCAAGCAGGGAATGAATCTGTGGCCCCTGCAGTGAAAGCAAGGAGTCTTAACCAGTGGACCACCAGAGAAGTCCCAATTTTCCCGTGCTGAGTACAGGGTTAGTACCTAGAATTATTGCTGGGTGCCCTGCTCCCAGTGATGTGGCAGTGGGACATCAACAAACCCTGTGGCCCAAGGTCACCTTTGGCTGCCTCAACATCTTCTCAAGTCCCCGGGGAGGGGGCAGGTAGATTATCCCAACCCCAACCTTTTCCATCTGCTTCTCCAAGGAGTCCAGGGGGTGAGCCCGAGACAGCAGTTGCTTCAGGCGCCCCAGCTCCCGCTCCTTCTCCTCACAGTCCTGCTGCTGCTGCTGCCGCTCCTGCTTCAGAGACGTGATCTGGGCTTCATAGCTGCTGATGGAGTCTGGCAGGGCAGGAAGGGCAGAGGAGAGGGAGGGTCAGTGCGTCAGCCCTACCTGGGGGCGAAGAGGGAGCTCTCCATCACTGCTGCTCTCTGCAAGGCAATTTACCATAGCGGTGATGACAGTAGGCTTTGTGGTTGGACTGAGGAGATGGCAACCCACTCCAGTATTCATGCCTGAAAAATCCCCATGGACAGAGGAGCCTGGCGGGCTACAGTCCATGGGGTCACAGAGAGTTGGATATGACTGAGTGACTGAGCACAGCACAGCAAGCTCCTGGGCAATTTGCCTCTCTGCATAATGTCCTCAGCTAATGATAACCCTGCTGGCTTGTTATAGGATCCAATGACATGATATCGGGAAGGGCTTTAACCCTCTTCCTGGTGCATAATAAATGCTAAAGATAGGCTATCTGTTGCTATTAATACATAAGAATAACAGGCAATATCTAATAATAGTCATAAATATTCATTCTGGACCAGACTCTGAACTGGACTCTGGAAATAGAGAAATTAATCAAACACAAACCCTGACACCAGGAGCCCACAGTCCAATGAGAAAGACAGCCGTGGAAAGTTACAAAGCAGTCTGAGAAGAGCTTGTGAGAGGATGACTCCTGGCCTTGGAGGTCCCAGAAGAAGGAGACCCTTACTCTGAAGCGGGTCCAGAAGGCAGACCCTGCCTGCCTGGCCAGGAGAGACACCAGCAAGCGGTGAAGGACAGAAAGGACACATTAGTTAAGTAACGGGCGCAAAGGCTCATGGGTGGGAAAGTGGATGGTGTGGCTGGGGCATAGTGGACACACTGGAAGAACAGCAGTGAAGATGCAGAATGCCAAGCCGGGATTTAGAATTCATCTTAACAGGTCAGTGGGAGTTAAAGGTGATGTTGAGTGGAACATGGTCATTTTTCATTTGCATAGTTACTTATTTTAACACGTACTAACATCAGAAGTAAAGGTTCTGTTGTCAGACTGCCAGGGTTCAAATCTTCTCCTTTCCAGCTATATAACCTTAGGCAAGTTATCTAATCTCTCTGAGCCTCAGAGCTTTCTCTGTAAAACGGAGACGGATAACAGTTCCTATCTCATAGAAATTCTGATGAAGATTAAATACTCATCAAGTATTTAGTTCAGTGAAAGTGTCAGCTGCTCCGTTGTGGCCGACTATGCGAACCAACAGACTCTACCCCACCAGGCTTCTCTGTCCATGAAATTCTCCAGGCAAGAATACTGGAATGGACTGCTATCCCATCCTCCAGGGGATCTTTCCAACCCAGGAATCAAACCCAGGTCTCCTGCATTGCAGGCAGACTCTTGACCATCTGAACCACCAGTGAAGCCTGGCACTCAATAAATTTTGGTTATCGTTATTATTTAGGACACAGTTTCTTAGACAGATAGGAAGTTCCCTTTAAAATAGATGTGTGTAAGTTTTTGAAAAGTGGATCTATTTGAAGAACAAACATCAAGTAGATTACAGGGTAAGTAATATAAGGAGACAACCACATTGCACAGATGGGACACGGATGCCTAAAATGTACGAAATATGGGCCCAGAGAAGTCTGGAGCCAGGAGTGGTCGTTAGAAAGGGGAATGACATGGTGGAATGGGAACTGTAAGAACTTTAATCTGGAAGCCAAGGTCAAGGCCAGACTATGGAGGGAGACTTTTAAGAAGGCTGAGGCAACAATATGCAGGAGCAGACAAAGAGCTCCACTACAGCAGTAGCCATGGAAGCAGAGGGGTGGGACGTGAATGGAAGCTATTTCAGAGAATCTGCCCTCTGACTAGGGGAGAAGCAGGAAAAGAGGAAAAGATGCTGGGTGATCTGGGACAAGGGGAGTTTATGTATCCCAAGTACAGAGGACGTGAGGGAAGAGGGAAGTTGGTGCGTGTCGGGGGAGGCGGAGGTTGTGCGAGGATGTAGGGGTGCTTGAGGAAGCAAGGAAATCAGATAATGAAATTTACAGAGATGAGGCCCAGGGCTGAGTCTGAAGGCCAAAGACTCAAACGAGTTCTCAGGGAACTGAGA
Source organism: Oryx dammah (assembly GCF_014754425.2). Lineage (NCBI taxonomy): Eukaryota > Metazoa > Chordata > Mammalia > Artiodactyla > Bovidae > Oryx > Oryx dammah. Next base: position 182,935,702 of record NW_024070186.1, on the reverse strand, counting down.
AACTGCTCACTTTCAGGGTTGATCAGTCATTAGTGAGGGACAAGAAACGACATGAGGCCAGGGAAGAGGTAGCCTTCTGAGCTAAACTTAGCTGGAACTGACAAAGCTGCTGCTGGAGCCCAGGCTGGGGTTCTATGCAAATTAAACAAGCACGCTTCTTCTGCTTCTTCCTCTTGAGTCCCGAGCCTGCCTGTGCTAGGCAGTCCTGCTAAACTACCCCATGGGTGTAGGTCATGACCTCTTTCTTGTCATGCACTCCCCCTTATGGGGCCGAGGGAGTCTGGGAGGACCACTTGCCTCACCTTTCAGGATGGCTTGCAGCGAGGCCACCTCCTCTTGGCATTGCCGCTGCACCGCCGCCACAGCCTCGGCCTTCGTGCTCTCGCTCACCTCGGCCACAGCCTTCATGGTTTCCATTTCTGCTAGGGCGCCTGCTAGCTCAGCCCGAAGCCGCTCGAGCTCCCCGGACTCAGCCTCAACTTTTACCCCCTCCTGGGGCTGGATGTCCAGCGCTGTGGAGGACAGGGATCAGCCTCTTTTCTCATCACTCTCAGATTCCCAATATTCGCAAGGTATCAAATCCTCAAGTGCTGCAACTTAGTACTACAGCCAAGATCCCTGCACCTTTACCTAACCCCGCCCTGCTCACCTGGCCCCGCCCCTTCCCCGCCTGCTCCTCACCTAGCTCTGCCTCGTATTGTCTAGAGCCCCGCCTCTTCCTCCCTCGGTTCACCCAATCCCCTCTTTTCTGACACGCCCCCTCCCTTTCAGTGGCCCCGCCCCTTGTGCATCTGGCCCCGCCCCTCCCCTCCCACACTGGGCCCCACCTCTAACCTGCCACTGGCCCTCCACCTTGCATCGCTAGACCACGCCCCCTCCACCTGTTTTCCTGGCGGCGTGGTCCCGCCCCTTTCTCCAGGCTCCCCCCACTACCCCCCCCATCCAGCGACGCCGAACTCGGCCCCGCCTCCGGCCTCACCGCCCCTCGCGTGCACGGACGAGCCCTCACGTACCGGCCCCTGGCAGCCGCCGCCGGCCATCCTCGCCCCCGGCCGCCGGCGCAGCTGCCGCCATTGCCTCCGCGCAAACGGCGGGTTCCCGCACTCCCTGGTGACGGCGCTCACCGCTTCCGGGTCTTCTCGGCTGTTTCCGGATCCGCTCGGCTGTTTCCGGATCGGCCCTGAGCTTGAGGCTGAGGCCGGAGTTAGGGGGGCGGGGGTGGCCGAACGTCAGCCGAAGATTGCCGAGTGGACGCCCTGCCGTGGCCCCGGGTCCCGCCGCTCCCCGCCTTCTTTGTTGAGTTCCACTGTTGGACAGGGACTCCTACCCTTCAAACCCCGAAGTAGCTCTTTCATCAAAGGCCTCGCGCGTCTCTGCGTGACCTTGGAAGCTCTCAGATTACACGTCCTCCGGGACGCCCGCCGGCTTCAGCCTAAGGAGGACAAAGCTCTCGCGGTCTCGCCCAGTCCCCGGAGCTGACCCTTTTGATCGGTCCCTGGCCGCCCTTCCGCCGGAGCTTGGCTCAGGTTACAGCGAATTGTGGTCGAGCCTCCCTGCACCTCCGCTTTCGTGGAGCGTCCCTCAGAGCAGGGCTGCTGGGTCGACTTCACTTTTCTGGGCGCCTGGGCCCCCGCGTCGTCAGTCGTGGAAGTCAGAAACTTCCATGTCCCAACCCCAGTTTGCTATTCAGCCAGTCACCACTTCCTGCTAATCTTCCCCTCCCAGTGCCGCTCAAATCCCTCCTTTCCTCTGTGGGCCACTGCCCTAGGTCAAGCCCTCATTATCTGTGACCTCTCCCTCCAACAGCCGACCTGAGATCTCCCCTAGTCAGTGACAGGCAACTCAGACTTCTAAGTCTAGAGGCGTGATTCCCCTTCTCCCAAACCTGCTTCTCCTTCTGTAAAGTAACATTCCAGGAGCCTGCAAGTCTTGCAAGCTCTACCTCCAAAGGACTGAATATTCGAGAATGGGTCCCTATTTCTGCATCTTCAGCGCTGACACCCAGCCCAAGTCCCCATCATCTGTCTCCTGAACTTCCACACTGCCTCCTTCTACACCTGTGTCACCGTTTGGGCCCCTTAGTTAATTCTCAAAGCAGTTAGAGTGATCCTTGTAAAACAGATCGTGTCTCATCCCCGCTTAAAATCTAGTTCAATCCAATTTGAAAATGGGCAAAGGACACGAGTTTCACTGATGTAGGTGGCAAATTGAGCATGAAAAAGGATACTCAACCTCATTAGCCATTCAGTTCAGTTCAGTTCAGTCGCTCAGTCGTGTTTGACTCTTTGCGACCCCATGAATCACAGCAGGCCAGACCTCCCTGTCCATCACCAACTCCCAGAGTTCACTCAGACTTGCGTCCATCGAGTTACTAGAGAAGTTAAAATTTCCTATTTGCACACCTACCAGGATGGCTGAAATTTAAAAAGAGTAGTAATACCAAATGCTGATGAATAGATGGAGAAACAGTTTCTCAAGTACTCCTGATGGGAATGTAAAATGGTATAGCCACTTTGTGGAAGGGTATGACAGTTTTTTAAGAGACTAAACATAACCTTGCTTGAACACACCAAGCTTTCTCCACCCCAGGTCTTGGCTCAGAAGTCACCTCCTCGGACCTCCCGGTGGTGCAGTGGATAAAAGTCCGCCCGCCAATGCAGGGGACACAGGTTTGATTCCTGGTCCTGGAGGATACCACAGAGCAGAGCAACTATGCCCATGAGCCACAGCTACTGAGCCCAGATGCTGCAGCTGCTGAAGCCCAACTGCCTAGAGCCTGTGCTCCACAACCTTAATGAGAAGCCCACAGACTATAACTAGAAAGTAGCCCTCACTCTTCGCAATGAGAGAAAGCCTGCACATGGCAGCGAAGACTTGATACAATCAAAAGGAAAAATAAATAATTTTTTTAAAAGTCACCTCCTCAGTGAAGCCGTCCCTGATCACACTGTCTTAAGTCACCAGCTCAATAACCTGTCCGCCATTAAATCACGTTAGAGATGTCTCACCATTTGTTTACTGGTTCACTTTATTACCTGGCCCCCTTTAGCCTTCTGTGGCCCCAGGACTTGAATCAGAGCTCCATGAGATTAAGAATCTTGTCTTGTCCCCTGTTATTTCCCAGCACCTAGCACAGTGTCTCGGAGAAGGCAATGGCAGCCCATTCCAATACTCTTGCCTGGGAAATCCCATGGACGGAGGAGCCTGGTAGGCTACAGTCCATGCGGTCGCTAAGAGTAGGACACGACTGAGCGACTTCACTTTCACTTTTCACTTTCATGCATTGGAGAAGGAAATGGCAACCCACTCCAGTGTTCTTGCCTGGAGAATCCCAGGGCCGGGGGAGCCTGGTGGGCTGCCATCTATGGGGTCGCACAGAGTCGGACATGACTGAAGTGACTTAGCAGCAGCAGTGGCAGCAGCACAGTGTCTGGTAAATAAACAGTAGTAAATAGGACTTCCCTGGTGGTCTAGTGGTTAAGAAGCCGCCTTGCCTTTCAGGGGACATGGATTCCATCCCTAGTCTGGGAAGATTCCACATGCTGTGGCACAGCTAAGCCCGTGTGCCACGATTGCTGCAGCCCAGGTGGAGCAACTACTGAAGCCTGCTCGCCCTAGGGTCCATACTCCGCAACAAGAGAAGCAACCGCAATGAGAAGTCCGATATCCACAACTAGAGAAAGTCAGCACAGCCAAAATAGTAATAGTAAATAAACCGTAACACTGACTGTGAAAGTAGTAAATATTTGGTGAATGAATGAATGAACACTTCCCTTTCTGATCTCTCTGGACTCCCTCAAACCCCCTCCTCTGCCACTGCGGCAAGGAGAGTTTTAGAAAATATAAATCTGACCAGGTCAACTCTTAGCTTACAAATCCCCAAGAGCCTCTTGCCCTCAGAATAAAGTCCAGATTCCCTGTATATGCGGCAGGGTTTCTTGGGAAAGGCATGAAATGAGGGCATGAAATGATACCTGTAAGTAAGTCAACTATCAGGTTTGGATTTTAACCTGAAACCCTGGGAGTCATTGAAGGCTGTTGAGCAGGGGAAGCAAACGGCTGATCCCAAGGAATATCTCTCTGTGAGCAATATGGATGGGAATTAAAAGGTAGAGGACAGAGAGCCCAAAGGAGAAGCTGTTGAGGGACTTTCCTGGTGGTCCAGTGGCTAAGACTCTGAGCTCCCAATGTGGGGAGCTGGGATTCAAGTCCTGGTCAGGGGACTAGATCCCGTGTGCTCCAATTAAGACCCGATGCAGCCAAATAAATAAACGGAGCTGTTGAAATTATTCTGGTTGAGAAGAGTCCAAAATAGGGGGAAATTGACACTAGAGTTATTAAGGATCAGAAATAGACTAACTTTGGTGACTTCGTACATGGGGGAAAGAAAAGTTTTCTGTCACTCTTCCCAACTTCCTTTCCTTTTTATTTTTAAATTTTTTATAATTGATTTACAATATTGTGTTAGTTTCAGGTGTATGGCAAAGTGATTCAATTATATACATATATTTTTTTCAGATTATTTTCCAATATAGGTTATTACAAGATTTTGAATAGAGTTTCCTGAGTTATACAGTAAATCCTTATTTCTTATCTATTTTTTGTATAGCAGTCTGTATCTGTTAATCCCATACTCCTAGTGTATAACCCCCCTCCCTTCCCCCTTTGGTGACCATAACTAACTTCCTTCCTTTATATAACCAGCACTTAATGAGCACCTTCTGGATGTCAGTGAAGTAAAGACCCTTGTTGTAGCAGAGCGAATAATTTAGGGCAGGAGGCCAATGAGAAGACTTGAAAAATAAACAAGCAGACTTTGGGACTGGGGCAAATAAATGCTGGGAAGGAAATAAAAGAGGTGTGAAATTAAAAGTCCCGGGGGTGGGACTTCCCTGGTGGTCCAGTGGCTAAGATTCCATGCTCCCAATGCAGGGGCCTTGGGTTCGATCCCTGGACAGGGAGCTATTAATAGATCCCACATGCTGCAACTAAGAGTTGGCATGCCTAAACAAAAGATCCCACAAGCAGCATCTAAGACCCAGCTCAGCCAAATAAATAATTTTTTTAAAAAAGTACCTGGGGTGTCAGGGAGGGTCTCTGGGAGGAAGTAACGTTTGAACAGAGACTTGAGTGATGGAAAGGAGCCAGTGGAGCGCAGAGCCGAGTGTCGTTCCAGGAAGAAGAGCAGCAAGTGCAGAGGCCCTGAGTGGGGGCAGACTGTCAGAGGGTTGAGACAGCAAATGTAGTCATGGGTAGCCTCACTCAGACCTTTGGAGGCCGTGGTTTGGAATGTTGACTTTAGGCAGATGACCATCGTTGGAATGTTCTAAGCAGGGGGCTGACATGCTTTAGCAAGAAGACTCGGCGTGTGAGGCAGCTGAGTAGCCAGTGAAGGGATTAGAGAGATTCTGTTGAATGAAAGGCACATGGACTCCTGCTCCCTCAACCCCCCCATTCTCCCAATGCCCCAATCTTTCCCCTGCAGCCACCCCAACCCGACCAAAGGGAAGTGGGGGGCCTGGCAGCTGGAGGGTCCCCTGAGGTTCGACTCAGGCAAACAGGAAGCCACAGCCCAGTGAGACGGGTCTGGGAACCAGCAACTGAGAGAGCCGGTCTCCTGGGTCCCTGGCCCTTTTCCCTGCGTGACTGCAGCAGTGATAGACACAGAGCTTCACATGCAGGGGTGGGGCGAGGTGAGAGAGAGAAGAAAAGCAGGGTGGGAAGAGACGGGGGGTTGTGTGAGACAGAGAAAAGATTTAAGAGTCAAGACTCCTGCCTTCTGATGGCTAATTATACCACCAGCGGAATTTGTGCTCTTAGACACACCCTGCCCTTTGGGGGGGCCTCAGTCTTCCCATTTCTGAATGGGTTCCTTCCATAACTGAAGCAAGGGCTCCATGGGGGGAGATCTGGAGACAAAGGGGCATTAACCATCAGTCATTTCTCAGGACTGCTGCAAAGGAGCCCCAGTAGCAAAATGACTTGAACCCTTAGCTCTTAATGGACCCCATCTCTCATGGACAAAGAGGGCTTGCTATGTGCTGTGCTGGGCTACTGCTGTATGTATATCATCTGGTTTAATCTCCACAAATAATATTTGGATAGTACTATTATTATCCCCAGTTGATAAAGAGAATGAAGCTCAGGCTTGGAAAGATGAAGACATTTAGCCAAGTGGCAGAGGCAGAGGATTCACTCAGGTCTGCCAGATCCCACCTTATTTGTGATAGGCTGATTGTATGGAGGTGGAAGAAGACCCAAGAGATGTTGGTTGAATGAATGAAGGGGGCTGGTATGTGTGTGTGAAAGGAAATGAATTCAGAGCCTGAGGTTGAATGAGGGAGGAGGGGGAGAAGGAAGGAGTCTGAACCCACTTATTCGACAAATATTCCTTGGGCAACTATAGCATGCCAAGCCCTGTTCTGGGGCACCATGTGTACAGTCTGAACCGGACAATCTCTGTCACAAGAGGCTTACATTCTAGGGTGGTGGGGGACAGAAAGCGATCAAATAAGGAAACACACAGACAAGGTCATTCACATGGTGGTAAGTGCTGAGATGAAAATAAAACAGGGTAGCAGGGAGGAGGCAAGTTTTGTGGTTCTGGAGGGGTGCATGGAGACTGGGCCTGAGGCGTGACCACCCCTTCCTCTCCGGGGGGACTGCCCGCCCGCCCCCACAGACGCCCATGGTTCAGTGCCCACCGGGTCCCCGCCTGCCCCAGCATCCCCCGCGCGGCGAAGCCGGGTGCCCCGGGGAGTCTGGCCACCATGCCACCTCCTCTCCTCTTCCTCCTCCTCTTCCTTACCCCTGTAGGAGTCAGACCCGAGGATCCACGCCTAGTGGAGGCTAAAGGTATGTCCGGAGGGCAGAGGTGGATGGAAGTGTTGGAAATCTGGGTTCCGGCTGGGTGCCCTTGGCTGAGTCACTTATCCTCTCTGGGCCTCCATTTTGTTATCTGTAAAATCCAGGGGAGGATTGGAAGGACTCTGAGGACCCACTCCCTGCTGTGGGGATTGGGGGCTCCTCACCCAGAGTGAGGAGTGAAGGGGGCTGGGGGTTCCTTTCTCCCCGCTTCCACCCTGCCACCCCACCCTGTGTCTCTCTCTCTCTCCACAGAGGGAGGCAATGCTGTGCTGCCATGCCTCGAAGCTTCCTCGGCTGGTACCCCTGAACAACTGGCCTGGTTTCGGGGCTCCCAATCAACACCCTTCTTAGAGTTGACCCTAGGGTTACCAGGCCTGGGCATCCATGTGGGGCCTCTGGGCACCCTGAAGGAGCCCCAGGGAACCATGCTGTTCCTCTTCAATGTCTCCAAACATATGGGGGGCTTCTACCTGTGCCAGCCAGGCCCGCCTTCTGAGCAGGGCTGGCAGCCCGGCTGGACGGTCAGCGTGCAGGGCAGCGGTGAGGTCCGGGCTGGGGCAGGGAGGGCTGAGTGAGAAGAGGGAGGCCCACCAGAGATGGAGGAGGTCCAGCAGCTGAAATGAATGCGGAGGGAGGGGCCGGAGGGGCCGAGAGACAAGCTGGGAGCTAGTTTTAGGTGGCTTCTAAAACCCCCTGTGGCTTTATGACGTCAGCGCTGTGTGGCTCTGTGTTTTTCACTCTTTTCTCTGAGTCGCTCTTTCTCTGTCTCTCTCTGGGTCTTTGTGTCTGCCTTTCTGGGTCTCCGTATCTCTCTTCCTCTCCTGGATGTCTCTGTATTCTGGTTCTGGGTATCTTCCCAGGGAAACTGTTCCGGTGGAATGCTTCAGACCTCAATGACCCAAGCTGTGACCTGGGGAAGGGCCCCAGGCCCACTTCTGGTCACCCCACAAAGTCCCAGCTGCATGTGTGGGGCAGGGACCACTTTAAGGAGATCTCACACACAGACCTGGCCTGTGCTCCACCTAACAGCACATTGAACCAGAGTGACAACCGTGGTAAGGTGATGGGGGTGCCAGGAAGAGGGGGGAAGGTGACTGGGAACTGGATGATCTGCAGGGGAGGAGGACCCCCCACCCCAAGGATTACACCTTCCTAGCCGTGGCTCTCCCTGCCCCAGACCTCACTGTGGCCCCGGGCTCCACGCTCTTGCTATCCTGTGGGGCCTCCCGTACCTCCCTGGTCAGAGGCTCCGTCTCCTGGATCCACAAGCATCCCATGAAGCCTGAGGTCAAATTGCTGACCCTAAATGTGACCGAACATGCCCAGCTCAGAGAGATGTGGGTCATGGGCACCCTTGGGGGAAAGGTGGTTCTGTTACTGCCCGAAGCGACAGCTCAAGATGCTGACATCTATCGTTGTAACCACGGCAACAAGACCACCCAGATGCAGCTGAAGGTCACTGCCCAGTCAGGTAGAGTTTCTTCCAACTGTGGCTCATCTGAGTGGCTGGGACAGGGAGGGCTGGCTGAGGAGAGGGAAGAAATGGATGCTAGGCAACCTTGGCCCCTTGACCTGAGACCTAGTACCAGCCTCATCATCCCAAACTCCAACCTCTACACTGAACACCGACCCCAACTCTTTTCCTCTCTTGCTTCTGAGACACCCACTTTCCCCTGTCTTCTCCTACCACTGGTTATTTCTTCCCATAAACTTTGGGGGAGTTTTCCTCCCTCCTTCACGCCTCACTGTTGAAGCCCTGAGCCCTCTTCTTATGTCTGTCTACACTCCCACATCCTATCTGACTTCCTTTACTCCCATGCCTCTTTAGGCCACCATGCCTTGTGACTCAGTTTCAGGCTCCATCACACCCCACACCCAGCCAACACCTGGAATTGCCATTTGATATCCCATGGACAGTGCAAGCTCAACTTTTACAAAATCAAACTCGATAGTCTTCTGGGTGACCCTGTGTAAGTGAAAGACACCTGCCCACAGGCCCAAGCCAGGAACCTGGGCATCCTTCCTTTTTTCTTACCCGTCCATCAAATTGGTCATAATGTTCTGCCCATTCTGTCTGCCTTCATTCAATCCTACTGTGCTACTGCAACCACAACTCTCACACTCAACCTGAATTTTCCCTGCTAACTTAACCTCAGCACATGGCCACATCCCACCTCTAACCTTGTGAACCCCACGCTGCCCTTCACACTGACCATAGCTGTTCTTAGCTGCAGCAGGAAGCTGATCATCTTGCTCCTCTAAATCCTAACATAGCATCTGATGATAGTCATAGTTTGTCAATGGTTTGCTTGACAGATGCCGCTCCAGGCCCTGTGCGAGGTTCCGGGTCCTCAGAGGGAGGGAGGAGAGCCCTCCGTGTAGCTTGGGATGTTGAGGATCTATATCTGGCCAGGGTTTCTCAGACCTATGGCGCTTTGAGGAACTGAGGCTGAAAAGCAAGATGCCAGCCTGGGGTCTTCATCTCATAGCTCCTTCCCCCTACCAGTATGGCATTGGCTGCTGGAGACTGGTGTCTGGAAAGTCCCTGTTGTGACTTTAATTTATCTGATCTTCTGCCTGACTTCCCTGGTGGGTTTTCTTTATCTTCGAAGAGGTGAGTCTTGTTTGTCTTCCCAAGCCTTACCCCTCCTTCCTCAGGAGAGCCCACTCTGGCCAGTCTGACAACCATTTTCCCTCCCACACCTCCCCAACAGACCTCAGAGTCCCGCCCTCCCTCTTTTCCTACCTTCCCCAAACTACCCGAGCCCTTTGAAATTTAAACTCCTTTCTCCTCCAAGTTATCTCCCCAGCATCTCCCAAATCTTCACTCTTGAGTTTCTCCTCTGATCATTGCCCTTAACTCCCATCAGCCCTGATCCTGAGGAGGAAAAGAAAGCGAATGACAGATCCCACTAGAAGGTAATTATTCCAGTGCCCTCCAGGCTCTCACTCCTACACTTTCACTTTACGCTTTGCTCTCAGTTTCCTCTGCTCGTGGTGTCTTTTCTCCATCTCTATGGTTGAAATGCTGCCCAGCCTTCAAAGACCAGCACCAAAGCTACCTCCTCTGTGAAGTCCTCCTTGGATGATCACAGATCCCTCTGTAGGCTATGTCAGAAGCTGCTGCTGCTAAGTCGCTTCACTTTGTCAGAAGAGAGGTGCTAACTAATAAGTGATCACACTTTATTTTTTTTTTTGCTTCACTGGGTCTTAGTTCAGGCACGCAGGATCCTTGATCTTCCCTGCTGCATGCGGAATCTTTAGTGGTGGCATGCATACTCTTGGTTACAACATGTGGGATCTAGTTCCCCAATCAGGGATGGAACCTACCTCCCTGCACTGGGAGCACGTCTTAGCCACCGGACCACCAGGGAAGTTTCAACAAGTGACCACGTTTTAACCTCTAAGGGTTTAGCCTGAATCTTTTTTAAAAATAGTTCTATTTATTTATTTTTGGCTGTGCTGGGTCTTCATTGCTTTGCAGGCTTTTCTCTAGCTGCGGAGAGTGGGCGCTACTCTCTAGTTGTGGTGCCCGGGCTTCTTTTTGCGGTGGCTTCTCGTTATGGAGCACTGGCTCTAGGCTGAGCAAGCTTCAGTAGTTGTAGCGCGAAGACTTAGTAGTTGGGGGCTCTAGAGCACAGACTCCATAGTTGTGGCGCACAGGCTCAGTTGCGGCATGTGGGATCTTCCAGGATCAGGGATCAAACCAGTGTCTCCTGCATTGGCAGGCTTATTCTTTACCATTGAGCCACCAGGGAAGCCTAGCCTGAATCTTGAGGCTTGGCCTCAAGTGCAACTCCCTTTTTCTCCCCGAGGTTCTTCAAAGTGACGCCTCCCCCGGGAAACGGGGCCAACAACCAGTACGGAAACATGCTTTCCCTCTCCATGCCCCACTCTGGCACGGGTAGGTACCTGACCCAGAGCGGGCATCCCACCCATTTTCCTCCAATCTCCTGAGCTCCAAGTCTTCCCGAACCCAGAGCGCGCCCCCAGTGAAGAGCCCGCCCCCGCGACGCTGAGACCACCCACATCTGAGACCCGCCCCCAGGACTAAGGCCCGCCCCCCAGAACTTATATCCCCGCCCCCAGGACTCGAGACCCTAAGTCTGGTTGCGAGAGCAGAACCTCGCCTCTGTATTTAGGTCCCGCCTCTGCCCTCGCTCAAGGCTGGGTACCAAGACGCGGAGTCCTTCAGCAGGGCCTGGAAGCATCCTCCGCCCGTAGCCCTGACCGCCTCCATCTCTTCTCACCCGCCAGGACGCGCCCTGCGGTGGGCTGCGGGCCTCGGAGCCGCCGCGCCGTCCTATGGAAATCCGCGCAGCGACCTCCAGGAGGCCAGAGCCGCGGGGTCCCGGAGCCCGCCAGGAACTGGTGATTGATGGGGGTGGTGATTACTCACATGAGAGGTGTCGGAACGGTCTGGGATAGGAACAGTGGACTGGGGCCTAGAGGAGGGGGGCGCCCGTGACCCGGTTCCCACCTCCATCCCCGAACCCCAGGCCCAGAAGAAGAGGAAGGGGAGGCCTACGAGGAGCCGGACAGTGAAGAGGGCTCCGAGTTTTACGAGAACGACTCCAACCTTGAGCAGGACCAACTCTCCCAGGGTAAGACTGCCCTCCCCCAACCTCAGCTCGTCGGGGCCGTGGGCTGTGGGCCGTCGTTGGATGCCTCTCCTTTCCCACCAGATGGCAGCGGCTATGAGAACCCTGAGGACGGGAGTTTGGATCCTCAGGATGAAGACTCCTTCTCTAACGGTAATCTGGAGACCTCGTGGGGCCTCGGAGACTCGGGAGAACCCACGGGGCTGGGAATCCCCTACAGGACGGAGTGGTCCCTGGAGTTCTCTTTTTCCTGCAGGAGCTGAGTCTTATGAGAATGAAGATGAAGAACTGGCCCCGACCGTCACCAGGACAACAGGTGTGTGTGAGGATGGTCATGTTCCTGTGGGGTGGGTGGGTGTGTGTGTGACCCAAAAGCCAGAAATGACTTCCCTCTTCCTTCTCCAGACTTGCTGAGCCCCCATGGATCAGCCTGGGACCCCAGCAGGGAGGCAACCTCCCTTGGTGAGAAGTGCTTGGGACCTGCCTGTCTTGCCCAGATTGGGTTGATGTGGCCTTGGCTCTGAAATCAGGCCCCACCTTGACCTTGGCTCTGACCCCAAACCCAGGCCCAATCCTGACCTTAGACTGGACTCCTAACCCTAACTTCAGCACTGACCCCACGGCCTATCCTGACCCCCAGTATCCACCCCCATCCCTCACTATCAACAGCAGTCCCAGTCTCAATGCACTTCCAGCCTGGACTTTGACCTCCAGCTCACCCCAGCCCCAGTGCAGACCTCAGCTTTGACCCAAGCTCTCTCTACAACCTCCTGACAACTCTGACTCTGACTCCTTCCAATTCTGTTCTTAACTTTTTCTCTGACCATGAATGTAATCTAACCCACATGTGACCAAACCTTACAATGAACAAGGGCCCAGAACCTGGTGCTAACCCTTCCTAGCACAATATTGCTCAAGTCCCTAAGAGCCCCCTCCATATCTTAGGCTGTACTTTCCTTCCCCAAGTCCCCAGGATGGCTCCTAGGCCTCCAACTCTCTGTGCCCTGCCCACACAGGGTCCCAATCCTATGAGGATATGAGAGGGATCTTATATGCAGCTCCCCAGCTCCGCTTCATTCGAGCCCAACCTGGTGCCAATCATGAGGAAGGTAGGTGCATCTTCTGCCACCTCCTGTGGTCCACCGAGACTTCCTCCCTCTTGGCTGACTTCAGGCTCTACTTCCATCTTACTCCTTCCTTGTTCTGACCAGATGCAGACTCTTATGAGAACATGGACAATCCCGATGGACCAGAACCGGCATGGGGAGGAGGGGCTCGAATGGGGTGGAGCACAAGGTGACTCCCTTCAGGTGAGCTGGGAACTGCCCTCCAAGGATGCGAAAGGAGGGAGGTGAAAAGGGATGGAAGTGGGGTGCTGGCTGCTGGACCCATTTTCCATCAGCCTTTCTTCTGCATAGCCTGGGCCTCTCCAGGGCCCTGAGGTCCTCACCCGATTTTGAAATCTGGGACCCCAAGAAGACAGTGTCAGCTCTGGAGCGAAGTTATGTCAACCTTTGGATGCACATAACTCTGTGTGTGTGTGTGTGTGTGTGTGTGTGTGTACTTCAGCCCCCTTTGCACTCCCCAAATAAACTGTGTGTGTCTGTGTGCTTAGTCGCTCAGTCATGCCTGACTCTTTTCAACTCCATGGACTGTAGCCCGCCAGGCTCCTCTTTTCATGGGATATCCCAGACAAGAATATTGAAGTGGGTGGCCATTTTTCTCCTCCAGGGAATCTTCCCGACCCAGGGATCGAACCCATGTCTCCTGTGTCTCCTGCATCGGCAGGCAGATTCTTTATCACTGAGCCACCTGGGAAGCCCAAACTCAGTGAGCTCTTCCAATCCTGGGACATAGTACCCTTGTGTGGGAGGGGAAGGGAAGATGCGAACACTTGTGCTCCCAGCCCCTCTGGAATCCAGCGAGAACTGTGTCTTGGGGACCACAGGGCCTTTTCCCCCATGACTTGGCTTGCACTCATCTCCCTTACTTGCCTGCCATTCCCGCCATTCAGGCATTCAATCATGGTTCATTCAACAGTCGTATGAGGGGCGCCGACTGAAGAGGAAGCAATCCAGGAATTGGCAGTCATCACTTCCATTTATTATTTTATGTATTTGGCTGTGGTGGGTCTTAGTTGCAGCACTCCAGATCTGCAGCCTTGGATGCGGCATGTGGGCTCTTCAGCTTTGGCATTTTCCCCGTCTGCTATGTAGGCTCTTCATTGCGGAGCACGGGCTTCTCCTGTTGCAGAGCATGGGCTCTAAAGGGTTCAGTCTTTGCAGCACATGGCTCTCTTTAGTTGTGGCATGTGGGCTTAGTTGTCCATGGCATGTAGGATCTTAGTTCACTGACCAGGGCTCGAACTCTGGTCCCCTGCTTTGGGAGCACAGAGTCTTAGCCATAGGGAAGTCCCATCACTGTTAGTTACTGAGTGTCTACTATAGTCTGACATCAATGAATGCATTTAATCTTTCCAATCACCTCACAAGATTATTGAGCTCTTATGTGCCAAGACTGTATAAAAGTATTTTATATTTATTACATGTGTATGTATGTTTATGTATATTAACTCATTTTGCCTTCACGAACAACCTTATTTCATAGATGAGGAAACTGAGGCAGAGACACTAAATTACATGCTCAAGGCTTGCCTAGTTAGTAAAGATTGGGGTCAGGACTTGAACTCTGGCAGTCTAATTCCAGAACCTATATCATTCTTGACACCCTCCCTTCCTAAGTGCAGTTTTGTAGATGACAAACTGAGAGTCAGAGAGGCCAGGTCACATGACTAGCACTTCACAGAGCTGAATCCAGAAACCTGGCTCCTGTTCTATTACCTGGTAAACTGCCTGTGATGTAAACCACAGACACAAAGACTTCAGAACTAAAAGTCTCCAGGCTCTGAAACTACGATGTAGCAAGCTCCACCACACCCAGATTCCTGTCTCAAGCAAAGATGGGCTCGGTCATTGACAGTTTTGGTATCTTCTGCCTGGCCGCCCCAGCTCCAGTGCTCTTCTGAAAATTGGTATCTGAATCCTAGTCCCTCTCCTGCTCTCTATAAGGCTGCCTAGACTTTTTCAATACCCACATTTTTATTTCTAGAGTTCATTTTCTTTTTCAATTAAACTTTTTGTTTTGTATTGGAGTATAGCTGATTAACAATGTTGTAATCGTTTCAGGTAGACAGCAAAGGGACTCAGCCATACATCTTTTTTTTTTTTTTTAATTTTTTGTTGCACTGGGTCTTTGTTGCTGCCAGCAGGCTTTCTCTAGTTGCGGTGAGAGGGGCTACTCTTCGTGGGGGTGTGTAGGCTTCTCATTGCAGTGGCTTCTCTTGTTGCAGAGAACAGAGCTCTAGGGTGCATGGGCTTAGTTGCTCTGTGGCATGTGGAATCTTTCTGGACCAGGGATCGAATCCATGTCCCTTGCATTTTCAGGGGGATTCTCAACCACCTTAACCACAAGGGAAGTCCTAGAATTCCTTTTATTAATACTCCAGTTCTTCATAATGTCCTATGTTTATTGTTGAGACTCTGTTCTTTCTTGTCTCTGAAACTTTAAAACTTACTTTTCCCCTGGTGGCTCAGACGTTAAGAATCTGCCTGCAATGCAGGAGACCCGAGTTTGATCCCTGAGTTGGAAAGATCCCCTGGAGTAGGAAATAGCAACCCACTCCAGTATTCTTGCCTAGAGAGTTCCATGGACAGAGGAGCCTGGCAGGCTATAGTCCATGGGGTTGCGGTGTCGGGCACTACGAAGCAACTAACACTTTGATTTTAGCTATTTTAATATACCTTCCTCATAGGATGATGTATCAGGCATAGTTCTAATATTAATAAATGCTTTACAAGTAGCATCTCGTTTTATCTTTATGACAATCCTATGAGGAAGGTAAACTAAAGTTATTATTGCCTTAAAGCCGAGAAGACTGAGGCACAGAGAAATTAAATACTTTAATTGCTAACTGACTTTAAGTAACTTACTCAAAATCACTGACCCTCAGTGTTCCCAGTTATAAAGTAGGATTAGGGAGGAGGTGATTACTGTCATCTGTACATGGCGATGTCACCATGGAAGCATTCTTTGTTTCTCCTGCAGGAGTCCTCTGAGTTCCGTGGGCCCCACTCACATCTCCTGGGGCCAGCTTGATTTGGCTTCTGCCATAGTTTTACAGGCTACACAGGTTTCTTATCATTTTGTTCAGAGCAAGCTTTTACCCTAGAGGTTTGGTCTGAATCCAAACCCATATTCCGATGGCTCTGGGAATTCTGATGACTTTTTCCAAGCTGTATCCCAAGGTTTGTGGATGGATTTTTTTCCCCCTCTGTCTTCTGTGCCCAGGACATACAGTCTTTTCTCAGCTCCCAGCTTTGTGCAGGGGGCTTAGTTTCAGCTCGCTGCTCTTCCTGAAACTGCAAACTTGACCTCTGTCCCCATGTGGTCATTAAAACTCCAATCTTAGGGACCCTAGCATTCCAGTGGTCTTCTGTTTCACTGCTGTGACTGATTTCCTTCTTGATTTCTAGCACTGGGAAAATTCTGTCCTGCATTTGAGCTCAGGTATGTACTAAGAGAAAGAACAGAAAGAAAGTGATGCTTCCTGTTATATTTGCATAGTGTATATTTGGAGTGTGGGGGTTGGGAAATGAACCTTCAGCATTTCCTTAGGGCTTCCATCTTGGACACAGTCCATGTGGCAAAAAATAAAATAAAATTCCCACATCCAGCTCAAGATTCACCCTCTCCCTACCTTATCCTTCAACTAATATAAACTTTCCATATTGCCATAGTCCCCAGCATTCTCTATTGCCTCTCACCCAGCGTGCTTCATTATGTAGGTTTCCTGTCTATGCCTGAAGCATGTAAATTTGTGACTCCTGGTGAAAACATCCTTCCTCCTTGAGGGTGAATTCAGGTCTGGGTCTTCTCTGTGCCTCTGATACCCAATCAGAGGATGGCAAAGATGAAGAAATGAGTGGGAAAGGAGGAGTGAATGAAGGACTCTGGCAAGTCCTGAGATTTGGGGGACAAAAGTAGGAGTCTTGTGAGCTCGGTTACCTGGGGAATGCTTGGGGGAAGAGAGGAACCAAGGTGTGCCAACTCCAGCCCAGTGCTCTGGAATCAGACTACCTAGGTTTGATCCCAGATCCACTCTATTCTGACTGTGTGACTCAAGCTCTCTGTGCTGCAGTTTCCTGGTCTGTAAAATAACCATCGTAATGATAGCTACATTAATGAGCCTTACGTGAAATATGAAGCATGTGACGGTGGCATAGTAGTCACTCGAACACTGGTTATTTTTACTATTATTTTTAAAATATGTATTTAATAATTTGGCTGTGCTGAGCCTTAGCTGTGGTGCACAGGATCTTTGATCTTTGTTGCACCATGAGGAATCTTAGTTGGGGCACTTGGGGGTCTAGTTCTCTGACCAGGGATTGAAACCTGGCCCCCTGCATAGAGAGCATGGGGTCTTAACCACTGGATCACCAGGGAGGTCCTAGCTATTATAATTATTTGGCATTTATTAAGGGCCTCTGTGTCCCAAGAGCCAGAGGCCACCCAGAACATTTGGGTCACGACTTCCTCCAGCGTAGGGACCTGCTCAGAAGACGGCCACGCTCCAGAGTTTCCCAACTTCCCACCCCATCATCTGTTTCTTTGGCAGGTACTGGACCACTTATATCTCGTGAACAGGATTTAGGGAGACAGGCTTGAGGGAAATTTCAGGCCCTCAGAGTCACCCCTAGTTTGCAGGAGCCTCTCAGGTAGGGAGGGGCTTCCCAGGTGACACAGTAATAAAGAATCCGCCTGCCAATGCAGGAGACACAAGAGACGTGGGTTCAATCCCTGGGTTGGGAAGATCCTCTGGAGGAGAAAATGGCAACTTGCTCCAGTATTCTTGCCTGGGAAATCCCATGGACGGAGGAGCCTGGCGGGCTACAGTCCATGGGGTCGCAAAGAGTTGGACACGACAGAGGCTGAGCGTGCTCAGGTAGGGACCAAGGTGGCAGAAAGACTTTTGATGCAGTCTCTATTCTTCCAGCTTTGCTGCAAAAAGATGATTTCCTGGGAGTGGGAAGTCCTTGGCGTCCACACTGCCAGAGCCAGTCTTTGTCCCTTGGGAAACAGCCCCACCTGCTGGGCCTGTGTGACTTCAGTCTTGACTTTGGCTGAGTCTATTTGGAGGACTTAAGATGTTGGGCTAACTTGAGGTGTATGTGTAGTGGATATCAGTGTGGTAGAAGAGGGGGATGGGATAGGACGTGGGTGGATGTCAAGATGCTGTATTGGATGGGTGTGTGAAGCACAAGCCACGTGAACCCTATGTGTGTGAGAGACAGGTGGAATTGGCATATACTGGGTGGGCGTTCTGTGTGAAATATGGTATGGCATGTATAGTGTGAGGTGTCAGGGGTTTGAAAATTAATAAAGAGAACCCTCACTAAAATGCTCCCCTGGTGGCTCAGAGGGTAAAGCGTCTGCCTGCAATGCTGGAGACCCAGGTTTGATCCCTGGGTCAGGAAGATCCCCTGGAGAAGGAAATGGCAACCCACTCCAGTATTCTTGCCTGGAGAATCCCATGGACAGAGGAGCCTGGTGGGCTACAGTCCACGGGGTCGCAAAGGGTCGGACACGACTAAGCGACTTCACTTTCACCAAAATGCAGTTGAAGGGGATGCTTTCATCAATTACAGGGACTGTTGCCAGGTGAAGACACTCATCATCAATTACAGAAAGAACTGTCAGTTACAGACCCTAATGGAAGAACCATGAACCGGAAAGAATCATCAGTTACAGGTCCCAAGAGGAAAAGATGGACATTTCATCTCCTAGAAAAACCATTACCCTAGCAACTCGAACAGTGAGAAACCATCATTACCCTGAACTCTTACTTTTCTCCAGTGGACATTCCTTCAAAACAACTCCTCCCAATGTCTTCCCTTTTTTCCCTATACAATAACCTCTGTTTGTTGGCCTTGCCTATGGCTTTTGGTATAACTTCCTTGTTCTCTGCTATTCCTGAATAAATCTGTTCTTGCTGGTAAAAATAACTGACTTTGGTTTTGTTTGTCTTTTTGGCTGTGCCACTCCCCTTGAGGGATCTCTAACCAGGGATTGAACCCCAGCCCTTGGCAGTGAAAGCGAGGAGTCCTAACCACTGGACTGCCGGGGAATTCTCTACAATAACTGACTTTTATTTAGGTCAACAAGTGTCATGCGATTGGAGGCAATGTAGGAGGTGTGACATGCAGGAGGGGGTGTGTCTGTGCTGTGTGTTTTGGGGTGCGTCTGGTACAGGAGTTGTGAATACTGTCGTGTGTGGAGGGTAGGGAACCTCTGAGGGACGCAGTGTCATTGCTGGGTTGGTTGGGAAAATATAATGAAAAAACAAAACCTTCTTCCAACCCAGAAAGCCTCCCTACAGAGGTGGTAGAGACAGAAAACCATTTTATTATTAAATAAGCATTAAACAGAATGTGATGCATGTCACAGGCAGTCCCCTAAGGGACTGACTGCAAAAGCCGAAAGAAATCTCACACTTTTGTATAAGCCAAGCAGGTATAACCCATTATCCTCTTTTCAAGATAAATATTCAAAACCGTATCCTGTTTCAAATGACTAGACCTCAAGAAGGGGACTTGACTTCACCTTTAAGACATACGTAGTAGATCACCCTTTCTCATGGCGATTGGCTTTGATCCAAGGGTGAAACAAGCTTCTAGCATCTTTCAGATGGTAGGTGGTTTTGTATATTGCAGGAGAGCTTCTACAAGTTAGGCTGTTAGTCTCCCGTTGGAGCTGGAGCTATTTCCCCTGACACTTGGCTTTCAAAAAGATGGCTCCAGAACTTATTTACAGAACAGAAACAGACTCACAGAAGAAAAAAACAAGTTCATGGTTACCAAAGGGGAAAGGATGCGGGGTGGGTTGGGATCAATTAGGAGTTTGGGATTAGCAGATACAATTACTATATATAAAATAAATAAACAACAAAGTCCTATTGTATAGCACAGAGGACTACAATCACTATCTTGTAATAAAGTCTAATGGAAAAGAATTTGAAAAAGAAAATATATATAAAACTGAATCAAGGACTTCCCTGGTGGCACAGTGGATGAGTCTGCCTGCGTAGGGGACATGAGTTTGATTCCTGGTCTGGGAAGATTCCACATGCCCCGGAACAATTAAGCCTGTGCACCACAAATACTGATTCCATGAAGCCCACGCCTAGAGTCTGTGCTCTACAAGAGAAGTCACCCCAGTGAGAAGTCTAGGCACCACAAATGAAGAGTAGCCGCCAGCCCCCCTCCCCGCACTGCAACTAAAGAAAGCCCGCACAAAGCAAGGAAGACCCAGTCCAACCAAAAATAAATAAATAAATAAAATAAAATGTTGATGTAAAAAAAGCTAACCTTAAAAAAACAAAAACAAAAAACTGAATCACCGTGTTGTACACCAAAAACTAACACAATGTTTTAAATCAACTCTGCTTCAATTAAAACACACACACACACAGATTTACAAATTTTGAAAAGTTGCAAGAAAGAAATTCTGAAAGAGCGAAGAAGTCATGATCCTTATTTTCAACAGGGAGAATTAAACCTCTTATTTTTCATTTGTGTTTGCCCTTCCAGGTTTTTTGCGAGGCGGGTGTTCTTAGGTGTATATCGAGGGACAGTGTTGCAAGAGTGCATGTTGTGTTGATATGGCCCGTGTAGTGTCTGTCGGGACGTCTTGTGTGAGGAACGCTATAGGAGGGAATTCGGAGAGTTGTATGGTATTGAAATGTGGCTCCGGGTGTGTGTTGCGTGGATTCTGTACATGGGGAGGGGCGTATGCGAGGTTCGGCGTGTAGTGTAATTACTGAGCCCACCCCGCAGTTGGGGTAAAGGAGAAAGCGGATACCCAACCATGAGACCCGCGGTGTCTAAAAGCTATTGTCAGCCTGATTTCCTCTACACTAGCCCGAGGGTTTGCGGACTATAATTCCCAGGATGCCTCGCTCCTCCACCAACCAGGAAAAAGACTCCATTCAGTGGGCGGGCCTTGTAGAAGGCCGGTCAGGCCAATGGGTGAGCCGGACCGAATCGAAACCTACGACGATTGTGCCGAGGTTGATTGGAATATTTGGCGCCTTGGTTTCAGTGGTGAATGCGTGATGGGCGGGTGCAGCGACCAATGAAAAGGCGGGGAGGTGGAGCTAGAGGGCGTGGGCGGAGAGAGGTGTTGACTAGCAGGCGGTTCGCCCAATGAAGGGCGGAATCCGCTGGAGAGAGCCGGGCGAGTTGACCAGAAGCTGGCGACTGTAGAGACCCGGTGTGTGCCATGGCGGAGCCGCTGAGGAGACCGGGCCGTCCCAGAGGCGGCGGCGGCGGCCGAAGGGCTCGGGGATCCCGGGGCGGCCGGAGCCGATGTCCTGGAGCCCAGCGATCCCCAGCTCGACGCACCTTGGACTCGGTGCTCGTGGACTTGGTCAGCGACAGCGATGAGGATGTCTCGGAGGTCGCAACTGCGCGCGGCGCTGCGGCCACGGCCGAGCTTCCACTCCCTGAATCCCCCGTGCCGGCCGCGTCCCGGGACGACAGCGACAGTGACAGCGAAGGGGCGGACGCAGAGCCGGGTGGAGCCCCTCGGGTCTTGGTCAGGCGGCGGCGGCGGCTGCTGCTGGATCCTGGGGAGGCACCGGCGGTTCCAGTGTACTCCGAGAAGGTGCAGCCGGGTTCCCGGGTCGGTTAGCGCGGAGGGACTGGGTTTAGGAGTGCTGAGGTAGAGTTCTAGGGTTGGTCTTGGGAGACGAAATGGAAGCAGGGGCTAGGGGCCTTGGAGGCAGAAAGATGCAAATTGGGGAGGTTGAAGGGGTTTGGAGTGTGCTTGGAGTCTGGGATTCCCAGGAGCCGGAGTGTCTGGGGGTGGCTATAGGGAGCCTAAGGGGTTGGGATCCCTGATGGTTAAGGGAAGAGCTGGAGGACCTAGGGCTGGGATTTGGGGCATGTTGGGTTTCTCGATGCTAAAGATTCAGGAAGATGGGGACGGGGGTCCATGGAAATTCAGAGAGGACTGGGGTCCCCGCATGGTATGGTGAGCGAGGGGCCTGAAATTGCCAAGGATCCTAAGACAGCAGGATGGCTAGCTCCTTCTTAAGAAAGGGGAATGAAACTTGCATCCTTAGAGTGCATTAGGAAAAGGGTGCTCCTCATCAGAGTACTCCTGTATTTTTTAAATTGAAGTGTAGTTGATGTACAATGTTGGATTAATTTCTGCTGTACAGAAATTGACAAAGTGAATGTGGCAAAGTGACTCACATATGTGTTCAGTTCAGTTCAGTCGCTCAGTCGTGTCTGACTCTTTGCGACCCCATGGCGTACAGCAAGCCAGGCCTCCCTGTCCATCACCAACTCCCGGAATTTACTCAAACTCGTGTCCATTGAGTCGGTGATGCCATCCAACCGTCTCATCTTCTGTCGTCCCCTTCTCCTCCTCCCGCCTTCAGCCTTTCTCAGCATCAGGGTCTTTTCAGATAAGTCAGCTCTTTGCATCAGGTGGCCAAAGTATTGGAACTTCAGCTTCAGCTTCAGTCCTTCTAATGAATATTCAGGACTGATTTCCTTTAGGATGGACTGGTTGGATCTCCTTGCAGTCCAAGGGACTCTCAAGAGTCTTCTCCAACCCCACGATTCAAAAGCATCAATTCTTTGGCATCAGCTTTCTTTATAGTCCAACTCTTACATCTATACATGACTACTGGAAAAACCATAGCTTTGACTAGATGGACCTTTGTTGGCAAAGTAATGTCTCTGTTTTTTAATATCCTGTCTAGGTTGGTCATAACTTTCCTTCCAAGGAGTAAGCGTCTTTTAATTTCATGGTTGCAGTCACCATCTGCAGTGATTTTGAAGCCCCCCAAAATAAAGTCTGCCACTGTTTCCCCATCTATTTGCCCTGAAGTGATGGGACCAGATGCCATGATCTTCGTTTTCTGAATGTTGAGCTTTAAGCCAACTTTTTCACTCTCCTCTTTCACTTTAATCAAGAGGCTCTTTAGTTCTTCGTTTTCTGCCATAAGAGTGGTGTCATCTGCATATCTGAGGTTATGTGTATATATATATATTCTTTTCCATTATGGTTTATCCTAGGACATTGACACTGTGCTATACACTATGGCCTTGTCCATCCATTCTATATGTAATATGCATCTACTAACTCCAAACTCCCAGTCCATCTCCCACCCCACCCCCAACTTCCCCCACCTCCCTGCTTGGCAACCGCAAGTCTGTTCTCTAAGTTCTGCTTCCTAGATGGGTTCATTTATGTCATAGTTTAGATTCCACATACAAGTAATATCATATGGTAGAGTACTCCAATTTTGGATCCTGGCGAAGCTGAGCTCCTGAGTCCCTCTGGGAGAGTGGTAATATCTACATCCTCGGGGTGGACTTGGGAGCTGGAGGAGGCTGGGCGTGAGAGAATTGACCCCAGTTTTCTCTGTAAGTGGAGGGAGTATTTGGTACTGATCTACTTTTTCTTTGCAGGTGAAAAGCAGCCTCCATCTTATCCCAGATAACGTGTCCCTCCTGAAATTATGTCCCCCAGAAGCTGAGGAAGGTAAGGAGGGCTTCTAGGGAGAGGTGTCCACCGCTGGCCTATCTGAGAAGACTTTCTGGAGTTGACATTCCTGCAGTTAGTTGTTTCCTGAGGCTCAAGAGGAGGACATGAGAGAGGCGACTTCTGCATCCTAGCCAGAAAAACCTCCAGTCCTGAAAGGAGCTGGCTTGTTAACCAGAAGACTCAGAAAGTGTTGTCCAGACACCTTCCCCCAGCTCTAATAAGCATCACAATGTGCTAATTTTTTTTTGGCCACCTTGCGTGGCTTGTGGGATCTTAGTTTCCTGAGCAGGAATTGAACCTGGACCCTCAGCAGTGAAAGCACCGGAGTCTTAGCCACTGGACCACCAGGGAAGTCTCTCATATGCAGGTTTCCAGGTGTTATCCCCAGAGACTCTGATTGTATAACCTTGGGAGCAGTGGAAAGGAGAAGTGTTGAGAATTTGTAACATCTTTTTACATCTGTAGCAAGTTTCCTGGGAACACTCTGAGCCAGCAGGGTGTTCTCTGAATCTTATCAGGGCTGCCCAGCCTTTGTCCTCCTGCAGTGACGTGATTTTTTGCAAACTGCTCAAGGGCAGTGAATAGAAATCAGGTCTACTAGGGAAGAGATCCAGTGGGCAAATGCAGACCTTGGACTAAGACTTTTGTGCCATGAGGGAGTATGGCAGGGTGATGAAGAGCTGATTTAGGAACCAGCTCTCCCCCTTAGTAGCTGTGTGACCTTGTACAAGTTAATCTTTTAAGGCTTCAATTTCTTCATCAGCCAAATGGGGATAAATAATTGACCTGTGTCAGAGGATTCTGGTGGAAATTAATTAAAGAGAATATATATTAATAGAAAGCCCTCCTCCCTTGGGCTACATATATGGTTTACATATATGGTACTTGGAACTATATATGTATGTGAAAGTCGCTCAGTTGTGTCCAATTCTTTGCCACCCCATGCCACCCCACTCTTTGCCACTATACAGTGCATGGAATTCTCCAGGCCAGAATATTAGAGTTGGTAGCTGTTCCCTTTTCCAGGGATCTTCCCAACCCAGGGATCGAACCTAGGTCTCCTGCATTGTACGTGAATTCTTTACCAGTTGAGCCATCACCAGGGAAGCCCAATTAAAGAAAATATGTATTAATAAAATGTCTCCCTTCCCACCTTGGGCTGCATATATGGTTTACATATATGGTACCTGGAACAGAGAAGTACCAAGGCACCTCTGTCCTTACCACTCAAAATGCAGGGCCCAGGGACTTCCATGGTGGTCCATTGCTCGGGATTTCACCTTCCAATGCTGGGGGTGCAGGTTGAATCCCTGATCTGGGAGCTAAAATCCCGTATGCCCTACACGGAAAAACCAAAGCATAAAACAGAAGCGATATTGTATCAGATTCAGTAAAGACTTTAAAAATGGTCCATATAAGAACAATCTTTAAAAATAAAAAATGTGGGCCCAGGAGTGTTGAGTATCTCCCAGGAGCTTGTTAGAAATGCAGAGTCTCAGGCCAATGGCAGCTCCTAGGACAGGGTTTCTCACCCTTGGTGCTACTGGCATTTGGACTGGTTCCTTCTTTGTGTGGGGCTGTCCTGTGTCCTGTAGGATGTGGAGCAGCAGCCTGGCCTCCACCCAGCAGACGTCATCATCACCCGCAACTCCTTCCTCCCTTTGCTGCGACAGCCAAAATTGTCTCCAGACACGGCCACATGTCCTCCGGGAGGCAAAATTGCCTCTGGTTGAGAACCACTGATCTAGGATTTATCATTGTTTTGTATTCACGGTATTTATTTATAAAAATAAATAACGATGGTTAATGATCTGGTGGCAGGCAAATGGAAAAGAGTTTCTATGGTCTAGAATAATACCTGGTTTCCTTTTCTAAGACATTTAAGTGAAGATGAGTGATTTAAAGAAACATATCACATAATACGGAGATATGGCAAAATAAAACAATGACACTCACATGAATGACATTTGAGAAGCCTGGACTTAGAGGGCCTGTACTTAACCTCTTTACCAAAGACCCTCCCAGCCCCCACCCCAGACACATCTTCTTTGTGCCCACCAAATTGAGTAGGGGCAGAAAACAAGAGAAATAGTTGGGGGGAAAAAATCATCCTTTGATAGCATTTGTTTTAATCTATGGTTCCTAACATATATAATGGTTTGTACATGTATAGTAAGTAGTACATGTGTATTAAGTAAATACATGTCTCCGGGTTGTATGCTCAGTGTTTTTGATTTGTGAGGTGCAGGTGATCAAAATGAGAAGAGCACGCTTTAGTTGGGGTGAGCCACTTTCCGTTGGTCCACTCTTGCCTCTGTGTCATGCACTAGTGCGAGGTGTAGACACTTTCCTAATCTCATCTGTCAGACTCCAGTTCATCCCTCTCCCTAAGGCTCCCCCTTCCTTTTTTTTGGCCACACGCATGTGGGATCTTAGTTCCCTGACCAGGGGTCAAACCCATGTCCCTGCATTGGAAGGCAGAGTCTTAACTGCACCACTGCAGTGTTGCTGAGGAAGCTCTCTAGGCTCTTCTCTTGATTCGTGCCCCCAAACCCCTCCCCAGTGGTCATGTGTGTCTGGGGTCCCCTAATCTCCTCCTTTTTCAGAACCTTCTGAAGCCCCTGCCTTGTCTCTCCTTGGTCTCCCACTGCCTTCTCTTGGCTAACCCTTTCCACTTCCTCCTCCCCTGTCCCCAGAGGCAGATGTGGAAGATGCCAGCAGTCCTCATACAGTGGATTTCCCATGTCCCAGTTCCCCCCGGAAGAAGAAGCTGAGGAATAAGGATGGAGAAGAGAAGAAAAAGATGTTACTGTAAGTGAGGCGAGAGCACTGGGGCCGCAGGAGCAGAACGGGAATCGGAAGGGTGGGCTGAGGCAGGCAGGACCCTTGGGTGGCTCCTGGAAGGGTAAGAAGTTTCCCAGAAGGCATCCTGAGGCTTGGATGAGGAATGAAACTCTTGGGAGAAGCAGTGAGTCCCGCTGGAGGATGACAGCAGATTCTCTAGACTGGCCAGGAAGTGGAGGGGCTCCACTTTGTGTCTAAGAAGGTAGTGATGCGGAGCTGAAGGGTGTAGCTCTGGAGACTGCCCTGTGCTTCAGACCCTGTCTTTGGGCCATCCTCTCTCTCTGTTTTGGCTGCGAGGGGTCTTCATTGCAGTGTACATGCTTCTCTAGTTGTGGCATAAGGGCCTAGTTGCATGTGGGATCGTAGTTCCCCAACCAGGGATCGAACTTGCGTCCCCTGTATTAGAAGGCAGATTTTTAACCATCCTCTTTGTGCTTCAGTTTCCTCTTCTATAAAATGGAGATAATAGTGGTACTTGGGTCAGAATTTTAGGGTAAATGAAGAGTTAACCCTTAGCATGTAGTGTTTGGTGTCATTTGGATTTTATCAGATATTCACCTGGAAAGCAACTTATCTTAAAAGTGAGGCATTCTTCTCCCTCGTATTTGGGCCATATAAGTATAAAAATCATGACTCAGGTTTTCCCTGTCCTTCCCCACCCCCCCCCCCCCCCCCACCCCAGTCTTCCAATAAGATGGATGTCACCAGAAGTGCTCCCGCTTGATCCCCCTGGTCCCCCTCTGGTGCCCAGGGGCCCCCTGGAAGGAGAGGTGTGGATGGGGCTGGGGTCTCATCTTATTTCTGTCCCTCTCTTCTGTCTGCAGGGCTCAGGACACCTCGCCTTTGCCCTCACCTCTGCCACGGACCAAAAGCAGGAAGCATACTCAGGCACTCCGGAAGCTAAGGTACCAAGGGCAGGGGTAGGGGGCTGTGCTCTGCTCTGGGCTAGATTGAAGAAGGGGCACTCAGGAGGGGGCCCACCCTGACTGACACACAGTCCTTTCTGCACCCCAGAGAGGTGAACAAGCGTCTCCAAGATCTCCGTTCCTGCCTGAGTCCCAAGCAATCCCAGGGCCAAGACCACCTGAGCCAAGAGGATGAGGTGGTCCTAGTGGAGGGGCCCACTCTTTCAGAGCACCCTCGACTTCTGCCACTCAAAATCCGGTGCCGAGCTGACCTGGTCAGGTTGCCCATCAGAATGGTAAATGCCTGAAGGGTCTGGGAGCAGGGTCCCAGGAGCTGCCCATGGAGAGACTAGTGTCTTCCTTTGCCCATCTTGCTGCACTTTCAGCCCTCTGCGCCTTTGCACTCACTGTCCCTTTGTCCAGATCTTTTCCTCCCTCTGCCCTCTCTATCTGGCAAACTTCCCACCTATTCTTCAAGGCTCCACTAATACATCCTAAGAAACTTTGCTTGGTAGGCATCCCCAAGGGGGGCATCCCTCCCTCCTTCCTTCCCTTGAACCCTGTACTTCCCTCCTGTGCTTGTTCTTACTGCCTCGGACACCCAGGGGTCACTTGGTCCTTCCAAGCTCCCCTAGCTTCCTGATGGAGACTACTATTATAGGGATGACCCTCATTCCAAAAGGACAGAAATGACTACTTACTGAGTAGCAACCGTGCATCAGACAAGCAGCTAAGCCAGAACTTGCCAACTAGCAGCCCCTGGCCTTATCAACAGTGCATCTTCTTTTTTTTTCTGTCCATGCCATCTGGCATGCGAGATCTTAGTTCCCCAACCAGGGACTGAACCTGTGCCCTCTGCATTGGGAGCGGGAAATCTTAACCACTGGCCCACCAGGGAAGTCCCATGCATCTTCTTTCGAGCTGTATGGTGATTTTAAAACCAAACAGTTCATTGCCAACCTTTGCAATGGGTAATTGGGTACTGAGGTCCAGATTTCTGGCTTCTCTTAAGTAGGAAGATGCAGTACCTGGCCCATATTCCCACCTGGTACCAATTAGCCAGAGCTGCGGAATAGCTGCCCGGGCTTAGATGGGGCATATCCAGTTCTGGTTGGCCACAACCCCCACCACTCCCTTTTTTTTCCCTCTTAACTCATGGCTGCTTCGTGTCTGTGTCACTTGCCTGAACCTCTTATTGACATGATTTTATTTTGTGCCTTTCCAGGTAAATATGATGGAACTCACTGCTGAGGAATTCAGCAAGTGGTTAAGGCCAGAAATTAGGGGTGGGGGTGGGGAAGCAAGTCAAGGCAGGAGGGCCTCCTTTACTTTCTGTCCCCTCCTAGTCGGAGCCCCTTAAGAGTGTGGTGGACCACATGGCCGCCCACCTTGGGGTGTCCCCAAGCAGGATCCTCTTGCTGTTGGGAGAGACAGAGCTGTCCCCTACCGCCACCCCCAGGACCCTAAAGCTCAGCGTGGCTGACATCATTGGTGAGGGGAAGGAGGCCTGAGGAGGCTTTTGCCACAGGGAGGGGATGTGGGAGAGGCCCAGAGGGGGCCCAGCTTCCAATCCTCGCTTAGGCCTGGCTTCCCTATCCTGCCTGCCACAGACTGTGTGGTTCTAGCAAGTTCTCCGGAGGCCGCAGAGACGTCGCCACTGCTCCAACTTCGGGTCCAGGGCAAAGAGAAGCACCAGATGCTGGAAGTCTCGCTGCCTCCTGTGAGTCGGGGAGCCGGCTGGCCATGCCCCTTGCCCTGTGCTCTGCAGTCTCCTGTTAGCGGGTGGAGGATAGAGTCCCTGCCCTCTGCGGTCTTGGGTCCCTGCCAGTCCTAGAGAGTTTATAAAGTTCAGTGTTCAGGTTCCCTCCCCCTTCTTCTGGGAAGCTGGCTCTGGTCTCCTAACTCCTCCTGGTTAAAGCGAAATCACCCTTGAATAGTGACCAGTAAGACCGATCAAAAGTACGATAAAAGTGACAGTCCCTGTGCTAAGGCTAATTACTTCACATTCAGGATATTGAAATTCACAGCAGTCTTGTATGAGAAAGCACCCTCATTTAACAGATATGGAAACCAGCATCTGTAGAGGTGGAATAACTTGCTGTATTTGTTTCTGAGAGCTGCTATAACAAACTACTACAAACTAGGTGGCTTCAAACAATAGAAATGCGTTCTCTCCCGGTTCCGGAGGCCACAGGTCTGAAATCAAGCTGTCAGCAGGTTCTTGCTCCCCCAGAGACTCTGGGCCCTTGCTTCCTCCTACCTTCTGCTGGTGGCCAGCAGTCCTTGGCTTGCAGCTGCATCCCGCCTCTTGTCATAGGACGGTCTCCCTGTGTATCTCTGTGTGTGTCTGTTTTCCCTTCTCACAAGAACACTAGTCCTGTTGCCTTAGTGCACACCAAACCATGACCTCGGTTTTTTTTTTAAGAGGATTAAAAAAAGTTTTTTTAATGTGTATTTATTTATTGAGCTGCACTGGGTCTCAGTTGTTGCAGCATGCAGGATCTTTAGTTGCAACATGTAGCATCCAGTTCCCTGACCAGGGATTGAACCTGGGCCCCCTGCGGTGGGAGCGTGGAATCTTAGCAGCTGGACCACAGGGAAGTCCCAGCCTCATCTTACCTTGATCATATCTTCCAGATGAGGTCACACGCACATTTCTTAAGGGTTAGGACCACACTGTATGTTTTTCGGGGGACACAGTCAATCCACTGTTGTTGAGTCACTAAGTTGTGTCCCAGTCTTTGGGACCCCATGGACTGCAGCACTCCAGGCTTTCCTGTCCTTCACTATCTCCCGGAGTTTGCTCAAACCCATGTCCATTGAGTCGGTGATGCCATCCAGCCATCTCATCCTCTGTTGCCCCCTTCTCCTCCTGCCCTGAATCTTTCCCAGCATCAGGGTCTTTTCCAATGAGTTGGCTCTTCTCATGAGGTGGCCAAAGTATTAGAGCTTCAGCCTCAGTCCTAATGGATATTCAGGGTTGATTTCCTTTAGGATTGACCTTCTTGCTGTCCAGGAGAATCTCAAGCCCAGAGCACTGGGCTAAGGTTACACATGAAGTTTAACACATGTAGTTTAAAGGCACCTGGCCCCCAGCTTGGGTCATGCTCACTCCAGAGCCTGGCTGGCTCCCTCCTTGTGCTTCACGCCTCCATGTTACATAAGGAGACTGGCTTTGGAGAATGTATCCAATCCAGAGCCAACATCCCAGCCCTGGGCTCCATGGCCCAGCTTCCTAGAGAAAGGAACCAGCTGGCTGCTGGCTTCTTTGTCCACTTGCGTCCCCCTCTGTGGGCTCCAACTTGACATGTTCCCTTGTCCTCCCTGTCCCAAGCTCTCTGTCCCTACAAGTTCTCCGCAGTCTCTTTTCAGATTCTTACGTCTGTGCTTTTTTCTTTTCCGCCCAGGATTCTCCTCTCAAGACCCTCATGTCCCGCTACGAGGAGGCTATGGGACTCTCCGGCCACAAGCTCTCCTTCTTTTTTGATGGGACGAAGCTTTCAGGCAAGGAGCTGCCGGCTGACCTGGGAATGGAATCTGGGGACCTCATTGAAGTCTGGGGCTGAAACCCCTCCCTGTTTGGAGGCCCAGCTTGGACTTGAGGAGAATGGGCTGCCCCCTTTTGGCCCGTAAGGGCTTGCTAGCTGCAGCTGAGTTAGAACTCATCTTTAAGCTGAAGCAAAATCCAGAAGTGATCTTTGACTCCCTCTCCTTTGACCCCAGTTTCAAGCCATTAGCTGCTGCTGCTGGTTTAATTGTGCGATGGTCTTTGCTGCCTTAGGTGGACTGTGGCTCCATCCACAGGGTGTGCTGAATTTTACCACCCTCTGGGACATGGAGAAGGTATCCCTCACCTTCACCCGTCCACCATCACTCACTGAAATGTCTCGTATATGAAACTTCTCATACTGAAAGAGTGAGTTGAAGTTAGTAAGGGTTGGGTAGGGGACTCCAGGCCTCGGAATTCTGCCACATCTAGCACCAGCTGTGGCCTCAGGGTCATCGGGGGATGGAGGTGAAGTTGACGTGAGGCACATACAAGGGTGTGGTTCCTCTGCCTGGCCGGAAATTAAATGATCAACCTCACAAATGCATTAGCTTCACCAGAGGCAAAGAGTGGGTTATTATTTTGAAGAGTACAGTGGATTCTCAGGCTTGGGTGTCTTCCACACCCTAGGACCCTTCTGAGCCACCTTCCCGATGCACACATGTTGTTTAAAGCATAATTGAGCACCTTGAACCTTTTGGTTTTGATCTCAGGATCGCAGTCCACACAAGGCTTCTTTGGTTTTATGGCTTTTTCCCTTCAGGTCATCCTCTCCTGTAAGCATCCGTTCTAATGTGTTGATTCCATGTCTTTGAACATGAATGTTTCCTGAACATGCTGTTCTGTATGTGTGCGTCTACTTGGCCCACATGTAGTATCATGCTGTTGATCTTGTCCTATGGCTTTTCTCACTCAACATGGGTTGCTTAGGCTACATCAGCTTTATTTCTTTGAGCTGCTCTAAGATATTCCACGGTGGGTGTTAAGTGCATTTTTTTTAGACATCTGCTAAGTGGTAGACACCTAGGTTGCCTGCAACTCCTCGGCCCATATGCACAGCCACGGTGAACGTCTTTTCCCATGTCTCCTTCCATACTTTATGGACAGTTCTCCAGCACAGGTACCCAGGATGGGATTACGCATCAGACAGATTAATTTCTCTGTTGTTTTTTTAGAATGATCTTTGACTCTCCCACTTAAAGCTTCCTATTTCTGCTCATCCCCACCAGCATTTATTACTGCCAACTTTCTAACTTTGGCCAGTCTCTTGGGTAGAAAGTGATGATGTGTTTTAATGTACATTCATCTAGTCACCAGTAATTTGAGGAATTTCTTCATTTTCCTGTCAGCTTTTCTGGTGCCCCTTTCCGTGAATTGCTAATTTATCTTTGTTCCTTTTCTCATGGGGGCTTCTTACCTTTTTTTTTTGTTTACTCTCAAAAGTTCCTCGTATATGCCTGGGAAGTTGCAAAAACTCTGAAGATGGCGCTTGTGTTTGTATAACCAGGGGTGTCCTTCACTGAACAGACATTCTTAATGTAGGTGAATTAGCTATTTTGTTATATCATTTGTTGCTTTTTTATTTCTTATTTAAAAATAGTTAACAATATTTTGCCGTTTCTTCTATTAGTTTTATTAGCTTTTCTTTCACATCTAGGCCACTAAATATTGGGCTGAAGTCCAGCCAGTACATTTTGGTATGTGTACTGGCTAGAATCTGCCCTGCGTGGTCAAATATTTGTTTTCATTGCTTGATGCCAGGCTGAAATGTTGAATATTACTTTTAAACTATTTAAAATTCACCTTTGTCTATGAGATCCAAGTTTTAGTTTCACTGTATAATGAGCCACTTTTCTCAGCGCCATCTAATAAAGCCATGAATTTTCCACTGATATGTGTTATGATTTTGGCAAAAGCACATCACTCTCTTTAAAAAGTTTTTTTAATTGTTGTTGGAATGTAGCATTCGTTTGAACTTATAATGTGGGAAATATAGAAAGAAAATTTTTAGTATTTAAATCCATGATATGGTATAGCTCATTTTTTCAGATATATGTCCATTAATAAGTCTGAATACATTAAAATGATATGTTCAGTATCAATAGAATAAACGGGAATACATTAAACTTGTGTATATTTGAGGATTTCTGTCTCTGCCCTCCCCATGTGACCCCCCGCCCCCCATAAATCCTGTGGCTGAGACCATCAGAACCCCCAGTTTTTAGCAGAGCACAGAGTGTTCAAGGTGAAGACAGCGCCTGCCAGCCTCCATTGTAGCCTAGTGTGGCCAAATGCCAATACAGGGGAATGGGGTTTGACTTCCAGGATCAGTCCTAAGTGGGCAGCGTGTGCCCTTCTCTTTGGCTTTTTTCAAGCTGCTGACTGGAGGTGGAGCATCCCTGTGGACACCCGGGCACCCTGGGGAAGAAAGCCATGCAGGGCAGGATGAGGAGAGGAGGCACCTGGGTCTCAACTTCCATAGGGCATCTTACTAGCCCCGCACCACTGACCTCTGGATTTGGCAGGAAGGGGAACTTCCTGTCTTATTTAAATCACTGCTATTGGATGGGAATTCTCTGGCAATCCAGTGGTTAGAACTCTGCACTTTCACTCCTGGAACCTGGGTTTGATCCCTGGTTGAGGAACTAAGATCCTGCAAGCCATGTGGCAAGACAAAAAAAAAAATCCCTGCTTTTGGAGGATTTCTGTCATTTGTAACCAAACCCCATCCTAGCCCCAGGATGGTGCTATTGCAAGCAGTGTTGTAGTGACCCTGAGTGGGATTTCCTCAGGTTTATATCCAGGAATGGAATCACGGATCCTCAAATGTGCACCTACACATTTTCACTTGAGTACAAGTGGCTGGACCTCTTCATGATAAATGCATTAGCAGGTACTAGAAGATTCCGGTTTCTTCTTTTCTTTCTCAGCACTTCATCTGGGGAGGATTCAGGAAAGATTCCTCATTGTAAAAGGATTTGCAGTTCTTCTCTGATGAGAGTGATTATTCATCCTTCTAATCAAACAGATTGATCACCTGTCAGGACATCTTTCTAACACTTTCCCAATGAGAAACCTTCACAACTTGAAGGAGCCCTAATCTGGTACCACATACCAAGCTCAGCACTTTTCCTAATCACATTCATCCTCAGGGCGATCCTGGGAGGTAGGTGTGATACTTCCCACTTTACAGAAGAGAAAGAGAAGCTTGGATGAAATAACCTGTCCCAGGCCACACAGCCACAGAATGCAGAGCAAGATGGAAAACCAGGTGGGCCTGTTGATGACTCAGTTAAGGAGCTATGTGCTTTTCACACTTCGTGTGCACGCAGACCAGGTGGGGAGCTTGTCATGATGGAGGTGGGGGACCCACAGTCTGGGGGTGGGGCCCGAAATGCTGCATTTCTGGTTTCAAATGATTTATTTTGGCTGTTCTGGGTC
Source organism: Oryx dammah (assembly GCF_014754425.2). Lineage (NCBI taxonomy): Eukaryota > Metazoa > Chordata > Mammalia > Artiodactyla > Bovidae > Oryx > Oryx dammah. Next base: position 182,901,881 of record NW_024070186.1, on the reverse strand, counting down.
TTCCTGCTGCATGCCACCCCCTCTAGTGGTGAGCAGGGGCTACTTTTTGTGGCAGTGCTTGGGCTTCTTATTGTGGTGGCTTCTCTTGTGGAGCCACGGGCCCCAGGGGTGTGGGCTTAGTTGCCCTGCAGCATGTGGGATCTTCCTAGACCAGGGATTGAACCCATGTCCCCAGCATTGGCAGGCATATACTTATCCACTGGAGCACCGGAGAGGTCCGATGCTGCATGTCTAACAATGCTCCCAGATGCTGCCACCCTGCTGAGTGGCAAGATGCCATTTTCCTTTTTTGTTATAGCTTCACATTTTTAAGGTGACCTGGTGGCTCAGACAGTTAAGAATCTTTCTGCAATGCAAGAGACTTGGGTTCGATCCCTGAATTGGGAGGAGCCCCTGGAGAAGGGAATAGCAACCCACTCCAGTATTCAAAATCCCATGAACAAAGGAGTCTGGCAGGTTACAGTCCATGGGGTTGCAAAGAGTCAGACACGACTGAGTAGTGACTAACACTTTCACTGTCACAACTTTAAAGCTTCCCATGATCCACCCTTCCCATTCCCTCCATAAAACCCCCCACAGGACTGGTCATGTTCTCTCCTATGTGTCCCACCTTAGCCTGGACCAAGGATCTAGCTCAAAACTCCTGCGCTGTCTTTCTTGGTCTATGTCTTTCATCCCTACTAGACTGTAAGTTCCTTGAAAAAAATACTGTATATTGTTTTTCCCAAAGATTCCCTAGCTCTGTGTCTGACACAGAGTAGTTACCTAACAAATGTCTGTTGAATAAATAAATAAATCCTTTGTCTCAAAGAATCCCATTACCATTCATGAGCCCCAAACCTCAGTCTCACTCTTTTTTTGGGCTGTACTACACGCTTCCCTGGTGGCTAAGACGGTAAGGCGTCTGCCTGTAGTGCGGGAGACCCAGGTTTGATCTCTGGGTTGGGAAGATCCCCTGGAGAAGGAAATGGTGACCCACTCAAGTACTCTTGCCTGGAAGATTCCATGGATGGAGGAGCCTGGTAGGCTACAGTCCATAGGGTTGCAAAGAATCGGACAAAACTGAGCGACTTCACTTCACATAGTATGTGGGGTTTTAGTTCCCTTGACTAGGGATTTAACCCAGCCCCCACTGCAGTGGAAGCATGGAGTCCTAGGAATTTTAATCACTGGACTGCCAGGGAATTCCCTAAGTTTTGTTCTTTTTTTTAAGATTAAAAAAAAAAATATGGATCATTTAAAAAGTCTTTATATTGAATTTGTTACAATATTGTTTCTGTTTTATGTTTTGGTTTTTTGGCCACAAGGCATGTGGGGTCTTAGCTCCCCGACCAGGGACTGAACCCCAACTCCCTGCATCGTAAAGTCTTAACTACTGGACTGCCAGGGAAGTCCCTCTAAGTTTCATTCTTGATACCTCTTTCATGGAGCCACACTCAGACGGTAAAGAATCTACCTGCAATGCAGGAGACCGGGTTTGATCCCTGGGTCAGGAAGATCCCCTGGAAGAGGGAATGGCTACCCACTCCAGTATTCTTGCCTGGAGAACACCATGGACAGAAGAGCCTGGTGGGCTATATACAGTCCATGGGGTCTCAAAGAGTTGGATACGACTGAGTGACTAACACACACACACCTCTTTAATTCCCATAGCTTCTCCATCACCAAATCAACTGCCCCAAAGCAGTTCACTTCCTGCCTCTGTCCCATCCTGGTACAGGCCATCACAGCCTGCAGCCTAGTGCCACGGGTTGCTGCACCTCTGAACCCTTCCCATCCAGCCAGAGTGATTTTCTCAAATGCAAATCTGATTTAAAATGAAGGAAATCCTTAAACACAGCCCAGGCGCTGCCCAGCCTGCTCCCCACCTGCTCCCCACCTGCTCCCTAGCCAGCCTCCCGTTCTCACTGCCCTCCACACTGCCCTTTCAGATCCTTGTGTTCATTGTGCTTCCTTTTGTGACAGGGCCTTTGCACATGCTCTTCTGCTGCCTGACTCCTCCCCAACAACTGAGGTTTTATTCAGGAGCTTACTGAGAAACTGCTCCAAAGAGCGACCAGGCAAGGTCAGTTTACATGTATTTATTTTGGTCAGGAAATACAAGCTGTCAGTATGCTTTTTGGTAAAAGATTACCGCCAGTCACAAAGAATAGATTTCTCAGGGACTTCCCTGGCGGTCCAGCAGTTGGGACTCCACGCTTCCACTGCAGGGGGCACGGGTTTGCTCCCTGGTCAGGGAACTAAGATCCTGCATGCCCCAAGGTGTGGTCCCAAACGAAAACAGAAAACAAGAACAACAAAAAACAAAGAACAGTTTTCTCAAATTAATGATTATAGTACTTTTCTATGTACGGGAAGATGCAACAATCAGGTTTCATTAAAATTCTTCTTGAAATGAGAAGAATCATACTTAACAACCTGTTTATTCAAATTACAGTGTATCCTATTATCCTCAATTTCCTCTGTCTGGAGCACAAAATGCTTCACCTGACTATCAACTTAATCTTTTCGTCTGAAGCACCGAGTGTGCTGTTAGTCAGCAGCTGCAGCCGCTTAATCTTTGTAAGATGTTGAGCAAAATGCTTTTTTTTTTTTTTTTTCATTTTTCCCCCGCTGCAGTAGGTCTTCAGAGTGGCCCACAGACTTTTCTCTAGTTGAGGCACACGAGGACTTCTCAAGTTGTGGAGCAGGAGCTCTAGGCTCGAAAAGTGAAATCAAAGTGTTAGTCCTTCAGTGCTATCTGATTCTTTGTAACCCCATGGACTGTAGCCCATCAGGCTCCTCTGTCCATGGGATTTTTCAGGCAAGAATACTGGAAAGGGTTGCCATTTCTTTCTTCAGGAGATCTTCCCGACTCAGGGATCAAACCCGGCTCTCCCACATTGCAGCCAGATTTTTTTTACTGTCTGAGCCACCAGGGAAGCCCAGGCTCGAGGGCTAAGTGCTCTTATTTTGTTTGCAGAGCTCAAGGACCACTTCCTCAGAGAGGCTATCAAACTTCCCTGACCGGGTCAAATGCCCCAGGTCCTTATAACACCATATGCCAGACTTCTTTTTTGTGACACTTGTTATAGATGAACTTTTTTCCCCCAAAATTCCACATGTACTTACATTTCACAAACCACAATTTCCAGAGCAAAAAGTTGGGGTCCAGTTGAAACCAATAGACCTGTATGGATGTATTTATTTATCTGACCTTAAAGGAATTTTAATCGTGACATCCATAAAATTAAAGGACACCTGGGGGAACTCACTGGCAGTCCAGTGATTAGGACTCCTCGCCTCCACTGCAGGGCATGGGTTCAACCTCTGGTTGGGGAACTAATATACTCCATGGCCAAAAATAAAAGGTACCTGTACTTGGTGAAGAATCAAATATTTTTCCCATTTGCCAAAACCAATTAGCATCAAAATATTTGTCTTTATAACCAGAAAGTTTTATTTTCATTCATGTCCAGAGGTGCTTAATGGAATTTAATTTACATGTCTAAGCGTTTACTTATTTTAAATCTACAGTTCAATGAGTGTTAACTTCTTGGGTAGCTAAATGGTAGAGAATCCACCTGCAATGCAGGAGACTCCGGTTCAATCCCTGGGTCAGGAAGATCCCCTGGAGAAGCCCCAGTATTCTTGCCTGGGAAATTCCATGGACAAAGGAGCCTGGCTGGCTATGGTTCATGGCGTCACTAAAGAGTCGGAAACAACTTAGCAACTAAACAACACTAGTTTTACTTAGAGTGTATGTTTATTAACTGTAGCTTGGCGACTGGGGTGAGCAGATGCTTAAGAACCAAGCTGTTTTGGTGCCAGGGCTCTGTTGTGTTCAAGTCCCCTTGGGGCTAGGAGTCTCCTTGTTGTTTAATCACTGAGCCATGTCTGCACTTTTCGACCCCATGAATTGCAGCACGCCAGGCCTCCCTGTCCATCATCAACTCCTGGAGTTCACTCAAACTCATGTCCATCGAGTCAGTGATGCCATCCAGCCATCTCATCCTCTGTTGTCCCCTTCTCCTCCTGCCCTCAATCCCGCCCAGCATCAGAGTCTTTTCCAATGAGTCAACTCTTCATATGAGGTGGCCAAAGTATTGGAGTTTCAGCTTTAGCATCAGTCCTTCCAATGAACACCCAGGACTGATCTCCTTTAGAATGGACTGGTTGGATCTCCTTGCAGTCCAAGGTACTCTCAAGAGTCTTCCCCAACACCGCAGTTCAAAAGCATCAACTCTTCAGCGCTCAGCTTTCTTCACAGTCCAACTCTCACATCCATACATGACCACTGGAAAAACCATAGCCTTGACTAGAAGGACCTTTGTTGGCAAAGTAATGTCTCTGCTTTTGAATATGCTATTTAACTTGGTCATAACTTTTCTTCCAAAGAGTAAGCGTCTTTTAATTTCATGGCTGCAATCACCATCTGCAGTGATTTTGGAGCCCCCAAAAATAAAGTCTGCCACTGTTTCCCCATCTATTTCCCATGAAGTGATGGGACCAGATGCCATGATCGTTTTCTGAATGTTGAGCTTTAAGCCAGCTTTTTTACTCTCCTCTTTCACTTTCATCAAGAGGCTTTTTAGTTTCTCTTCACTTTCTGCCATAAGGGTGGTGTCATCTGCATAGCTGAGGTTATTGATATTTCTCCCGGCAATCTTGATTCCAGCTTGTGCTTCTTCCAGTCCAGCGTTTCTCATGATGTACTCTGCATATAAGTCAAACAAGCAGGGTGACAATATACAGCCTTGACGTACTCCTTTTCCTATTTGGAACCAGTCTGTTGTTCCATGTCCAGTTCTAACTGTTGCTTCCCGACTTGAATATAGGTTTCTCAAGAGGCAGGTCAGGTGGTCTGGTATTCCCATCTCTTTCAGAATTTTCCATAGTTTATTGTGATCCACACAGTCAAAGGCTTTGGCATAGTCAATAAAGCAGAAATAGATGTTTTCCTGGAACTCTCTTGCTTTTTCCATGATCCAGCAGATGTTGGCAATTTGATCTCTGGTTCCTCTGCCTTTTCTAAAACCAGCTTGAACATCTGGAAGTTCACGGTTCCCGTACTGCTGAAGCCTGGCTTGGAGAATTTTGAGCATTACTTTACCAGTGTGTGAGATGAGTGCAATTGTGTGGTAGTTTGAGAATTCTTTGGTATTGCCTTTCTTTGGGATTGGAATGAAAACTGACCTTTTCCAGTCCTGTGGCCACTGCTGAGTTTTCCAAATTTGCTGGCATATTGAGTGCAGCATTTTCACAGCATCACCTTCCAGGATTTGAAATAGCTCAACTGGAATTCCCTCACCTGTAGTAGCTTTGTTCGTAGTGATGCTTTCTAAGGCCCACTTGACTTCACATTCCAAGATATCTGGCTCTAGGTGAGTGATCACACCATCGTGATTATCTGGGTCGTGAAGATCTTTTTTGTACAGTTCTTCTGTGTATTCTTGCCACCTCTTCTTAATATCTTCTGCTTCTGTTAGGTCCATACCATTTCTGTCCTTTATCGAGCCCATCTTTGCATGAAATGTTCCCTTGATATCTCTTAATTTTCTTGAAGAGATCTCTAGTCTTTCCCATTCTGTTGTGTTCCTCTATTTCTTTGCATTGATCACCGAGGAAGCCTTTATTATCTCTCTCTCCTTGCTATTCTTTGCAACTCTGCATTCAGATGCTTATATCTTTCCTTTTCTCCTTTGCTTTTCGCTTCTCTTCATTTCACAGCTATTTGTAAGGCCTCCCCAGACAGCCATTTTGCTTTTTTGCATTTCTTTTCCACGGGGATGGTCTTGATCCCTGTCTCCTATACAATGTCACGAACCTCTGTCCATAGTTCATCAGGCACTCTATCTATCAGATCTAGTCCCTTAAATCTATTTCTCACTTCCACTGTATAATCATAAGGGATTTGATTTAGGTCATACCTGAATGGTCTAGTGGTTTTCCCTACTTTCTTCAATTTCCGTCTGAATTTGGCAATAAGGAGTTCATGATCTGAGCCACAGTCCTTATCCCCTGCCTATTTCAAGTGAGACCATCTGAGGGCGCAACGACCTTGGTCCCGCTGGGAGGTAAGGAAACACTGGCTCCAGAAGCCGCGGCTGGAGTGTGGGGACGCTTTCAACATCCGCTGGGAAAGTTCAGGGGTTTACCGGTAGCTGGGTTGGGGAACTGGAAAAGTAGGGACGGGGTCGCGCTGTTCACCATTCATTCATTCATCCAACACGTATGAAAGCCCCAACCTGGACACCGTGGGGGAGAGAGTCAGAGCTATTTGTTGGCACGTCTAGAGGCCATGGGGTCGCAAAGAGTCGGACACGACTTAGTGACTGAACTGAAATGTGAGATGTTTACTACTTCCAGAAGCTTTTAAGGCTCCATTATCTCGTTAGATCTCCTTCGATAAGAGGTCTGCCCAGTAGCGCTGCAGATAAGGAAGCCAGAGATTCAGAGCGGGGAAGCGCTGCACCAGTTCACCCAGACACCTTTAGGTCGCTGGTCACGGCGGGAACGCAGCCGGCGGAGGACCCCAGCGAGCGGCCAGAGTCACCTGATGTGGGAGAGGCTGCGAGGCCGCAGGGGCGCGCTCGGCCTCCGTAGCCGCGTCGGGGCGCCAGAGCGTCTACCGCCCCAGCCCCTACTCCAGGGTCACATGATCGGCTCTTAGGCAACATGGCGGTGGCCGTATTGCAGCACCCCGGCTGAGTGACCGCGACTGCAAGTGGGCTCCTCCCCGGGGCGAGGGGTGGCCTCAGCCGGGGAGCAGAGGATCACAAACTCTCCTCAACCCGTTCCTGTCTCCGATCTCACCCGAGTTCCACTGGTCCCCTCCGCGCGGTGTGTCCGCCGGCGCGGGGACGCATGATAGAGCCCGGCTGCCATCCCCCGGCTCTGTGCTTCGGGGCAAGCTCCTCTCGTGTGTCCAGGCACATCTCCTTCGCCTGGGTTCCCTCCTTTCTCCAGCCTCCTCCCCTCGCAGGTGGGATCGTCGGTGGGACCGTAGCGCGGGCGGGCGCGGCCCACCGGGACCATGTCCGGGTCCGACACCGCGCCCTTCCTCAGCCAGGCGGATGACACGGACGACGGGCCGGCGCCGGGCACCCCAGGGTTGCCGGGGTCCATGGGGAACCCGAAGTCCGAGGATCCCGAGGTCCCGGACCAGGAAGGACTGCAGCGCATCACGGGCTTGTCTTCGGGCCGTTCGGCTCTCATAGTGGCCGTGCTGTGTTACATCAACCTCCTTAACTACATGGACCGCTTCACCGTGGCTGGTACTGACTATTGGGAGAAAGTTAGAAGAGGGGAAGGGAGCGGGGTCCTGAGTGGGGCTGCCTCGGACGGCCCATCCTGAGTCTTCTCCTTCCCAGGAGTCCTTCCTGACATTGAGCAGTTCTTCGACATCGGAGACGGTAGCTCCGGCCTCATCCAGACCGGTAAGTGGAGGCTAGGCACACACAGCGGCTCTTCTTTCTGTCCTGCCCTCCTTGAGGCCACATGCTGGCCTGCCTGGGGCCTCATTTTTGGGAGGTACTGTGGCCAGAGCTAGGGGAGATGGCCTCGACTGTACCCTGAAGCTGTCCTGTTTGAATAGGACACCACATTTAAAGAGATTTCAAGAGGGAGTCAGTTTAATGTGATGGTATTTAGGCAGACATGGGTTTTAAACATCAGCTTTTCACTGAATGTGATGGTAGGTAAGGCCCTCAGTTTCTCTAAGCCTCACTTTCCTTGTGGGTGAGATGGAACTCATAATAACCAGACTCACCTCCTAGGGCTGATGTGAGGATTAAATGAGGTAATGCCTGTGAAGTGGCTTGTGCAATGTCGGCAAATGGTAGGCACCCAGTAAATAGTGGCAGGAGGGGAAGAGGTGAGTGTTACTTGTTCAGAACTTTGGGATTCATGGGAGAGGCAAAGCCAAGACCTACTCCTCTTTACCTTTCTTCCCTCCTTCATTCATTTCTGAGCACCTACCTGTGCCAGGCTCTGGAGGAAGTGCTGATGACATCCAAAGAGCATGCCAAGACCTCGTACTCTCATTGTCTTCTAATCCTTTTATCAGCCAAAGAATCTGGGTTATTATTCTTATTTTATAAAGGAAGTAGGTAGTATTTTTATAAAGAAAAAATATTTTTTTAAGAAAAAATATTTTTAAAGCTATGCTTTTGTAAAGAAACTGAGGCTTGGAGAAAAGTTAAGACTTGCCTAGGGTCATACAACAAGTTTGAAGCAGAAAAGGAGTTTGAAACAAGGTCTTGCAGTGTTTTTTTGCTCCACTCCGGGCCACTAAGGAAATGGAGATATCTAAGCCAAAGTTGGATGGAATGAGAACGGGATCACAGGTCCAGTTCTGCCCAGCTCTAAAGAGTTGATGGGTTAGAGAAGAAACAGGTCTTTCTTGGGAACCTCGTTCACATTTTCATTCAACTCATGTTTGCTGGGCACGTGTTTTGTGCCAGGCATTGTGTTAAGGGATGGAAACACAGTCATGCCCATTACAGGCAAGGTCTTTTTCTTCCTGGAGCTAACGTTTTGCTGTGCATGAGGGGGCAACAGTCCCTAAACTACAATGAGATAGTGTTCTATAGGAATAACTGCTATGTCAAAGAAGACAGAGTAGATGAGATAGAGATTGGATATGTGGTGGTTGGGAAGGTTTCTGAGCCGAAGGTAAAGGAGCTGAAGCTCAGGTGAGAGAAGAGATTTTCGAGATGGAGAGGACAGCGTCTCCATAGCCTTCAATACCAAAGCCTTAAGTTGGTATTGAACTTGGCAGTTGGACCATTGGGGTGCAGAGTGGAAATGTGGATAAGCATGAGTTTGGAGAGGTAGGGAGGGGCTGGATCAGATAAGATTTCAGGCCAGGGTATGGAGGATAGGATAAGTCAGCTGGGCCATCCATTCTACAGTGGAAGATTTGAAAGACATTACAGATGGGGTTGGACGACTACTCCCCCTACCCCAATCCATCCACACCCCAAAAGGAAGCTGTGATGGTTTCAGGATCTGGAGTTATTCTATCCCTCTTCATACTCCCAAGCTGGGCTGGAGGGTGGGGTAGGGGTACTGAGGCTGGGCTGTGACTCTCTGCTTCCCCCCAGTGTTCATCTCCAGTTACATGGTGTTGGCACCTGTATTTGGCTACCTGGGTGACAGGTACAATCGGAAGTATCTCATGTGCGGGGGCATTGCCTTCTGGTCTCTGGTGACACTGGGGTCGTCCTTCATCCCCAGAGAGGTGAGGTCCCATGCTGGTTCCTGCTTCCACCCCCTACCCCCAACCCCCTGCCCCCAACCCCCTGCCCCAGCCCTCCCATCAGTCTTTGCTGCTGCTCTTTGGAGTCACTGCAGAGTGGGCCTGGGGAGCTTGTGTGCTTCCCTTGGTCCTTACCATCTTTTATCCCTTGCCTGCCTAAATCATCTGCCCGCCCCATCCTCTCCCCTGTTCTTCCAGAACCTTCTTTTGTCCATCATCCCCTCTCGCCCTTTGACTGGCGATTGACTCCTTCCACTGCGTACCAAACGCTCCCGTTCCTCTGCCATGGGAAAAACCTTACCCAACTGCCCTCTGTTTGTCTTCCTTTTCCTAGCCAGACTTCCCCAAAGGACCCCTTACCCCAGCTCCAGTCTGGGTGAAGGGGCAACTGGTCAAAGGCTCTGCTTTGCCTGTACTTCCTCTCCTCACACTCCCGCCTTGAGCACTGCTGGCTTACCTGCCCCCACCACTCCATTGCCAAAGTCAACAGGGCCCTCTCAGTTGCTAACTGTAGCTCCCAACTTCCTAGGCCTGTTCTCCCTTAATCTCCTGGGAGCCTCTGGCTCTGTTGAGCCACTTCTTCCTTCCGGAAACTCTTCTGACTTCTCGGACTCCCCTCTTCTGGTTTTCGCCCTGCCTCCCTGGCTGTTGCTTCTTTACAGAACTCTCCTCTGTCTGTTGTCACTCTCTGCCCTGGGACTCTCTCTCCTCAGCCCCGGACACTGTGTACTCTCCTTGGGTGATCGTGCCTTGTCCTTAGCTTCTGGTGTCTTTGGCAGACAAATAAACCCCCACCTAAGATCATTATTCATTACTGGGGTGTCTTGGATGGGTGGATGAGATAGAAATAAAGATTTATTTTGCACCAGTAGGTGCAAAATAATGAATAGACCTTTTGTGGTCCAGTTCTCACAGTAGTTATGTGAACAAGTTGTTGTTATTATCCCCTTTTGCAGATAAGGAAACTGAGGCTCAGAGAGGTTAAGTTGCTTTCTCAAAGTCACAGCTAGTGAGTAGTGGAGCCAGGATTCAAGCTCAGGTCTGTTTGCTTCTGAAACCCAGGCCTCTCCTGCTATCCCTGCCACCTCCCCAGAGCGGGCTGGTGAGATTGGCGGGGAGGCTGGCTGCAGAGCAGGGTGCCACCTCCCCCATATCTCATTCCCCAGCGATTCTGGCTGCTCCTCCTGACCCGGGGCCTGGTGGGGGTTGGGGAGGCCAGTTACTCCACCATCGCGCCCACCCTCATCGCTGACCTCTTCGTGGCAGACCAGCGGAGTCGGATGCTCAGTGTCTTCTACTTTGCCATCCCAGTGGGCAGGTGAGTGGACCTCGAGCCTGATAGAGAGGCAGGAGGGCCTCACCTGGGACGTGACTGACCAGCTGTCTCCTCCCCCACCCTCTTTCCCCAGTGGTCTGGGTTACATTGCAGGCTCCAAAGTGAAGGATGTGGCCGGAGATTGGCACTGGGCTCTGCGGGTGAGTTGGGTCACAGCCTGGGAGAAGGTCAGCAATCTGCTCACTGTTTCACCCTTTTTTACCTTCAGGCACCCCCCCTTTTAAGGCATTGCTCACTCTGCTAAGCCTGCGGGAAACCTGCCCTCACCATGAAGCCACATACTAGATAAAACTCTTGGTTACAGGTGACAGAAGCCGTTGTAAACTGTAAGCCCCTTAGTGGGACTGTATTGGAAAGTCCCAGGGTGAGCTTCAGATAAAGCTGGATCCAGGACACCACACTGTCCCAGGAACTTGCTCATCTTTTTTCTCGGCTCTACTTTCCCCTGTGTTATCTTCATTCTCAAGCAAATGAAAGCTCCACATGTTTATCTTCCCATTTAGAAACTTTAGCAGCCTGGGTCCTTGAGCAGTAGTCCTGGATGGTGTCTGATTAGTTGAATGCAGGTCGCATGCCTTCCACTGAATCAACCACCAAGGCCTGGGAGGTTAACGTGACTCTTGTTGGCTAAGTCTGGGTTTCAAGCCCCACCCTGTTTGAATCAAATAGGGAGTGGTTTCCCAAAAGAAAGTTAGGGAAAGTCCGTTGTTACCAAGGAGGGAGCAGTTAGGCTTGAAGAAACGGGATCCATCGACAGTGACAGTCATCCCTGCCCTCAGTCACAGGTTTAACTTCCTTGAGCAAGCGCTCACTGGTTGGTTGAGGTCTCGGGCCCTGAGTTGCCTTTACACACGCTTATGGTCTCTCAGTCCCCAGGGTTGAGTACCTCCCAGTCTGTTCCCTTCCTGAAGCCCACTCTTTCCCCAGGTGACGCCAGGTCTAGGAGTGCTGGCTGTCGTGCTGCTGTTCCTGGTAGTACGGGAGCCACCGAGGGGAGCTGTGGAGCGCCACTCAGACTCGCCACCCTTGAACCCCACCTCGTGGTGGGCAGATCTGAGGGCTCTGGCAAGAAAGTGAGTTTCAGTTCAGTCGCTCAGTCGTGTCCGACTCTTTGCAACCCCAGGGACTGCGGCATGCCAGGCTTCTCTGTCCATCACCAACTCCCGGAGCTTGCTGAAACTCATGTCCATCGAGTCGGTGATGCCATCCAACCATCTCATCCTCTGTCGTCCCCTTCTCCTCCTGCCTTCAGTCTTTCCCAGCATCAGGGTCTTTTCCAGTGAGTCAGTTCTTCAAATCAGGTGGCCAAAGTATTGGAGTTTCAACTTCAGCATTACTCCTTCCAATGAATATTCAGGACTGATTTCCTTTACTGGAACTGACTGGTTTAATCTGAGTTTGGAACCTAATATCTGAGGCCCCCAGGAAGGGCCCTGGGGTCTGTTTTGAGATTTGCATGGATGTGGTCTTCGTTCTGTTCTGTCAGCTGACCCTACCCCAAGGCAAGGAATGCTTGGCCCCTTTGTGGCAGCTGCTTGAATTACAGGCCCAGATCCTGGGAGCTGGAACCACCATTATACCCAGTGCCCAGGCAACTCAAATAAGCCAGAGAGGGAGAACAGAGGTCTCTGCCCCTGATGCCTCAGTGGAGTCTAACCTCCTCCCTCCCGATTGTCCGCAGCCCCAGCTTCATCCTGTCTTCCCTTGGTTTCACCGCCGTGGCCTTTGTCACGGGCTCCCTGGCTCTTTGGGCCCCTGCTTTCTTGCTGCGTTCCCGTGTGGTCTTGGGCGAGACCCCACCCTGCCTTCCTGGAGACTCCTGCTCTTCCTCTGACAGGTACCCGGAGGGGGACTTGGCTGGGGACCCTGCAGGTGGCGGGGGATGAAGTGGAGAGGGTCTGTGATTCAGACTCAGGCAAGGACAGTCTGAATCCTGACTCCACAGCTACTTCCTCTCGCAGAGTCTCAGTTTCCTGGTCTGGGAGTAGGTGTCTTCCTCTTGGAACTTTGTGCACCATGGGGTTCTGTGCCTAGATAGACCTGGGTTGTGAGCGTGGCTGCGATGGACCATCTCTGGGCCTTGGGGGTGAGGCTAGGGGGCTTGGCAGGCAGAAGGACTAGCCCCCCTTTTCCTCCCCCTCCCCTAGTCTCATCTTCGGACTCATCACCTGCCTCACTGGGGTCCTGGGTGTGGGCCTCGGCGTGGAGATCAGCCGCCGCCTCCGCCGCACCAACCCCCGGGCTGACCCCCTGGTTTGTGCTGCTGGCCTCCTGGGCTCTGCACCCTTCCTCTTCCTGGCCCTCGCGTGCGCCCGTGGCAGCATCGTGGCCACCTATGTGAGTAGCCAGCAGGTGTCTAGGGGGGTGGTGTGGGTCCAGGGTGGAGGGATGGTGCACTGAGGGGCAGGATTGGGGTCAGAGCCGACTCTGGAGCAGGAATGCCTGGGTTTGCATCTTAGCTCTGGCCATTCTTAGCTGTGTGACATTGGGGAAGTGACTTAACCTCTCTGTGCTCAGTGTCAACTGCTGTGAAACGGGAATGCTAGTAGCACCTGTCTCCAAGGGGTGTTGTGAGGGTTAAAGGAGTTAACAGAGGGGCCTGGTACCTGGTGAGCCCTCCTCGTGTTTGCTCTTCTGAAAAACGGGAATGATAGTAGCACCTGTCTCCTGGGGGTGTTGTGAGGGTCAAAGGAATTAATAGAGGGGCCTGGTACCTGGTGAGCCCCCCACATGTCTGCTCATGTTGTGGTGAGACCCACCCCATCCCCCCTCCTTCACCACCTACCTCCCATCCTCCAGATTTTCATTTTTATTGGAGAGACACTGTTGTCCATGAATTGGGCCATCGTGGCTGATATTCTGCTGGTAAGTAGGTGTCTGGCCCAAGGTTACCCCAGTGGCTGATGGGACCGGGCTGTGGGTAGGAAACCTCGTGTATGCTAAGTCACTTCAGTCGTGTCCGATTCTTTGCGACCCTATCGACACTGTACCCTTCCAGGCTCCTCTGTCCATGGGATTCTCCAGGCAAGAATACTGGAGCGGGTTGCCAGGCCCTCCTCCAGTGAATCTTTCTGACTCAGGGATTGAACTCACGTCTCTTATGTCTCCTGCACTGGCAGGCGGGTTCTTTACCACTAGCGCCACCTGGGAAGCCCCATAGGGAACCTCACTTGTTTTGAATTGTGATGGTCATCCCTTTTTCAGAACCTAGCCCTGAGACTGACTTCCAGCCCCAAGTGGGCCTGTAGTTTGGGCCTGCCCTGCCCTTCATCCCAGCCACACCTCTGAGCTGTGGTTCCCCTGATGTCAGCCGAGGGTGTGCCTTGGTCCTCTCCTTACTCTCTTCTTCCTGCTCCTCTCTCCCACCAGTACGTGGTGATCCCCACACGGCGCTCCACTGCTGAAGCCTTCCAGATTGTACTGTCCCACCTGCTAGGTGATGCTGGGAGCCCGTACCTCATTGGTTCGGTGAGCAGGACCTCTTGGCCAGGCCTGGGGTGGGCTTCAGGGGGACCCTACGTTTCTGGTACCAGCCAGTCACCAGCGGCCGAATTAGAGGGTCCAGTCCAAGTGAGGCATCCGAGTCCCTGTGCCAGGCACCCCTCACCTCGAAGCCTCAGCTCAGCCGGCAGGATTTTGTCTTGGTGAGGTCCTGGCTTAAGTCTTCTTCGTTCTTCTGGAGTTTGGGGGCTTTCTTTCCATGCCTCTTTCTTCCGACTTTTCTTTAGCTTCTTTTTTTTTTTTATGATTTTTTTGATGAAAAATTCTGCAAAGTCTTTGTTGAATTTGTTACAGTATTGCTTCTGTTTTATGTTTTGGTTTGTTGGCTGTGAGGTATGCGGGATCTTAGCTCCCCAACCAGGGGTTGAACCCGCGCCCCCTGTGCTGGAAGGCCAAGTCTTAGCTACTGGACCGCCAGGGAAGTCCCTCTCTTGACTTTTCTTTCCCTGTCTCCCTGCAGATCTCTGACCGCCTGCGCCGGGACTGGCCCCCCTCCTTCTTGTCCGAGTTCCGGGCCCTGCAGTTCTCACTGATGCTCTGCGCCTTTGTGGGGGCGCTCGGGGGCGCAGCCTTCCTGGGCACCGCCATCTTCATCGAGAGCGACCGCCGGCAGGCTCAGCTGCACGTGCAGGGTCGGTCAGGCCTCCTCTCTGTCAGTCCACAGCTCCCTGTCTAGCTTCATGATGCTGTCTGCTTGTCTGTCTGTCTGCCCGCCCAGCCCTGTGTACCTGGCCTCTCTCAGTCCTCAGCCCTCCCCTTCCGTGGCTTCGGGGCTGCCTGACCCATGAGCTCATGCCCTGCTGTGTGCCCAGCTCTGTTGCCCTGTCCATTTGCCACTGCTTATTTGTCCCCTCCGTGGGCCTGTGTCTGTCTGTCCATCCAGCCCTGGCTCTTGATTCTCTTCCCCGGCAGGTCTGTTGTCTGAAACCGGGCCCACCGATGACCGGATTGTGGTGCCCCAGCGAGGACGCTCCACCCGGGTCCCTGTGTCCAGTGTGCTTATCTGAGGGATCACCGCTTGCTATCTGCAGACCTATCACAGCTGGCCCTGGGCCCACCCCGGGAGGTGCCCAGGACCCAACTCCTCGGCTAGCCCATTTTCTGGGAGGGGCCTTGGGCCATGTTCCAGCTCCCACACACTACATGGGTGGCCAAGTAGGGACATTGGGGGCTCGGGACGGGGGAGCCCCTGCCCCTGGAGCAGCCCTGGGGGCTCGGTGCTATTTGTAACTGAATAAAATTTGTAGCCAGAACCCCAAGTGCCTGCTGGAGTCTCTCTGGGTTAGGGACCTCTGATCTCTGGATGGTGGGGGATGCCCCCTCTCTAGCCCCAGGGTCCCAGCGGCTGTCGGGTGACCCCCGTGGGCCCTGGGGCAAAGCCCTGTCCTTCTGGGCCGGTGAGCATTGGGGTGGAGTGAGCTGGCTTTGTGTGACCGTGAGTCATGCCTGTGTCTCCCCTAGAGCCCGCCCTCCTTGACAGGCCGGCCAGGGCGAGGTGGGGGTGGGCACACCCGGGGGCCCCTCAGAATTCCCAGTGTCGGAGCCTCTCCTTGCTGCCTCTGTGAGCCACAGCTGTGGAGGCCACTGCCGCTGGCCGGCCTGTAAGCATCTTTCCCTCCTCCCCCCGGTATGAGTTGCCCCTTGCCAGGGAGACCAGCTGACCCTTCTGGAGGGCCCAGGGTGGCTCCTGAGGTGGCTTCCTCCCCCTCCTCACTGGCTGAGTGGGGGTGGGAAGGGGGCGGGTGCAGCTGGCTGAGCCCCGATGATTTCCTGCCCTCACCCGGCGCTCACCACAGCTTCCTGCCACAGGCAGGCAGGCGCTGAGGAGAGGCGGGCGCGGAGCGAGGGGCAGGTAGGGCTGGGGCACAGGGTCTGTGTAGGGGTGGCTGGTGCCCCAGACTCCAGCCCAGGCCCTGGCCTGACCACCCTGGGGTCCAGGGTCTTCCAGAGCCAGCGCTGACGCCCACTTAGCCCAGCGAGGGGAGGGGATCCAGAGGAACCCCCGCCTCCACCAGGCTCCCAGCCGGCCGCCGGTACCCTCCCCGGCCTGGCCCTTGCCCTGCTGCTTCTCTGTGTGGAGGGGTGTGCAGCGAGCAGCTGGGCCTGGTCCAAGCAGATGGAGGCGGTCAGCCTGCCTGTCTACGTGCTGGGGCCCCTGCTGCTGCCTCTCTTGGCCGTGTTGCTGATGGCTCTGTGTGTGCGTTGCCGGGAGCTGCCAGGTGAGTGGGTGCCAGTGGGTTGACCAGAGGCCCGGACACACTGCCAGGGATCCTCACTCCATTCTCTGGCCCCTTCCTTCCCTTTAACTGTCTGTAACTCTTTCTTGCA
Organism: Oryx dammah; assembly: GCF_014754425.2. Taxonomy (NCBI): domain Eukaryota; kingdom Metazoa; phylum Chordata; class Mammalia; order Artiodactyla; family Bovidae; genus Oryx; species Oryx dammah. The sequence goes on along the minus strand of NW_024070186.1, from coordinate 182,885,475 downwards.
CGCGGAGACGCTGAGAGCCCCATACTCCATCACCCTCTGCCCTCGTCACCCTCTTTTCCTGCCTCACGGGCCCTCTCTTCCCCAGGCTCATATGACACTGCCGTCTCCGATAGGTGAGTCCGCCTTGTCGACCCCGTTCGACTCCCTCAACGCCCCGCGTGGGGCTGGGCCCTGGGGGCCTGGGGTGGGGTCCAGGGCCTCTCCCAGCTGCTGACCTGAGCTCTGTCTCTCCTGCCAGTTTGACCCCAAGTAGCATCATGATCAAACTGCCTCGTGAGTACATGAGTGTCCCCTCCCTTGGGTGCGGGGAGAGGGTCCCCTGGCCTGGGAGAGCGTGTGCTTTTGTTCCATTCTCCCCCTGTGGCCGCCCACATGGCCTGAGCTGGGGGTGGGGAGGGAGATCGTGTCCCCCCGCCCAGGACTCTCCAGGGCCCCAGGGGTGGCAGGGGTCAGTCTGCCCTTCGAGGCCTTGTCCAGGGTAGGGGCGTGAGGTGTGGAGTCATTCCTTCAGCTTAGTCCTGTGTCCCCAGCCACACTCGTCCCACGGCCATCCGCCACTCCCTACCCGCTCCCGAGCCAGCCAGACCTGCTCCCCATCCCGTAAGTACCAAATCCCCCCTTTTACCCCCTCACCTCCTTGGATTGGGGTCCTCTTGCCCTGTTGCAAGCCCTCTCCCCTTAGAGCCCCACCCTAGCATGACCTCTGACCTTTGACGCCCAGAAGGTCCCCGCAGCCCCTCGGAGGCTCCCACCGTATGGCGTCGTCCCGGCAGGACTCAGATAGTGGTAAGCGTGGAGCAGGACCCACAGGGCTGGGACCACTGGGCAAAGGCCCCCTCCGAGCTGACTCAGTCTCCCTCTTGTGCTCTCTCTGCAGCCAACAGCGTGGCCAGCTACGAGAACGAGGGTGTGACTGGGACCCCTGTGGCCCCGGCTGGGAGGCGGCTGAGACCCGTCCTGGGCTCCGCTGACCCTGTGTCGTTACCCGCAGAGGCGGCCTGTGAGGATGCGGATGAAGATGACTATGAAGAAGACTATAACAACGAGGGCTACTTGTGAGTGGCCGGGTGGGAGGCGGGGGCTGAGGCCAGGGCTCCTCGCTCACCTGAGCCTCGACTCCCGCAGGGTGGTGCTTCCTGACAGGGACCCGGCCACCAGCACTGGCAACGCCGTCTCACCGGCTCCTGCGTCCAGCAAGCCCGGCCTCCGAGACAGCGCCTTCTCCAGTGAGTCGGCCGTCTGACCACTCCCTGCCCCTCCGTGCTGCGGCCCCTCGGGGCTTCCCTCTCCTCCTGGATCCTTGCGCCCCTCCATCTTCTCGCTTCTCTCTTTCTAGCCCTCCTGTCCTTCAGCTAGGGGACCTCCGGCTCCGATCTTCTTTTCTTTTCTCTCCTCTTCCCTCTTTATCGTTTGCCTTTCTGTCTGCAAGATTTCCTTGACTCTATTCTTCTTTTGGCTCCGAGCTTTTATCTTTCTTGTCCAAAAGCTCTTTCTTCATCTCTGAATATTCCTTTCTCAGAGCCTCCTCTCTTGTTTTATGAAGGCAATATCATCTTGCAGATCTCGAACGATAGTGATGATCAGCTGTCTTTTTTTGGGTTTCTTTGGAAAGTTTTCTTCTGCTTCCAGTGTTGTTTCAGTTTCCTTTGGGCTACTTTTCGCTCTTCGTTTTGGTTTCATCCTGCCTCTTGGAGGCTTTTATCAGCGTCTTGTGACCGTCAGTGTCCATTACTCTTTTCCTTCTATGCTTGCTCTGTGCATCGTGTCCACACCCTGGCTTTATTTGCCATCCACATCATCCCTAACTCATGGCCTCTCTCTTGGGCCCCAAACCATCTGTCCAAAGGCTTATTTTCATTCATTCATTAACTCACTCATGTTCGTCCATCCACTCACACAATTCATCCGTCATACGTACTGGTTGCCCCTGAAATAATCACTGGTAATGAGTCTGAGTGAACTCCGGGAGATGGTGATGGACAGGGAGGCCTGGCGTGCTGCGATTCCTGGGGTCGCAGAGAGTCGGACACGACTGAGCGACTGAACTGAACTGAACTGAATGAGATAGAGTCGTGATTAAAGCAGCTCACATTACTGAGGGCCTCGTACATGCGCAACTAAAGAGTTTTATGTGTATTTGTTGTTGTTATCTAGTCACTAAGTCATGTCGGACTCTTTTTCAACCCCGTGGACTGTAGCCCGGCAGGCTCCTCTGTCCATGGGATTTCCCAGGCAAGAATCCTGGAGTGTGTTGCCATTTCCTTCTCCGGGGGATCTTCCCAACCAACTTATTAATATTAAACCTCACAATTCCCAGGGGCTTTTGAGCTTCTCCCCTCCCCTCCTGCCTCTCACTTGTCCCACCTATACAATGATTTGTGTATTTAACAGAAGCTTGGCAGCACTTACTATATGACAGACCTTATTTTATTTAACTCACCATTTTCACAACACCCCTCTGAGGTGGGTACTGTTCCTCACCCTATTTTATGAAACTGAGGGCTGGAGGGGTTAGGTAGATCATCTGAGGTTAGTTAATGCTGAGGCTGGACTTGAACCTGGGCAGTCTGGCTCTGAAACCTGCCTCACAGCCTCATGGAGAAAATAAGTCAACCCCTGAAAGAATAAGATGGCGTCAATGGCGCGAGTTGCCAGGAAGGGACGAGGACAGGAGAGGGGCGTCAGGGCAGGCCTGGCTGAGGAGGAGGAGCCAGTGGGGCTGATGACGCCCGGACACCACCCAGCCTTGCATGCTGTCTCCTCCACACGTGTCGCCCAGCCCCACCACCCTGAGCTGCTCCCTGTGTCCCTGCTCGCCAGCCTGGGGGATGCGCTGGGATCTGTTGCCTCTCCTCCCACAGTTCTCTTTCCTCTGATCAGTTCTGGTTAAGTTGTCCAGGTTCTCTCCACAACCATGGGCGTCACAGGGCCGGCCTCTGTGTACCACTCCGGGCTGGCGGGCTGGGAGGCTGGGGGTGGGTGTGATCTCTGGTCGGGGGGAGTCTGTGTGCAGGAGTCTCGGGCTGGTTCCGTGGGAAGTCTTAGGTGTCTGCATTTGGGGAGTCTGGGTAACAGTGCCCGGGGTGCCCATGCTTTTCCTCTAGTGGAGTCGGGGGAAGATTACGTGAATGTTCCTGAGAGTGAGGAGAGTGCCGACGCATCTCTGAGTGAGTGTGGGCGGCCCTCCTGATGCCCTCCTGGGGTCTGCCATCCCTCGCTCCCTCCCTCTTGCCCCCCTACCCCATCCTTACTCTCATGCCATCCTGGGGTGGGTGTCTCCAGTCCCCTGCCCCCCATGTGGCTCCCTCGCCCTCTGCCTGGGTGTCCTCTTGCTCTCTCATCCTCTGTGTGACCTGTCCCCGTTTGGGTGTGGCTGTCCCTCCTTCTGACCTGTCCCCACAGATGGGAGTCGGGAATACGTGAACGTGTCCCAGGAGCTGCAGCCCGGGGTGAAAACCAAGCCTGGTGTGTGTGTGTGTGTGTGTGTGTGGAGGGGATGGGGGAGGTGGGGCAGACCCTGAGGGAGCCGCCTTGGAGATAGGGATGGGTTCGCTTTAGGAGCTGAAGAGGAGCCTCCCCTTCCTCACAGACACCCAGAATTCCCAGGAGGTGGAGGACGAGGAAGCTCCGGATTACGAGAATCTGTAGCTGAACTGAGGGCCTGGTGAGAGGTCCCATCCGGCCCAGCCCTGCCCTGCCCTGGGCCTGCAGGGCCTTGACCCTTCCCATCCTCTCAGCCCTCTCTGTCTGACTCTGGGGACCCCCTCTGACCCCGCCGACGACCTCCCCCCTGACTCACAGCCCCTCCCCATATCCCTGTCCTCTTGTGTTTCAGCGTGCGGCCGTGCCTGTTCTGGAACCAGCCTCTCCTGGGAGTGCTGAGCTGGGAGGCTGGCGGTGGCTCTGCAGGGCCCTACTTGGCACCCTGCCCCAGCTGCGGCCTGACAAAAGCCTGAGAATTTTCCCCCTAACTTATTGTCACTTTGGGGTCCAGTCTCTGTGGCCCCCGAACTCTGCACCTTCTGACACAGCCTGAGAGTGAACCACCCCGGCCCCAGCCCTACTCTGTCAGAGAATAAAGGCTGGTGCAGTCTGCAGTACTCTTGGCTTTGGCTGGCCAGTGGGTCTGAGTCAGGGTTTGGGTGGGCTGTGTCTGAAGGCTTGTGTGGTTGTGTGAATGCATGTGTGTTTCTGGATCTCCATTCTCACAGGCCCTTCGTGCTCCCAAGGGTCCCGACCAGGTATGTGTGAGTGACTGCATGAAGCCTGGCACTCGTCGCCTTCTGAGTGAGGCTGTTTCTGACCCCGGCTGGCACTCCTGGGGCTTGGATGTGTCTCCCCACGAGATAGTCCTTGGAAGGGGCTGGCGACGACTGTGATGATGGGAGAAGGGGGTGTGAGGAAGAACTGGGTGGGCGTCTAGAGCAAGACTTTCCCCACTGGCTCCCAGTTTCTCCATCTTTAAAACAAAGGAGTTAACTCACTGACCTCAGAGGACCTTCTTAATTCTTAATTTTTGTGGTTCTTAATAAAACAGAACTTTAAAAAATTGTCTAAGCGACTGAAAATGTTAACGGGCAGCAGAGTCTTCTTCAGGCTTGGATGTACAAACTCGGGGGTTTTGCTAAAATGCAGATTCAGATTCAGTCAATCTGGGATGGAGCCTGGATGGACTCTGCATTCCTAAGGACCTCCCAAGTGGTGGTTCTACGACTGCTGTTCTGAGACCCTGTTCCAAGTTGCAGGGTCTGGTGGATACCCTGGTTGCTGTGACTGGCTTCCCTGCGTGAGCATGTGACAGCCTGGCCAGAGTGAGGCCCAGCGCTGGATGTGGGCAAGAAGCATCAGGAAGGAGAAGCTTTCTTGTTCATGGCAGTCGTGGAGCAGGGAGAACATGGCCCTGGAGCCCCCTACCTGGAGAGTCTCCTGAGAACGAAGCCAGCGTGGAGGGGAGAGACGGCCTGGAGATGGGCAGGGCTGGCTTCCTGGTGGTGTCAGAATGCTTGGACCCAGTCAGAGCTGAAGCAAGACATCCCCTCCAACTGCCAGTTACTTGGGCCAATAAATGACCAGTTTCCTTCAACCGGCTTGATGGGGGGTTTCTGTCTTACACAACTAGAGTAGGCCTGAGTGAGATGCAGAGTCGTTGGCATCCTTTGCAAAGCTGTGGGCTCCAAAGGTGATAGTCACAGCTCCTCTATTGAGCGCCTGTTTCATCTCCAGGCTTATTCTATCATCATCATGCCCCTGTTGTCAGCGAAGGTACCTATCCCGTATCCCCATTTTGCAGGTGAGAAAAGGCAGGCTCAGAGGGGAAAAGTGGTTTACCCAGAGGCACACAGCCAGAATCTAGGGTGAGATGTTTGCCTGTTGGTCTTCAGAGTCATTGCTGGCAACACCTTTGCTCTGGGTGTTATACTAGCTGCTGGCTGCCCCAGGCGGGGAGATTGTGAGAGGCCCGTTATAAAAGTGGAGGAAGGAGGTCTGGGGAGGGGCTTGACAAGCTAGATGTCAACAGGTGGCATTAAGTCATTTTGTTTGGAGGTAGTTAAAAGGCAGAAGGGGACTTCCCTGGTGGGCCACTGGTTAAGACTCTGTATTTCCACTGCAGGGGGCATAGGTTCGATCCCTTGGTCTAGGGACTAAGATAACCACAAACTGTTTGGGAACTAACATCCCACATGCCATGCGGCATAGCCAAATAAATAAATAAATGAAACAACCCACACCTGAAATAATTCCAAATGCCATTAAAGGGCAGAGGCACCTTCCTGCCTGGGCTGAGGCACAGAAAGAGTTTACCAGGTTATGTTGGTGCAGTTACCCTGAGGGTCATCTAGCAGCATCTGTCAAGCTGAAGACAGTGTGTCCCCTTGCCTAGCAAATCCCTGGGTATAAACCTGCACAAACCAGCACGTGGGCTAAGGGAGTGGGCCCCAGGGGCTCAGGGCAGGTTGTAATGGCCCACAGTGGACACGGCAGAGGCCATCAATGGGGGAGTGGACGGTGGAGGTGCAGTCTAGTGACACAGTGGAAACCCACCAGCAGAGAAAACTGGATTGGAAAAACATCTGTCAACTCCAATGAATATCACCAACAGGATGTGGAGTGGGCAAAGGAAAACATTGTTTTATTTATATAAACTTAAGAATGAAACATGAAAGATCTGTATATGTTGTCCAGAGATACACATATATGCAATGATACCAAGATAGGCAAACGGAATTCTTGGGTGGTCCAGTGGTTAAGGTTCCATACATTCACTGCTGTGGGCCTGGGTTCAATCCCTGTTCAGGGAACTAAGATCCCACAAGCTATTCAGCCCAGTCAAAAAATAAAAGATAAACAAAGGAATGAGGAATACCAAACTCAGGAGAGTGATTGTTACCACAGGCCAGAGGGGGAGGGTTCCTGGGAAGGGGTTCAAGAAGGCCTTCCTGATAGGTATAATGTCTTGTTTTGAAACAAAGTTGGATACATAGGTGTACGATATGTGATCCTCTCAAGTGTTTGCATGTCTGAATGATTTTTTTTTTTTTGAATGATTTTATAGTAAGAAGAGAGACCTAGGCTTAAGGGGAGAATGGATGGGGGCAGGAAAGTGGGGCAGCTTTAGGAGGCAGAGAACAGGGGACTGAGAGGCACCAGTCTATGCCAAGTAGGTGAGTTGCATATGGCACTCCAGGCCTTAGGATCAGCGAAGGCAAGGCCCTGAGGTGGGATCGGTGAGGCGGCTGCTGGATTCATCTACGTGCGTGAGAAACGGCAGGCCAGCTGAAGAAGTGGCAGGGACAGTGGTGAGAGGAGGTAGAATAGGAAATGTTTGAGAGGCAGAAGCAAGGGACATGGTGATGGGTTGGTCATAGACTGTGAGGCTCAGGGAAGTCCAAGGTGACTCTGGTCCTTGGCTTGGTGGATTGTGGGGGGAAGGGGGTAGGTGTTCCTGGAGGGACTGAGCAGTTTCCCAGTGATGTTTCTTGGATCAGCAAGAGAATGTGGCTTTGCTTCCACCAACAGGTGAGCCGGGAAGAACAGACAGTCAAGGCCAGGAAGTCTGCAGTGCTGAGGCTAGGGTTCCCACTTCACACTGTGGGGGTGGTCAGGAGGTAGAGTCCTAAAAGCTGGGAAGTAGAAATAATTTTTTTTTTTTCCTTTTAACTCTGTTGGAGGAAAGGTAGATTTAGTGATAAGTCAGAGAATGTTTTCTAGAATTGCTGGGGAGACAACTGGGTAAAGGCCTTTGGGGACTTCCCTGATGGTCCAGACTTCCCTGATGACTAAGACTCCACGTTACCAATGCAGAGAGCCTGGGTTTGACCCCTGGTCAGGGAACTAGATCCCACATGCCACAACTAAGATTCCCCATGCCTGAACTGGAAGACCCCGAGTGCTGCAACTAGAGATCCTTCATGCAGCAAGGAAGATTAAAGAGCCTGCATGCTGCAACTAAGGTCCGGCACAGCCAAATAAATATAATTAAAAGTCTTCAGGGAAGTCTGGCCATCAGGAAAATATATAAGATCCACTGGAGAAGGGAATGGCAACCCACTCCAGTATTCTTGCCTGGAGAATCCCATGGACAGAGGGGCCTGGCAGGCTACAGTCCCTGGGGTTGCAAGAGTCAGACATGACTCAGTGACTAAACAACCGCCACCATAAAATTAAACATTAAAAATAATAATAAATTAAAAGAAAAAAGGCCATCAGGAGGTAACAACTCTCTTGATTTAGGGTCAGAAGCAGTCCTTGAGACAAGGGTCCCAGTGACATAGTTTATTTGGGAGGTGGTCCCAAAAACAATGACAGGAAAGTGAGATAGGAAAGAGATGGCAGCTAACAAAGGGTGCATGAAAGAGCCAGTTACCCCTGCAGTCAACAGCCCGGTGATGGAGTGGGTGTGTGTGAGCCATGCTGCCCTGGGAGAGAGCTGCGGTGTTTGACAACATCTCCCACTAGTTACCACTGAGGGAAGTTCCAGGAGAGGCCAGGGCTGTTTATTCTCTATAACTTCTGGCCTCCCACCTATGTGGACACAGTGGGCCCAGCAAGCCTGGAACAGAGGAAGGCAGGTTCTGGCAGGTGCGTGGGCCACTGCACCCTGAAATGGTGAGGAGGTGCAGACCGACAAGGCATTGTCAGTGCCTGCTACAAGAACTTGGGCTGAGACATCCCTGGTGGTCCAGTGGTTAAGAATCCACTTGCCAATGCAGGGGACACAGGTTCGATCCCTGGTCCCGGAAGATCCCACGTGCAGCAGAGTAACTAAGCCCATGCGCCACAACTATTGAACCTGAGCTCTAGAGTCTCGTGCCCTGCAACAAGGGAAGTCACCGCAGTGAGAAGCCTGCTCACCTCAACTAGAGGGTAGCCCCACTCACTGCAACTAGAGAAAGCCTGCGTGCAGCAACAAAGACCCAGTGTAGCCATAAATAAATAAAGAGCTTGGGGCAATCCTGTTTTTCTCAAAATGCACTGTGTGGCCCATGAATCCTGGGAGAAGCTTCTCAAGAAAGCATTCAGCATTCAGAAGAGTTTGGGAAAACCGCCTTCTCTGAATCCTTCTGGCAGGGTCGGACGAGTTCCTGGCTCTGAAGGCTCCTGTAACTCTTTGTCTAACTTAGTACTCCCCAAATATATTTAGCTTCAGAACCTTAAAAAATATATTATTATTAGCATTTTGCTGGCCACCTTTTTTAACGTCTACAGAAGACCTCTTTTGTTTTTCCTTGTCTGTATCCATGCCTTTTTCTTTCAATGATGCCACCTGGATTTGAAATGTCTATGTGGCTCAGGTGGAACTGAAGTCTTAGATGTGCCTATGACCCAGAACTGGCCAATCATTCATTATATCCCACCCCCTGACCATAGCCATTGGTTGATAGAAGGGCACATGCCCAAATTTAGGCCAATGAGACGCATTCCTGAGACTTTGGGTCGAACTAATGGGGAAGAGTTCCTAGTAGGTTGTCCACCGGGGCTGTTAAGCCCATGAGACATAGACCTAGAGCTTTTGCAGGCTTTCACTTGGAAGGAGCCTGCCTGAGAATGAAGACTCCGGAGAGGAAAGCAGAGTCAACAGAAATAAAAATAGAAAAATTGAGTCCTAATAGCTGTATAAACCCCCACATCCAATGATCTACTGTGCCTGAAGGCATTACTCCTTGATGAGTCTTTTTTTTTTTTTTTTTCGGTTAAGCCAGTTTGAGCCAAGCTTTCTTTCACTTGCCACAAAACGATTCCTAGTGGATAGCCATGGCTCCTCTCATTTCCACCAAAACCCAGCCACAATCAGGCCAGCCTGGGCTGATGATCAGTGTGTGAAACTCACCTTTTTCTTCACCTTCTAACTATCCCTCAGAGACACCTGGGTGCACACTTTATGGCTGGTAACCCATCTGTCCTGTGCCTATCTTCCTCCTCAACCCTGTAGGGAAATACTTCTGTATTTTTCTTAACTTTTTCTTTACTTACTTGGTGTTATTAGTCTTAGAGCTGATGAGCAAGAATTTCAGAAAAAGAACCAAGTTTGGTGGCAAGAGCACTGGAATACAAGTGAGGAGACTGAAGTCTGAATCCTAACTCTGCCACGAGATTTCTGGGCTTTGGGAATCTTTGAGGATGTTGAACTTAAGTTTTGGGGTTTTTAAATATAAATTTATTTATTTTAATTGGAGGCTAATTACTTAAAGCATTATTTATTTATTTATTTTTTAGCATGATTTTTTTTTTTTAAAGAACTTATTTATTCATTTGGCTGTGCCAGGTCTTAGTTGTGGCATGCAGGAATCTTTTTAGCTGTGTCATGCAGAAACTTTAGTTGCAGCAGGTGAAATCTATTCCCTGACCAGGGATCGAATTCAGGCCCCCTGCGATGGGAGTGAGGAGTCTTAGCCACTGGACCACCAGGGAAGTCCAGAAGCGATGGGAGTGAGGAGTCTTAGCCACTGGACCACCAGGGAAGTCCAGAACTTAAGTTTTAAAACCTTCTCATTCTGGGGTCCCTAGCCCCACAACGTGTCCCTGAAAGTAAAAGAATGGAATCCCTTGTTGCTGAGAAGGTTGGAACTCAGGTATGGCTGGAGTCAGAGGCCTAAGTATCACCACCAACTTCTAGTTCCTCTTCATCTCTCCTTTCTCCACTGATTTTGTTTTTTCTCCCTTGTCATGTGATGATTCGAGCAGCTACAGGGAATATGTCCTTCCAGTGTCCAGCCTTGGGGTGGCAGGGTTGGGGGAGGGGAGGAATCTCCCAGCATCTCCAACAAAAGCCGTAAACTTACTCTAATGACCTTAGCTTGGGTTGCAAGACTTCCTGGTCTTCCCAGGTGGCACTTAGTGGTAAAGAACCTGCCTGTCAATGCAGGAGACGAAAAAGACATGGGTTCAATCCTTGGTTCGGGAAGATTCCCCTAGAGAAGGAAATGGCAACCCACTCTAGTATTCTTGCTTGGAGAATCCCACGGACAGAGGAGCCTGGCGGGCTACAGTCCTTGGGATCTCAAAGAATCAGATATGACTGAAGCAACTTAGCACACACGTACAAGACTGCCTGAACCAATCATTGGCCGGGAGAATGCCATAAACTGACTGATTTGGGCCTGGGTCCTATGCTCCGCTCTGAGGGATTGGAAATGGGGAAGGAGCCCAAATAAAATTAGGGGCTATTGCTGGTAGAAGGGAAGATAGTGGTTGGGATGACATCTTACATTTGGGGTTCTCACATTATTTTGAGAACCGCACTCATGATTTCACTGAGTCTCACAACACTCCTGTCTACAACGTATGAGGAAGCCCCTCTTGTAGAGAAGAGAAATAGACTCAGGGAAGTTAAGTGATTTGCTTCAGGTCACACAGCAATCCCAAAGTTACTTATGAAAGCATGGCCTACTTTGGAAGGGAGGGAGGGAGGCCATCTTAGAAGTTCATGTCTGAGCCACAAGGGAAGCCCCTAAAAGTTGGTGCAGAAGGTGAAAAGAGAGAGGCAAACCAAAGGAGAAATTCCACAGAGAGTAAATTCTGCTTGGCAGGACTTCCCTGGTGATCTAGTGGTTAAGGGTGCACCTGCCAATGCAGGGGACATGAGTTCAATCCCTGGTCCAGGAAGATTCCACATGCTGCAGAGCAACTAAGCCCCACAGCTACTGAGCCCGAGGCCTGCAGCTACGGAAGCCCATGTGCCTAGAGCCCGTGCTCCACAAGAGAAGCCGCCGTGATGAGAAACCTGTGAACCGCAACAAAGAGTAGCCCCCGCTCGATGCAACTAGAGAAAACCTGCTCACAGCAAGGAAGACCAGTGCAACCTAAATAAATAAATAAAAGTAATTATAAAAATCACTGGCATAGGGACTTTGGCTAAAACTTTTGGAACTAAGGCTGTCTCTTTCTCTCTCTCCTGGGACCCCTCAACAGGGCGGATGTGGGCTTGGAGCTGCCAGGGGCCACCACGTGAAGGGCACCTGTGAGGGAGAAGGCAGTACAGAGGTGAGCAGCGCCAGGCAGGGGGAAAAAGGCTTCTGAGACTGTGGGTTGAGGTCCTGGATCCATTCGTTCCTGAAACTGGCGCCACCCATGAACTGCTGTTACAGGAGTTAATAACCACCCCTCACTTGGCTCGGCTCCAGCTGGGTTTCTGTCATTTGCAAATGAAAGGGCCCTGACTCATCTAGACAGGATGCTGTGGATCATCGACCTTCACCGAGGCCCACCTGCAGCACTGATACAGGCCACGCAAGATGCCACGCTCTTCACATATGTTCGGTGGCTTCTGTGACCCTGAGTAAGTTCTGCTCATTATCACCCTTTTACAAATGAGGAAACTGAGGCTCAGAGAAGGCAGGTGGCCAGACCAAGCAGGGGATTGGCCGAGTGGTCCAAGCAACCCCTGTTCCCGAGTGCCTCCATCTGTACCCACTAAATCCCCCCTCGGCCTCTCTGTCCACCTCTGTCTCTCAGCCGGTAGACGAGGCCACTCAGAACTCACTCCCTGGCAGGACTTCAAATGGGCTGCTAGCTCTGGAGCTGTGAGCAACTGGGCCTGAGCTGAGTCCCTCTTCTCGAGGACACGCGGACTACGTGAGCCTGAGGAGTGGCTGCTTGGAGCATCTGTGGCCCTGTGGAGGCTGGGAGTCCTCTGAGCTCTGCACGAGAGTGGGGCTCGGAGCCCCTCCTGCCTCCAGGGTCCTCGTGCGCCCTGGTGGGGCCTCTGAGCGCTTCTCACCCTCTCCCACTGGCTCTCAGGCCTGCCTTGTCGTTCTGTTTCCGGGTCCCCCCAAACACCCTGCACCCCAGCCTCTGACTCTGGCCCCCTGTCTCCCTGTGCCACTTGCCACTTTCCTCTTATGCCCTCCCGTCTCCTCTCGTCTCAGGTGCTTCTGGGTCCCTGTCCCGTGTCTTTGCAGGCCTCAATCTGTTTTTCTGTCTTGAAGCTGTTCTCTCTCTCATCTGTCTCTCTGCCCTGTCTCTCTCTCTCTCTCTCTGGTTCTCTGTCTCCCTCCTCCTCTCCCTGCCCCTCCCTCCCCACATCCTGAGTTGTCTTTGGGGAACCGGAAATTTGGGGGATCAGAGAGATACCAGGAGGCTCAGCTGCTGCCGCCTAGAGATAAAGTGCGTGTGGGGGGCGCGGGCTGGATGGGGGATGGGGGAGCCCAGAATCCACCGCGTCTTCCTCCCGGCCCTGTTGCACGCAGAGACTGACAGGAATTATATCACCCCTTCAGGGCTCAGCCCTACCCTGTGGGGACTGGGCCTGATAACTCGCCTCCCTTTCGGGGTTCCTGTGAGAATTCAACCAAGTCTCCTGGCCGGAGCAGGGGCTTGGGGTTGGGGGGCGGGAAATGGGGCCAGTGAGGGGGAGAGAGAGGCCTCGGGGTGGGGTGAGGCTGGCTGGGGCTGGTGAGGGGCTGAGGGAAGGCGGCTTCCAGATGCTCTGAGCTCCTCCATTCCCCTACCTGCTCCTCAGGAGTCCTGCCTATAACGTGGTGGGCTTATCTGTTTCACAGGGATTTCTCAGCCCTTTCTCTATCGCAGGTTTTCCTATTCATGGCTTTAACCTTCACAGCACCCTGAGGAAGTGGGTTCTGTTATTTATTCTATTCTAGTGAGGGGGAAACTGAGGCACAGAGAAGTTGAGTGACCTGCCCAAGGTCACTCTGAAGGAACTGTTGACATGACAGGACTCTGGTTGGATTAGACTGGTCGTTGCCAATAGCTAGGTGCACTGTATACACATCTTTTAAACAGTGGCAGCATTGTCCTTGTTTAGTCCCTAAGTCATGTCAGACTCTTTTGCAACCCCATGGACTGTTGCCTGCCAGGCTCCTCTGTCCATGAGATTTCCCAGGCAAGAAGACTGGAGTGGGCTGCCATGCCCTCCTTCAGTAGCATCATTAACTCACCTTAAATCCTGGGGAAAGAGAGTAAGTTTCTTCTCAATTCTGATTATGGCTATGGAGAAAGGCTCTTTGGGTGCTGTTAATTACCCTTAGACACTTGATTTGTTCGATCACGTCGGAGTCTTTGTGACCCCATGGACCATATCACGCTGGCTTCCCTATTCTTTACTATCTCTCAGAATTTGCTCAAACCCATGTCCACTGAGTCGATGATGCCATCCAACCTAGACACTTGCTAATCTCTCTTTTGCAGTGAGAGGAAGCCTCAAAGCTCCATGCCCTGTGAAGACAGCTGGATAGAATTTAATCAGTTTGATTTTGACGGGTTTGATTTTTAGGGTTTCCTTTTGTTTGAGGAAATTAATACAGGTTTTCCATTTAGGAATATAGCACATAGTTGACTTTTAAACGAATTTGAGTTTTTTGTTTTGTTTGGGCTGTGCTGTGCAACTTGTGGGATCTTAGTTCCCTAATCAGGGAATGAACATGTACCCCCTTGGAGTAGAGTACCCCTTGTATGGAGTCCTAACCACTGGACCACCAGGGAAGTCCCTGAATTTAAGTTTTAAAAGGAAGTCATTTTAAAGAAAAATGGGGGGAAAAAATTAAAAAAAAAAATAAAGAAAAATGGGAAGACTGAATCCAGGCAGTTCTGGATACGGTAAAGATCCTTAATGTGGGTTCAGAACTGAATTTTAGGAAACCCAGAGCCAGTCAGTGACTGAGAGCCCTTTACTTGCTCTGCCAATGTCCCTCCCAGCCTGGCAGAGCCCGAGGTTGCCTCTCCCAGACCACATAGCCAGTCAGTAACAGAGCTGAGACCCAAGCAGCCGTTGAAGGGGCTACAGGACTGATGATGGAAGCCCCACAGCTTGGGAGACCCTCTAGGTCATTCAGAGTTCCTGACAACAAGCAACAGAACCCAAAGGAGACTCTTGGCTTCAAAGAGATGCACTAGACGGGGTGCCAGGCCCAGAGGATCATGGGAGAGGGCCAAGGCGGGCTTGGAAAACAGGCAGGAAGTGAGGGGAAGGTCTAGGCACAAGTGGCTGTGCTCAGACACTCCCAGCCCTGCCAGCAGGCCACTAGCTTGACCCTCAGCTGCCCCTCCCAGGCCCCACACTCGTGCCCAGGCTGCGGGGGTAGTGAGGGAGATGTTTCTCCCCATACTGGAAGTGGGTTCAGGGCCCTCCAGTGTCCCACCACTCATGGCTCCTACCATGAAAGTAAGGGTCATAGGCTGTGGCCTGAGTCCTCTCCCGTGCCCACCGAGCCCACCCTGGGGAGAGGTGTGGCCTCACCTTCAGGCCTAACTCCTGCTCTCCCCTGGCCTTACTTGGAGCTCCTTCTCTGCTCCGGGCCTCAGTACACCCAGCGGTTGACTGGGGGTGATGGGACCCACGCAGATCAGTGGTTTTTAAATTTTCCCGAGGAACTAATTCAGAGATTCAGCAAACAGTGGCTGTATTGAGGTAAACAGCAGACTTTGAGGGGTGTCTGTTGACCCAGTCTTTCTCTAAGACAAAATTATTGTTATAATTTATTTTTGCCTGGTATTTTTGTTGTTGTTTTAAATTTATTTTTAATTGAAGGATAATGGTTTTACAATATATATTTTTACCATAAAATTTAATGATATATCTGAACTCCCAAATCAAGTTTATGCTGAATTTTTTTTTATGCTGATTTTTAAAAAAAGTTTATGCTGATAAAACGCTGCTTTTTCTCTGTTTCGTATACGTGGGCTTGCTGCCAGTACTTTAACCATTCACCTCCCCCTTGCTCTCTGAGTCAGTCACGCAGCCTTCCTGCCTCATCCTCCCCAAACAGGCCAGGCTCATTTCTGCCCCTGGGTCTTGGCACTTGCCCTTCCTCCTGCCAGGAGTCCCTCTCCCATGTCCTCACATGGCCCCCTCCTTCCACCATTCAGATCTTCAAGTAATCATGTCCCCCCTCAAAGTCACCCTGGTTCCCGTCATCCCTCTGAATGGGCTGAAAAGTCAGTAACACTGATCTTTTTATGCAGTTGGCATTGATCATTTGTCCCCTCTCTCGACTGTGAGCTACTTCATCTCTGTCACTCCAGGGCCGGGCATAGATATTGGCACAGAAAAAGTGCTCAATTAGTACTGTTGAACGAATGAATTAAAAGGGAGCTTAAGGGCCTTCCCTGATGGTCCAGCAGTTAAGACTTCATCTTCCCATGCAGCAGGTATGGCTTCAGTCCCTGGTCAGGGAGCTAAGATCCCGCATGTCTTGTGACCAAAAAAACAAAATATAAAACAGAAGCAACATTATAACAAATTCAATAAAGACAGGGTGGGAGGGGGGTTCATATTTGGGAACGCATGTAAACCCGTGGTGGATTCATGTCAATGTATGGCAAAACCAATACAGAATTGTAAAGTTAAAAAAAAAAAAAAAAGACAGAGAGAGCCTCAGACAAGCATATGTGCCCCTAAGAGACAAGTTCCCCATGGCTCTTGCAGTCCTAATACATCCAGCCTCAGGGAAGCACTATCCAAGAGAAGGATGGCAACCTGCTGACCCACTAGAGTGTTTAATTTTTTTTAAACTTGTAGTTAAAAAAAAAAAAAACATGTAACAGAAGGTTCACCATCCTAACCATTTCTAAGTGTACAGTTGAGCAGTGTTAAATAAATTCACGTTGTTGTACAACAGGTCCCCTGAACATTTTCACCTTGCAAAACTGAAACTAGGCCCATCAAACGACTCCCCATTCCCATTCCCCCAGCCCCTGGCAACCACCAGTTTACTTTCTGTTTCTATGCATTTGACTTGAGCTATCTCATATCAGTGGAGTCATACAGTATTTGTCCTTCTGTGATGGTCTTATTTTACTTAGCGTAATGTCCTCGAGGTTCATCCTTGCTGTAGCATGAGACATGATTTCCTTCCTTTTTTTTTTCTTCAATTATTGTATTTGTTTATTTTTGGCTGTGCTGGGTCTTGGTTGCTGGGAGCTCTTTTCTGTAGTTGTGGTAAGTAGGGTCTGCTCCTCCGTGTGGTGTTCAGGCTTCTCATTGCAGTGGCTCCTCTCGTTGCACAGCACAGGCTCTAGGGTGCGTGGACTTCAGTAGTGGCAGCACGGGGGCTCCATAGTTACAGCTGCTGGGCTCTAGAGCACAGGTTCAATAATTGGGCCTACAGGCTTAGTTGCTTGAGGCATGTGGGATCTTCCCAGACCAGGGATTGAATCCATGTCTCCTGTATTGGCAGGCGGATTCTTTACCCAAGAAGCCCTTGATTGCCTTCCTTTTAAAGCCTGAATTATATTCCACGGTATGTATACACCACATTTTGCTCATCCGTTCATCTGTTGATGGATGGTTGCTTCCCCCTCTTGGCTATTGTGAACTGACGGATCATATGCTAATTCTTGGAGAAGGCAATGGCAACCCACTCCAGTACTCTTGCCTGGAGAATCCCAGGGACCGGGGAGCCTGGTGGGCTGCTGTCTATGGGGTCGCACAGAGTCGGACACGACTGAAGTGACTTAGCAGCAGCAGCAGCATGCTAATTCTATTTTTAAATTTTTAAAGAACTGCCATATTGTTTTCTATAATGGCTGCACCATTTTGCATTCCTACCAACAGTGCACAAGGGTTCTAATTTCCCTACCTCCTCCCCAACACTTATTATTTTTTGTTTATTTGTTTGCTTTCTGGCTGTGCTATGTGGCTTGCAGGAACTTAGTTTCCTACCAGGAATTGAACTGGGGCCCATGGGCAGTGAAAGCACCAAGTCCTAACCACTTGGACTGCCAGAGAATTCTCTATTTTCTGATTTTTTAAAAAAATCTTCTTTATAGCAGCCATCTTAATAACTGTGAGCTTCTATCTCATTGTGATTTTTCTGCATTCCCCTAATGATTAATGATGCGTATTGGCCATTTGTGTATCATCTTTGGAGAAATGTCTATTCAAGACTTTGGTCCATTTAAAAAATCTGGCTATTGTTTTTTTGTTGTTGAGTTGTGGGATTCTTTATATGTTTTCTCCCATTCTGTACATTGCCTTTTCACTCTGTAGATTATACCTTTTGAGACGCTGAACCTCTTAAGTTTGATGTAGCCCCTTTTATCTTTTTTTTTTTTTTTTTTGCTTTTGTTGCTGTACTTTTAGTATCACATTCAAGAATTCATTGCCAAATCTGATTCCTGAAGCTTTTCCCCTATGTTTTTGTTCTAGGAGTTTTTACAGTGTTAGGTGTTTTACCCAGTTTGAATGAATTTTTGTATATGGTATTATGTAAAGGCCCAACTTTATTCTACTTCTTAAAAGATTTGTATTTATTTATTTTTGACTATGCTGGATTTTCACTGTGGTGGCTTCCTATCGTGGTGGCTTCTCTTGTTGCAGAGCGTGCACTCTAGGCACATGGGTTTAGTTGCCCCTTGGCTTGTGGAATCTTCCTGGACCAGGGATCAGAACTGGGTCTCCTGGATTGGCAGGCGTATTCTTAACCACTGGACCACCAGGAAAGTCCCCAACTTTATTCTTTTGCATGTGGATATCCACCTTTCTTAATACCGTTTGTCAAAAAGACTATCCATTTCCCATTGAATGGTTTTAACAACTTTGTTGAAAATCATTTGCCCATATATCTGAGGACTTATTTTATTTCATGGATCTATATGTCTGTCTTTATGGCAGTACCACACTGTTTTGATTACTGTAGCTTTGTAATAAAATTTGAAATCATAAAGTATGAGTTTTCTAAATTCATTCTCTATCAAGATTGTTTTGGCAATTCAGGGTTCCTTGAGATTTCATATGAATTTTAGGGTGGATTTTTTTCTATTTAATTTTTAAAAATTAGTTGCTGGGTTAGTTGGATTTACATTTGATTGAGACCTGACTATAGTAGCTTAGGCAAATAATAAGCTAATTCTTTGTGCAAATTAGAGAAAGATACCCCATTCTCCAAGACTTTTTTCCTCTTGTTGAAAGAAATTGTTGTGATTATGCTGATTTTGTTCAAACAAGACTTTCCACTGTTGTAGTCTAGAAAATGGTCACATGCCCATGTGAACGTGCCATGACTCCTATGTGAACGTGCCCTACAAGGAAAGTAGGCCCAGTCCAAGGAGGTGTGCCAGCTCCACAGTATTATCAAGAACCCAGCTTCCTTCTGTATTTCTGTGTTACCATCCTCAGCTCTTAGCTCCATCCTCAGAGTCACAAGATGGCTGCCAGTGCTCACATCTGTGCTTCAGCAGGAAGAAGAAGAGCTGGGTGAGGCAAAATGGGCACCTCTCCCACCAGCTCAAAGCCCCTATTCCAGATTTTGTGTATCTCCACTCAGGGAGACCACAGATTCTATTTCACGAGCTAATCCTAATGGCAGAGGAGGCCAGGAAATACCTTTTTTTTTTAATGTGATCACATCGTGACTTCAAATCAGAGGTCTGTAACTAAGGAAGAAGCAAGTAATGAGACTGTCACAGTGGGCTCTGCACTGTTGCCACCATGAAGAACACAGGTAATTTCCATATGAAATTCAGTTCCAACTTCTAGAAGCATGACAGGTCTAGCAAGACTGGCTTTGCGTTACTGTGTGGCAATCACAGGCCAGAGTTGGGTAGAGCCTCCCCTGTTTATTTTATTTTCAAAGTTTTAAAATAAAAATTTAATATGTTTTTAAAATAGGTATTAGATACATATACATGTAGGGCTGAGTCCCTTCTCTGTTCACCTGAAACTATCACAATATTGTTAATCAGGTATGCCGCTGCTGCTGCTAAGTCGCTTCAGTCGTGTCCGACTCCTAGCGACGCCATGGACTGCAGCCTACCAGGCTCCTCCGTTCATGGGATTTGCCAGGCAAGAGTACTGGAGTGGGGTGCCATTGCCTTCTCCGGTTAATCAGGTATACCCTAATACAAAATAAAAAGTTAAAAAAAATAGGTATTAGATTTCTGTGCTTCAAAATCCCAAAGGTACTAAAGGGTATACAGTGGAAAGTCTTCCTCTTTTACCCCATACCCTGCCACTAAATTCTTGACACTAGGCATGGTAGGTGTTATGTTACCTGGAGATCTTTCACACATATATAAGCAAATACACATATGTGCATATTATCCATCCATCCTTTTTTAAATAAAGGGTATAATTCTATATGTTCTTTGCATGTTGCTTTTTTCATGCAACAGTGTATTAGAGATTGTTCTGTGCAGATCCTCAAATTTTGCTCCTTTTTTTTTTTTAACAGATCCATAGTTTGTCACTGTATGGATGTACTTTAGTTGTTTAGTGATAGCCACTTAGATTGTTTCCAGTAATTTACTTTACACACATTGAGAGGCAATAACGATCTTATTCCTGGGAGTATCTCTGCATAACAAATCCCTAGAAGTGGTGTCATTTGATCAAAATGAACGAGCAAGTGTGATTTTGATAGATATTGCCAAATTCCCCTTTGGGGGAGGAGGGCAGTTGACACTCCCACAAGCGGTATCCACAGCGCCTATCTCCCCACATCCTTGCCAACTCAGTGCGATAGAACCCTTTCATCTTCTGCCAAACTGTCAGTTAAAAATTGGCATCTAACTGTAGTTGTAGTTTGCATTTTTCTTATTATAAGAAAAAGTTGAGCATCTTTTCATATGTTTAAGAGTCATCTGTATACTCTTTTCTGAAACTTGTCCATTGCCAAATTTTTGAGTAGTCTTTCTTATTTCTCAGAACTTTTTACATATTGGGAAAAGACACTTCATCTATGATATGAGGAGCAAACACGTTGTCCCGATTTATCATTTCCCTTTTTAAAAAATAAAAACGTACAACATATTGTGCTGTATTGGGCTTAGACACTCAGTCGTGTCCGACTCTTTGGGATGCCGTGGGCTGTAGCCCACTAGGTGCCTCTGTCCATGGGGATTCTCCAGGCAAGAATACTGGTGTTGCCACACCCTTCTCAGTCTGACTCTTTGCGACCCCATGGACTGTAGCCCACCAGGCTTCTCCATGGGATTCTCCAGGCAAGAATACTGGAGTGGGTTGCCGTTTCCTTCTCCAGGGGATCTTCCCAACCCAGGGATCGAACCCACGTCTTCCACATTGCAGGTGGGCGCTTTAACCTCTGAGCCACCATA
This sequence comes from Oryx dammah, assembly GCF_014754425.2. Taxonomy (NCBI): domain Eukaryota; kingdom Metazoa; phylum Chordata; class Mammalia; order Artiodactyla; family Bovidae; genus Oryx; species Oryx dammah. The sequence continues at coordinate 182,864,967 of NW_024070186.1, read as the reverse complement.
TGACCCAGCAATGTATAAAATACTTGGTGTTAAATCAGAAGTGTGCACCTTGATGAACCTTCACAAAATGGACCACCTGTGTCCCCGGTTGTTTATGACATTTATCATCATTTATCCTAGGCTTTGCCATGAGAAGTTTCTTATTGTTACACAGGTGAGTTTATCCATCTCCTATTTTATGACCCCTAGGTTCTGCGTCATAGTAAGATCTTTCCTACACTGAGATAAAAACATTTTTTCTGATGATATATTTGTTTTATTGTTTCCACTTAAATCTTGGATGTAATTCATGCTAGTGTAAGGTATGAAGTATGGAGCAGTCTCATAATTTTTTTCCGGGTGGCTAAATCTTGTCCCCATGCCATTTATGAAATCTATTTTTTCTGTCTATGGATTATACATATAATCTGAAATTGTGCCATATCTTATACTAAATTCCCTGGGCCTGTTTCTGGATTTTTGGTCCACTTGTTAACATCTTTCTTTTCCTGGGCCATTTCAGGTGGTGATTCCTGATGTGGAGGTTTTTTGAGCACTTCTGTGCTATGCGGTTTACACATAAGAGCCCTGAGCCCTGAGAATTACTGTGACCTCAGTGACCTTGAGTGAGTGACTTCATCTATCTGCCTCAGTTTGTTTCTTTCTTTTTTTCCGACCATGCTGCACAGCTTACAGAATCTTAGTTCCTCAACCACGGATTGAACTCAAGCCCACAGCCGTGGAAGTGCTGAGTCCTAACCACTGGACCACCAGGAATTCCCTCTGCCTCAGTTTCTTCCCAGATCCTGATGCTGGGAAAGATCAAAGGCAGGAGGAGAAGGGGACGAATCTGCATCCCCTGCTTTGGAAGTGTGGGGTCTTAACCACTGGACATCCAGGAAAGTCTCTATTTATATTATTTAAGGCCATTTTTAACCCTTCCTTCAGCTCTGTGATGTAGCAAGTATTGTTGATCCTATTGGGGATGAGAAAACTGAGACTTGGAGTCATGAAATGACTTTCCCAGGACCTTGCTGAGTGGTGGCACTGCTTCTGAAAGGGGGCTTGTCTGCTCCTGAGCCCCACACACAGATTTCTCCAAGTTCCCATGGGTGCAAGGGGCCCCTCTTCCTCCCTCTCCCCCAGCCCCAAGGCGGAGGCTGATCCTCAGGAAATGTCACTCGAGGCCCCAGCTGCAGGGGGTGGGATGAGGCTTCACCAGGTGGCTGCAGCACCAGCTCCTGGGTGAACAGACCTCATGGGCTGAGGGGCTGGGAGCCTCAGCCGCTCAGCCCCTCCCCGCAGGGCTTGATCACCTCTGCAGGGAGCCCAGCTCTTCGAGGCGAGAGCTCGCTCTGGGCAACCCTGAAGTCCTTGAAAGAGACCTCAGCTCACCACTCACCAGCTGTGTGACCTGGGGCGAGGCCCTGACTTCTCTGAGCCTCAGTGTCCTCATCTATCAAATGGGCAGGTTGTGGGGAGACTCAGAGGGGAGGATGTGTGCAGAGCAGGATGGTGTGCAGGGGTTGCAGGGGTTGATTTGTGGCGGCCTGCTCATGTGAGGCATCAAACAATGTGTTGATTTCTACCCCCCACCCCCAACAAAGGCAGCTGGGAATGGAGACTGAGCCCAAACTGCCAGTTCAAAGGACTGTGCCAGGTGTGGCCCAGGAGGGATCAGGGAGGGGAGGCCAAGTGGGAGAAAAGGTTTTCTCCTTGCCGGCAAGTGAGGAGCAGTATCCGATGCAGAAAGGGGATGGACAGGGAGAGCTTGAGGTGATGGGGAGCCTTGGCGGGGTTCTTCCCTCCCTCTCCTGGGGAACCTGTCCAGGGGCGAGGATGGGGTGAGAAGAGGGCAGCCCCCCAAGGAGTTTGGGGTCTTTGAGGAAGAAGAAAACCAGCAACCTTCTCAACTGGATTTTCTGGGCCGGGTCCTTACAGACAAATCCAGTCCCTTTCCTCTGAGTTGTGCTGCCAGGGGTGGCAGATAAAAATATATTTGGGCCACACTGACACAAAAACATTATTGATTTTCTGAACTTTGAATTATTTAACAAGTCTACCATGGGCTTGAAAGGAACAGGAGGGCATTTCTGGGGGGAGGGCGTATCCCACAACCTATGCCTAGAGAAAAGGCCTTCCAGAACTTTCTGTGGACTCCCAGGGGGACACAGAGGAAGCTGGAATGTACCGCTTGGGTGCTTGCCAGCAGGGAGGCTCTTGCTTCTTGGAGGTGATGTGACCGTGTAGCTGAGGGCTGGTACTAACCAGGTATCGAGCAGAGGGTTGAGAAGCCTCAGCAACAGTGAACCCGAAGAAGAAAGCCTTGAAGCTGTAGGGGAAACCACAGCGTTCCTGTTCATCCTCTCCCCAGGGCAGGTGGGAGGGGGTGGGCAGAGGCACCAGCCAGGCCCCAGCTCAGCCCGGCCAGTCCGAGAGGCAGATGATGGGGGAAGAATCTCGTGACCACTGTCATAAAATGGCTGAGACTCCGTCTTCACCATGATTGAAAGTCACCAGTCTACACTGGATTTCCCTGATTCCGTCTCCATTGTGGTGTCAGAGGTGATGCAGAGGGTGGGGCATGGGAGGGTGGGAAGGGTCCAAGTCAAGAAAATTAGGTCCAGAAAACAAAGTTATACTTTCTTTGTCTGCCCCGGGATTCTGTGACTTTCGCTCCTGCAGGGAGCACCTGGCGTGGAGCAGGACATCCAGCCCCGGATCTGGGGTGGAGGGTCAGCTGGGAGCAGGGCCTGAGGGCGACGGATCAACCAGGGTGTAGTGTGAAGGAGTAAGGGACCCAGGAAGTAAGGGCCCTGTGACCTAGACCTTGAGGTGGTGGGGGCGGGGAGTGAGAGCTGGCCAAATGTGGACCCTTGAAGGGGATGTGGCGGCTTATGTTTATTTCAACAACCCTCACGCAGCATTGCTGTGGCCAGCCCTGCCTTAAGTGCTTTATAAATAGCCATTTGTTAATCCTGGTTGGAGCCCTTGGAGGTAGGACGACTGTTATCCCTACATGGCCAGTGGAGACACTGAGTAACTGAAAGGTTAACTTAAGTGACTTGCCTGAGGCCCAGAAAGAGATAGTCCCCCTCTCGTTGCAACATAAGCCCAGCCTGCCTGTTCAGGCAGCTCTGGGCCCCAGCCTCTAACTGCCATTCACCACCAGGGAGCTGGACCTCAGTCATTCATCCAATAAATCAGATAAGTGTTGAGATGGCCTCCAGTGAGGGCTTTGTGCTGGGCTCTGGAATTTCTGCTCTTGTGGTGCACTCGGCCCAGTGGGAGAGACAGACACAAACACAGTGTCCACAAATCAGTGCCATAAAAATGAGCCCGCTGTAACGAACATTCACCGTGGGCCAGGCCCTGTCGTTAAGCCGGTTACCCAGCTTATCTTTTCATCTTTGAACAACCCCTTGAAATGTTGTTGGCCCCATTTTGTAGATGAGTAAACTGAGACTTAGAGAGATTAAGTAATTTGCCTAAGGTCACAGCAATAACGTGACAAATTTGGGACTCACTAGGGGAAGTTTACCCACTCCAGTGTTTTTGCCTGGAGAATCCCAGGGACGGGGAAGCCTGGTAGGCTGCTTTCTATGGGGTTGCACAGAGTCGGACACGACTGAAGCGACTTAGCAGCAGCAGCAGCAGCAGCAGGGGAAGTTTGGAGTTCTATAAGGGCATATCCCAGAAGGCTTCCCAGAGGAGGTGTCCTGCTCTTGAGATGTACCAGAGAGGGAACTGGTCCAATGGAGAGAAGGAGGCAGGTGATTCAAATAAAGGAAACTCTCTGCAAAGGCCTGGAGGCCAAGCAGCCTGGCATTGAGGGGAAGCTACAGGCCATTCTCAGGGGCTCTGGCTGGTCTGAGCTGAAAGAACTGGATGAGGCCCCAGGGCAAAGACCCAGCCTTGCTGGGCCCTTGGGCAGTGTTGGTGCTGATGCTGATCATAAAAGGGAGGGCCAGAAAAAGTCAGCAGGCCAAAAAGGCAGGATCGTATAGCGAGTCTCTGCCTGGACTCAGGCCATGCGCAGCCTGAGTTGGATTCCCTCCTGTGTCCTTGTCTGGCTCTGTGACCTTGGGCAGGTCGCTCCCCCTCTCTGGGCCTCAGTTGCCTCATCTATCAAACAGGGACCATAGTACCTCATGGGCTTTTATGAGGACTAAATGTCTTCATGGATGCAAAGGGCTTGGAGCAGAGCCTGGCTGAAGTCAGCACTCCAGAGGTGTCAGCTGTTATGAACACAGAGGCTGCATTCGCCTGGCGGGTTCACTGCTTTCACTTAGGGGGAAGGAAGTGAGGAGTGGTTAGAGAGCCTGGTGCACCCCGACCCTCACGAGCCACCCTGCCCCCTTCTCAGATCCCGGCCTCACCAGCCCCACCACCGAGCCCCCACCACACTTGGCACCAGAACCCACTGGGGGTGGCCCTGGCGGCCCTGGCTGGGGAAGCAGAGGCTCCCGGCTGTCGGGGGAGGGGTGGGAACCAGAGACCTGGTGACTAAGACAGAACCCGAAATGCACTCTTCTGTGGGGGGGTGGGGGGAGGGGAGGCTTCTTTCACTCTGGCTTGGGGCGAGTGACTCATGCGGGGGCAGGTATGGGAGGTGCCAGGGCGCAAGGGGTGATGATGCATGTGCCTTCCAAGAAGCTGGGGGTCCAGGGGGCTATGGAGGGCTGGGGTTTCTCCCAGATTCTGGGGTTTGGAGGCTGGATAGATCCTGTGACTGAGAGGCCTGGAGCTGGAAAGACCTAGGTTTGGATTTGGGCCGTTGCTTTGTGGCCGGGTGAACTTGGGCAAGGGATTTCCCCTCTCTGTGCCTCAGTTTCCTCACCTGTAACATCACGCTAATTAAATCCACTTCCCAGCGTTAAGCCTTTTCTGCTGTGCTTTTATTGGGGACTTCCCACCTCAGAGCCCTGCAAAGGCTCCCTGGTCCCCACACAGAAAAGTGCAGACGGGGCTCAAGTGCAGCCTTCCATCAGGGGGAGCTTGGGACAAGGGGGAAAAGGAGGAGGCACATTTTGGAAGGTCTGCAGACACTCATAGCCTTGTCTTGGTTAAACCTCACACACATCTATTTACAATTCAGAAACCCACCGCCAAATGTGCGCACGCTGAACCTTGGGAACACCGATGAGTAATTTATAAATGTACCTTAACTTGGCTCTTGGGTCTTCGTTCTGTCTCCAAACTTAACATTTATGTTACATTCCCTTTTTTGAATGTGTAAAATTGTTTGTAAAGGCACTAGGCCCTGGCGATTTCAAAGATGAGTCATCAGACAGTTTAAATTGATGAAATTAAAGGTAATTTCAGTGTTACTTAAACTATTCTAGGTCATAGAAAAAGATGGACACTCTCCATTTTATTTTATGAAAGGAACATGACATTAATATGAAAATCTGATAAACATAGTAAACCAGTAAACAGATTACAATAATAAAAACAGAAAGACAAAATCCAAGCCAATAAATTGTAGACCAATCTCTCCACAATTTGGATGCAAACCTTATAAATAAAAAGCTAACATGCAAAATAAAATTGTATATCAAAAGAATAACATAATTTGAGCAGATAGAACTTTATTTCAGGAATGTATGACAGGTTTAATATCAATAACTCAGTTGTTAAAGAATCTGCCTTCAATGCAGGAGACCCCGGTTTGATTCCTGGGTCAGGAAGATCCGATGCAGAAGGGAAAGGCTAGCCACTTAGTATTCTTGGGCTTCCCTTGTGGCTCAGCTGGTAAAGAATCTGCCTGCAATGTGGAAGACCTGGGTTCAATCCCTGGGTTGGGAAGATCCCATGAAGCAGGGAAAGGCTACCCACTCCAGTATTCTGGTGTGGAGAATTTGAACACAACTGAGCAACTTTCACTCAAGCCAACTGATCAATGTAATTCTTTACATTACCTTAAAGGAAAGTAACAATGTGATCATATCAATTGATGTAGAAAAGTCAGTTGAAGAAATTCAGTAGCTTCTTCAAAAAATTACTAAAAAAAAGAAATTAAAAGAAATAAAACTACTTAAAGATGATAAGTTTTCTTTGCCAAACATTGACAGCAAACATCATTCTAAATACTAAAGCCATTCCCTTGAAATCAAAATAAAATAGTATTTTGGAGAGTCTATCAAATACACCAGGATTTTATTATTATTATTATTATTTGCCTGCTGGGAAATATTTATTTGCCACTAAATCACCCAAGCATGCTACAATTATAAGAAAGGTACAGGTCGTTTTTCCTTTCCATAACTCAGTGTCCATAGCATCTCCTCAACCATAAATATTACAAAAGAAAGTAAAAAAAAAAAAAAATCACATTTTACAGATCTTAGACTTGTCTTTAGTATTTAGCTCAGATCTTACCATCTCCAAAAAACAGTTCTGTCAAACTCATCAGCTAAAAGTTCTATCCAAGCAGTGAGAAGATGGCCTTTCTTAGCCTGTCGCAATTCTTTTCCGATTTGTCTTAGCTAGTTAATGCTGAACAGCAGAATGAGGATTAGATTGCAGGGGTGGGGGTGAAGGGGTAGCAAGAGTTGATTTCCCCCAGTACAAGATGGCATCTGAAGCTTGAATGGAGAGCTGAACTGGAGAGAATTGAGGGAAGGGTCCAGGCCCGGTATTCAGTAAGTCACTGCTGGAAGAGGAGGAGGAGGAGGAATGCTTGCCATGCTTATGGTGTTTCTGCTTCTTTTTATGAGCTTTCTTCATTTTCTTGTGCACCTTCTGGTCAATCACTATTCCTGGTCCTACTATACCAGGAACCAATGGATTCACTGGACGCATGCCAGGGCCAGGTGGTGGGTATGGAGGAGGGTAGGGACCTGAGGGCTGGCATCCTGGATATCCTGGCTGTGGCACAGGATGACAGGGCCCACCAGGGGGAAAGGCTGGATTCCCCTGGAGTGCTCCTGGGGGAGTGGGAAAGGGGCCTGGAGGAAAGGGAGGGTTGGCAGGTGGTGGATGGGCAGGATTGCAACCTCCAGGATGCCCAGCATTAGGGGGGTGTGGATATGGTCCTGGCTGCCTGGCATTGGGATTCCACATGTTCAAATGTTTCCTTCAGCCCAGGAATTGAGAAAGAAGGAGACTGGGGTATCTAGATGACCGGTCACCCTTACACCCCACACCAGGATTTTAAAACGTGAAATGCTCACTTTGGACGAGGTAATTTGATATTGTAAAAAATTATTGGTAGAAACGGGAAAAGGAAAATATTTCATTCACAGTTATATTATCAGAGGATGTAGGATCTCTATGAAGGAAAAAATTGTCTTGAAGGAAAAATAAAGAGGCGACATCAGAAAATAGGATGTTTTTTTTTTTTAAGAAAATAGGGTTATTTAAAACATCAGAAAATATAAATGCTCCCACATGCAGCTCCCATTAAAATATAAATGGGGTCTTTTCAAAATTAGGTAACATGATATAAATTTTAATATAGAAGTTTACATGGAACATGTCAAAATCTGCAACCAGAACAACTAAATAGACAACCCAGAAATGGATCCCATTATCTATAATAATTACAAAAGTGGAACTTCACATCAGTCAGAGAAGGAAATTTATTTATTTTAAACTTTTTTTTTGGCCCACACTGGTGGCCTGTGGGAGCCTAATTCCCTGATCAGGGATTAAAAATCGAACCTGTACCCCCCATGCAGTAGCACCTCGGAGCCCTAACCCCTGGACACCAAGGAAGTACCAGAAGAGGGCAGTTTATATAGTAATATGTTCCAGCACAACTGGCTGTTTGGAAGAAATAAATAAATAAAATTGAATCAATATCCCCTCACATCATAGGCAAAAGTAAATTAAATATGAATTAAAATCTTAATAATAGTCTTAGAAGAGGGACTTCCTTGGTAGTCCAGTGGTTGAGAATCCTCCTGCCAATGCAGGGGACATGAGTTTGATCCCTAGTCCTGGAAGATTCCATATGCTGTGGGGCAGGAGCCACGACTGCTGGGGCCTGCATGCCCCAGAGCCAGTGCTCTGAAACAAGAGAAGCCTCTGCAGTGAGAAACCCGAGGACTGCAACTAGAGAGTGGCCTCTGCTTGCCATAGCTAGAGAAAGCCTGCGGGCAGCAACAAAGACCCAGTGTAGCGCAAAAAAATTCTTAGAGGAAAATTCAGGAAATTAGATTTACAATCTAGGGCTTGGGGGAAATATTTTCAAACCAAGTCAAAAAGCCCAGAGGCCGCCAAAAATCTTTAGATGATTCTATGTTAAAATTAGAGGGAAAGGTATGGGAAGATACCATCAGTAGAGTTAAAACAATAATTAGGGACTTCTCTGATGGCTCCAGGGTAAAGAATCTGCCTGCCAATGCAGGAGACAGGGGTTTAATCTCTGATGCAGCAAGATTCCACATGCCTCAGAGCATCTAAGCCTGTGCACCCTAACTAGTGAACCCCAAGTGCCCTAGAGCCTGTGCTCTGCAACAAGAGAAGCCACCGCAATAAGCCTGCACACCACAACTAGAGAGTAGCCCCCACCACATCACAACTAGGGAAAAGCCTGAGCAGCAATGAAGACCCAGCACAGCCAAAACTAAATAAATAAAATTATTTTTTTTTTAAAAAGGGATGATTTATATTTGCAAAGATGGTCCAGGCTTGTTCCGCTCAGATAATCCTTACAGGTAGACAGCAAATCCAAATGGCAAATTATTAAACTAAAAATGTTCAATCTCATAGGCAACAGGGAAAGGCAAATTAAAGCTCCAATGAGCTGGCAATTTATACCCAGCAGGTAGGCAAAAATGAAAGAACTGGAGGGGTCTGGGGTTCGTATATTGCTGATGGAAATGCAAACTGTTAACAACTCTTTTAGAAAGCAATTTAGCAACATCCCATAACAATTTTTGCAAGATTTTATGCACATTTTATTGAGCAACTGCAAAAGAACGTGCTCCACCAAAACAAGAGAGGAAATCAAGGAGGCTAAACATAATTTCATATAGAAATAGGAGCTCCAACATAGAAAAGAGGGAAGGGACTCCTCTGGGAAATATTGAGAGACAGACCCCAGGATGACATGGCAACAGGTTCAGAGAGTGGTCAGTCCACCTTGGAGCAGGGCGAGGGGCTCCAGCAGAGATTTTCTTCAAGAAGATTAGATTTGTAAACCAGTTAATCCAACCGAACATCTTGAGAAACAATTTAAACAACTGGTGGAGAGTCTGAGGTTGAATTAACACATGCATGGCTTTTTCTAAGCAAATGGGGAAAAAAGAAAGAAAATTACTAACACCAGGAAAACCAAAAGTGCAGAAAGGGAAGGTAATTATAATTTAATACTTGGCTCAGCACTGAGTAGTGTTTACATGTCTCAGCGACATTGGCTGAGATTCTTGGATGGACAGATTAATCTCTTTCATCAAGTTTAGGAAGTTTTCAGCCATATTTTTCCTCCCTGCCCCAATATGTTTTTCTGTTTTCCCGTAGTTTATTTATTGATTTTTGACTGCACAGGGTCTTCACTGCTGCTCATGGGTTTTCTCTAGTTGCAGTGCTCGGGCTTCTCATTGCAGCGGCTTCTCTTGTTGCAGAGCACCGGCTCTAGAGTGCATGGGGTTTCAGTAGTTGTGGGGCAGGGGCTTGCTTGCTCCACGGCTCGTGTGATCTTCCCGCACCAGGGACTGAACCTGTGTCTCCTGCCTTGGCAGGCAGATTCGTTACCACTGAAACCACCAGGGAAGTCCCGTTATTATTTTTTGGCTGTGTTGCATGGCTTGTTAGTTCCCTAACCACAAATTGAACCGGCACTCTCAGAGGTGGAGGCACCAGTCTTAACCACTGGACCCCCAGGGAAGTCCCTGTGTTATTAATAATAAGTTATATGTAAGTGATTATGAGATTTTGTTTTCATGCAGCTTTGGGGAACCCAAACCCTAAACCCAATTTAGTTTTATTCAGAATGATGAACACATGTGGTGTCTTCTGGTTTATAATTTGATAATTATGCTTTCCTGGTGCAAACTGGCAGCTCTCTGGGGCTTGGCCATGAACCATTTTCTAGGTCATCCATTTTGCCAAGCCTCAAAAGGAAAACATCTTTTTTTAAAACTATAAATTAAAAAAAATAAAATCAGATCATGTCACACCCTGCTTGAAACCTTCCAGGGCTTCCTCACGCACTCAGGATAGAATCCAAGGTCCTTAAATGACCCAGAAGGGCTGACAATAGCAGCCTCTACTCAATTAGGCTGCAGCCATACCTTCTCCCCAGCTTTTTATTTTTCAAATATTCAAACACGGAGGACCTGAAGGAATGGTATAACAATCACTCATCATCTGATTCAATAATTACCAATAATTGCTTTATTGCTTGGGCCATGTGTGTGTATTTTGCTAAAACATTTTAGTTACTTGCAGGCAACATGACGTGCATGCATGCTAAGTCGATTCAGTCATGTCGGTCTCTTTGCAGCCCTATGGATTGTAGCTTGCCAGTCTTCTCCGTCCATGGGATTCTTCAGGCAAAAATACTGGAGTGGGTTGCCATGCCCTCTTCCAGGGGATCTTTCCAATCCAGGGATCGAACCCGAGTCTCTTACATCCCCTTCATTGGCAGGCAGGTTCTTCACCACTAATGTCACCTGGGAAGCACAGAGCTCCTGACACTTTACCCTTAAAGACCTCAGCATGAATCTGCTAAAAATAGGGACATCTTCCTTCACAGTCCCATGCCCTCATCATATCCAAGAAAATTAACAGTAATCCTCAAATATCTTCTAATACTGAAGGAGGAAACAGAACAGGCTCTATCTTGAAAGCAGGACTCCATCTTGGGCCAGACTGTGGACTTTGAGCTATATGCCCAGTATCTATGGAAACGACATACTGACTGGAAAACCAGGCCTCCAGAAGGAAGAGCCCCAGGGCTCTCCATAACCTAAAAGAATACCCTAATTATCTGTGTAACTGAATAGAATCATACATTCTATTATGCTTACTGGGGTATGACCACAGGCCTATTGATAATTGTCCACTGTTAACTACCTAGGCTTAAGGCATATGATCGTGGGTTAACTTTGTATCTTTCTTTTTCCTTTGTTCAGACTAGTTTCAGGGAACCTTATACACTTAGGGTATATAAGGTTTTCACAAAAACTGGTCAAGGTCCTTGGCTAAGAGGAGACTCTGTCTTGGGCCCGCCGGTGGGAAAAACTGCACTCCACTATCTGCATTGTCCTTCTGAGTGAATTTGTTTCCCGGAACCCATGGTTACAACGATACTGAGTCCACATTCAAATGAACCCAGTTATTTTCCAAATGAGTTTATAGATGTTTATTTCTTAAATCAGGACCCAGTAAGATTAATATGTTGCATTTTTTCCAGCCTCTGGTAGTCTAGAACAGCTACGCATGGTGAGGGTCGGGACCGCAGATTAGAGCACCTGGAGCCTGTTAGTGATGCAGCTTCTTTGGCCCTGCTCCTGACCTGCTGTCTCCAAACTCTGGGGGGGTGGAGCCTGGGAATCTGTGTTTCAACCAGCCACGTGATTCTTATTCATGCACAAGTTTGCAAATCACTGATAGACCAGCCTAGCTTTTCTTCCCCCTGCTTCCTTGTCCTTCACCATCTCCCGGAGATTGCTCAAACTCGTGTCCATCATCAAGTCAGTGATGCCATCCAACCATCTTGTCCTCTGTTGTCCCCTTCTCCTCCTGCCTTCAATCTTTCCCAGCATCAGGGTCTTTTCCATTGAGTCAGCTCTTCACATCAGGCGGCCAAAATATTAGAGTCTAGGAATTTAGAACCAGAAAATTGGTAAGTATGCAGCCAGTTATCTTCATGATCATTTCTGGCCATTTCTCTCCACTTTACTCTATCAGTTTCCTCCCTCTTGCTCTCTCTCTCCAGTCCTGTAGCAGAGAAATGTGGCTCCTTTCCTCTTGGGCATCTATTTCCCAGCCTCCTGTATGGTTAGTTATTGTTTAGTCGTTCTGTCATGTCTGACTCTTTGCGACCCTATGGACTATAGCCCATCAGGCTCCTCTGTCCATGGAATTTTCCGGGCAAGAATACTGGAGTAAGTTGCCATTTCTCCAGGGGATCTTTAGATGTGGTCATATGACCAGTTCCAGCCAATGGGATGTGAGTGGAAGGTGTGTTCCATTTCTGGGACAAAGAGAGAGAATTTATCCTCTCTCTATATTGTTTGCCATCTCCCAACTGAGGCCCCAGGGGGAGCAGAACCACAGAGAGAGATCCTTAAATCACCATGCAGAAGACCAGCCTCAGACTGTTTGGTGAGGCAGATAGAATGTTTGCCACATCAGTTACGATGTTAAGCCACAGAGATTTAGAGTTTCATGTGTTACAGCATCAGTTTAACCAACACATTGACTGTTCCTGCTTCTCTAGGCTCAGATTAAACACAGCTTCCCCGTGACTTCTACGCATTCATATTTTATTGAGATTTTGAAGCAGGTATTGATCAACTTCTCAGTTTCAATTCTACACCTCTGGGAGAAAGACTCAAACTGGCCCAACTTGGGACAGCTTGAGACTACCCATAAAGTTACCAGCTATGGCACAAACATGGTAGCGGACCCCTCCATTGCCAGTGGAGGGACAGGACCATTCTTAAAGAAGATAACTATTTCAATACTTTCTAGTCCTTAAAAACATACGCGTATGCAGATAAGGAGTAAAGAAAAATAGGGGGTGAAACTCCCTGGTGGTCCGGCAGTTAGGACTCTGTGCTTTCACTGGGTTTGATCCGTGATAGGGGAATTAGGATCCTGCAAGCCATGTGGCACAGCCGAAAGATAATAAAAATAAAAGATGACATTCTGATGTTAGTTTGCAGGCTTCCATGTGTTGTGCTGTGCTTAGTCACTGAGTTGTGTCCAGCTCTTTGCGAACACACGGACTGTGAAGTAGTACATAAAAAAAAAGAAAAATGGGGAAAAATACAAAGGCAGTTATCCTCAGATCCATGAAGAAGAAACAAACATGGTTTCGTGGCAATGGGAGAAAGTAAGAGACATTGAGCACCCAGGAGCAAACCCCCTTTCAAGCCTCAGGATCACACCTGGGCTCACATTGGGCTACTACCTCATTGACTGCAAGTCATACGCTTTGACCCCAGATTCAAGAGAATGGGCAGGTCATCCTGCCCGTGGTTGGAGGGCACTGCAAAATAATCTGGCAAAGGACGTGGGTGGAGAGAAAGGTGAAGAATTGGAGGCAAAGGATACATCCCCCACACCCCATCTGAATTTTCCTTGGGAGAATACACCCTCTCTGTCAGTTCCTTGAGTGAGGTTCCACCTCCGGCTCAGGGGTGGAGTAGCTGACAAGGCGTCAGCCAATCAGAGAACTTCATTGCCCTGGCTACTGGTGATTGGCTCATCCATGATACAGGATCCATTCAGGACCAACCAAACACAAGGCAAACACTAGCCAGGACAAGACTGAGAGGAAGGGGACTCGCACTCTTTCCAGCTGGGAATCACTGAGATGACGCTGGTTGGGGGGACTGGCAGCCATCCTACACCACCGGCAGAGAGGAAGGCCCAGAATAAGTTGACACAGAGGGGGCCGAGCTGGTGGAGAGGGAAATCCATCGCGGTGTTGAAATTGAAGCCTCTGCATAAGCTGCCCCTGATTTGTGCTTCACTTTTACAAATCAGTTTCAAATCAGCCAGTCTGTGTTGGTTTATCTTTTCCTGCTGCTGCTGCTGCTTAGTCACTTCAGTTGTGTCCAACTCTGTGGGACCCTATGGACTGTAGGTCGCGCCAGGCTCCTCTGTCCATGGGATTCTCCAGGCAAGAATACTGGAGTGGGTCGCCATTCCTTCTCCAGGGGATCTTCCCAACCCAGGGAACCTGGGTCTCCTGCATTGCAGGCAGATTCTTTACCACTAAGCCACCAGGGAAGCCCCATTTATCTGTTATTTGGGATCAAATAGATCCTGATGAACACTCAGGTAATCTCAGCCTGAGAAGTGAGAATCTAGACCCAGAAGGGCTCAGTGGCTTCTAGAAATCAATGTTACCTATGCTGATCCGTGGCTGCTGTGGGACAGGACCCCATAGATACTGGTGGTTTCAGGGGTCTTACAGATTAGGTTTCTCTGCCTACCAGTCAGAGCTCTCTCTCTCTCTCTGTTTAAACTTATTTGGCTGCATTGGATCTTAGTTGCAGCACACCAACTTAGTTGCCCTGTGGCATATGGAATCTTCCCGAATCAAAGATAGAACCTGTGCCCCTTGCATTCCAAGGTGGGTTCTTTACCATTGGGCCCGCAGGGAAGTCCAGTTAGAGCTCTTTGTTTGCAAGGGACAGACAATGAACTCAAATAGATTTGTGAGGATATGTTGGCTCATGTAACTGCAAAACCCATTTTGATCTAATTTCAGTCATGGAAGCATGCTAAGTTGCTTCAGTTGTATCGGACTCTTTGCAACCCTATGGATCGCAGCCCTGCAGGCTCCTCCAACTGACTCTTTGTGAGCCTGTGGACCATAACCCGCCAGGCTTCTCTGTCTATGAGATTCTCCAGGCAAGAATACTGGAGTGGGTTGCCATTTCCTCCTCCAGGGGATCTTCCGAACCCAGGTATTGAACCTGTGTCTCTTATGTCTCCTGCATTGGCAGGCAGGTTCTTTACCACTAGCGCCACCTGGGAAGCCCATGGATCATTCATGGATCCTTGTATTCAAATAATGTCATCAGAGTCCATCACTCCTTGTCTCAACTCCACTTCACTCACTGTGTCGGTTTCATGCTTAACGAGAATCTCCCAAGTGGTGGCAATGATGGCCACCAGGCTTACATCTCATAGGTTACAGCTCTAATGAAAAGAGCATACTTTTTCCTCTAATAGGTGTGGAGAAGAGCCAGGAGCTGCCTAAACGTAGTTATACAACCTGGGCTGTAATACCCAGTTCTGTAAACCTGAGCCAATCGCTGTAGCTCATGAGTAGGAAGATGCTGCTTGACCAGACCTGGGTCATGCGATCACCCCATGGAGCCAAGGGAGTGAGTTAGCCCCACCAGAACCACGTAGATCAAGAACATGCGAGGGAAACTTGGGTTGCTGTCACCCAGAGAGGGCCACATGAGTGCTGAACAGGAAACAGCAGCTAAGTCTTCTGTTATTCTTAGCATCCCATGGTCCTTATCACAGCTGTAATTAATTATAACCCCCAGTCCTCTACTTTCTGCAGTCGCCCCCATTTTCCTTAAACATCAGGATAAAATGTCATGAGCCCCTCACCACATGCTAAGGATATCCAGGCCCCTCCATGATCTTTCTGAGGATTCCCAAGGTGGGGCTCACTGTCTCTTTTTTTTTGGTTGAACCACCTGGCATGTGGGATTTTAGTTGCCTGACCAAGGTTTGAACCCACATGCCCTGCCAAAGTCCTAGCCACAGAACCACCAGGGAAGTACCAGGGCTCACTGTCTCTTGAGTTAGACCATCCTAGTTTATTACTTTTTTTTCCTTAGCTTTATTGAGGTTTAATTGACAAAATAAAATTCTTATATTTAGGGTGTACAATGGGGCTTCCCAGGTGGCGCTAGTGGTAAAGAATCTGCTTGCCGATGCAGGAGACATGGGTTCGATCTCTGAGTTGGGAGGAAATGGCAAACCCACTCCAGTATTCTGGCCTGGGAAATCCCATGGACAGAGGAGCCTGGAGGGCTGCAGTCCATGGGGTCGCAGAGAGTCGGACACCACTGAGCATGCACACCTGCCATGTACGCTGTACAACTTGATGTTTTGACATAAGAGTATATTATGAAATGATCACCACCATCATTAGCTAATTAATATACCTTCAACTCCCATAGTTCAAATTTTATGTGGTGAGAACACAAGGTATACCTTTGTGGCAAATGTCATGTATACAATACAGTATGTTAATTATACAGCCTACTCTGTGGCTGTCCCCATATGCTCTCAGCCTCTGAAGCCACCATCCTCTTTCTGCCCTTTTGGTTCCACATGGAAACCCCTGAATTCCTCCACTGCCCCAAAGCTCTGTTAACCCAAGGCTGGGTGATGAATATTCTCCTCCCCTCAACTTCTAGTAAATACCTCAAATTTACTTTTCCTCCACCCACATTTCCACCCCAATCCAGGCACTAGATGGCTGGGTAGGGCTTGACATTTTTGAGACAGAGATGCTGTGTGGGGACTGTCTTCCTGAGTGATGTAAGTTTAGTAGGCATCGACTGTCTGGCATGAAGGGTATACTGGGAGCTTTGAGGTTGCCCCCGCCAGTGCTCCTTGTCTTGACAGCCTTAGCTGTCACTGGCGAGGACTGGGGAAATTTTGCCTGGGGTTCAAGGAGCACCTTGGGGAAAAAGGAACCGAAGAATAAAATCTCTTCTCTTCTGAAGTTCAGTGTCATAGGAAATCTTTTGAGGGACTAAATTAATCTAGACTGAAGACTATGGGCAGGAAAGGACACTAAATGCTGTGGAGAAGAAACTTTCCATGATCAAGGGGAGGTTCAGTTCAGTTCAGTTCAGTCGCTCAGTTGTGTCCGACTCTTTGTGACCCCATGAACCGAGTATGCCAGGCCTCCCTGTCCATCACCAACTCCCGGAGTCCACCCAAACCCATGTCTATTGAGTTGGTGATGCCATCCAACCATCTCATCCTCTGTCATCCCCTTCTCCTCCTGCCCTCAACCTTTCCCAGCATCAGGGTCTTTTCAAATGAGTTAGCTCTTTGCATCAGGTGGCTAAAGTATTGGAGTTTCAGCCTCAACATCAGTCCTTCCAATGAACACCCAGGACTTCAAAAGCGTCAATTCTTCTGTGCTCAGCTTTCTTTATAGTTCAACTCTCACATCCATACATGACCACTGGAAAAACCATAGCCTTGAGTAGATGGACCTTTGTTGACAAAGTAATGTCTCTGCTTTTTAATATGCTGTGGCCTGGGCTAAACAGAAGGATCCAAGGGATTTCCGGGGGTTGGTTGGGTTCTGAAACAGTGTGATGTTTTATGGAAACCCTTCTTGTCAAGCCCTTTGACCTGGCAGGACGATGACTTCTATCACCTGGAGGATGCCTGAGTTCAGCAGTGGTACTGAATGGCAGACAGAAGCAACAGCGCAGAAAACCAACGCCCCCTAGTGGCAAGTCCTGGCATTCTCTGACACATTGTGCAGTAGCTAAGCTGTGTCCTGCTCCTTGGAGTCCCATGAACTGCAGCACACCAGGCTTGACACACTGCGCGTCACAAAGAGGGGATTTGTACATTTGTACATTTCCCTTCCATCCCCATGTTGTTGTTGTTTAGTTGCTAAGTCGTGTCCAACTCTTGCAATCCCATGGACTGTAGCCTGCCAGGCTCCGCGGTCCATGGGATTCTCCAGGTAAGAATACTGGAGTGGGTTGCCATTTGCTTCAGGGGATCTTCTTGACCCAGGGATCGAACCCATGTCTCCTGTATTAGCAGGCAGATTCTTTACCACTGATTCACCAAAGTGTTCTGTTTCATAGGGGACTGCTCCCAGGTATCCACCTTTATCATTGCAAACAAATAGCAGACATTTTCAAAAAATTCTTGGGTAGGATTCCATCCCCATCTGATCTAGTCTGGGTGGATTTTTTTTCCCTTGCTCTCTCTCTTTTTTTTAAATTTGTTTTTATTTATTTATTTGGCTGTGTCAGGTCTTAGCTGTGGGATCTTCCATCTTTGTTGCCTCTTGTGGACTCTTTGGTTGTAACATGCAAACTCTTTAGTTGTGGCATTTGGGATCTAGTTCCCAACCAGGGTCTGAACCCAGACTCCCTGCATTGGGAGTGCGGAGTCCTAGCCACTGGACCACTAAAGAGGTCTTTTTTCCCGCTTATTTCACACCTTTCTCTTTTATCTCCATGCCTCTCAGTTTCATAGATAGTTTTGTAACCCAGTTAATGCCTGTTTTTAGGAAGTAAGCTTCAGGAGATATGGATTGTATATCTTGTTCATTGCTGTGTCCTCGGCCCCTAAAATAGTATTAGGCATTCATTCATTCAGTTGACAAATTCTTATGGAGTGTTGTGTGCCAGGCCCTGTACTAGGCATCGGGTGGGGGTGGGGAAGGGAGTAGCAATTTGCCAAATACTGACTCTGCGCTTATGGAACTTATGTTCTAGTGGGGAGAGATGGAGAACAAACCAATACTCGGTATCGGGAATGGTGGGGTGTGAAGCAGGGTGAGGAGTGTCTGCTGCCGGAAGTGGACTCTGATCATTGACATTGGAGCAGGTACCTGAAGGAGGGGAAAGGGAGCTGCAGGGAGATTTGGGAGAGTCCAAGGCAAGGACTCAAGTCCTGAGGGTAGGGTGTACCTGGCTGACCTAGAGGCCAACAGGGTCTGAAGGCAGCACAGGCTTGGAGTAGGGAGTGGGACCTTTGACGTCTACTGTAAGGACTTCAGCTCTGATTTGGAGTGAAGTAGGGAGACTTTCTGGGGCTTCCCAGGTGGTGCTGATGGTGAAGAATCCCCAGCTAATGCAGGAGATGCAGGAGACACAGGTTCTATTCCTGGGTCAGGAAGATCCCCTGGAGGACGGCATGGCAACCCACTCCAATATTCTTGCCTGGAGAATCCCATGGACAGAGGAATCTGGTGGGCTGCCATTCATAGAGTTGCAAAGAGTTGGACACAACTGAAGCGACT
The DNA here is from genome assembly GCF_014754425.2 of Oryx dammah. Taxonomy (NCBI): domain Eukaryota; kingdom Metazoa; phylum Chordata; class Mammalia; order Artiodactyla; family Bovidae; genus Oryx; species Oryx dammah. The sequence continues at coordinate 182,846,321 of NW_024070186.1, read as the reverse complement.
TAGCATGCATGCATGCAGGGAGCTTTTGTAGGCTTTCCAACAGGATGACAGGTGTCACCGATGCGCAGACTCATTCTGGCTGCTGTCCTGATAAGACCCTGAAGAGGCTCAGGAGAGGAAGCTGGGAGTGAGTGAGGGGCACCACGCAAACAAGGGGTGCCAACTTCCTTGCTGGCAGTGCACGCACTCAGATTCTGGGTAGAGCTGTGGCTGAAGGCAGAGCCAACAGAACTGTTCTGTTGTCAGGAGTACGTAATTAATAAATATTTGCTGAATGAATGTTGAATCATGAAACTCCTCATCGCCCGCCTGACTCCCGAGTTAGAACGTCCATTTGCCTGCTGCCTTGAGTCTGCAGCCTCAGCCAATCAGCTTTTTTGCACCCGCTGTGCCTGCCACCCAGACAACAAGCCTCTGGTCTCCGTCTTTGGGGAGTTCCTGCCGCCTCCGAACTTGACCAGCTTCCCGGTTACATAATTTCGCGGCCCCCTAGCCTTCCACGTGGGTGATGTCTGCTACATCAGTAGGCCACTGGCTGCCCGAGGATGGGGCCCCATCTGTCCTGTTTACTGGCACATGCCCAGGCCCCGCTAGGAAGCCAGGTGCACAGAACGCGTCTGGTAAACATTTGCTGCTGGGCGGCTGGATGAGTCGCCTACTCTGGTCCTCTGGGCTTTTTGGCCGCTATTTCCTGCCCAGTCTGTAGGGCTCCACACTGAAGCTGGAGTCCAGTTCAGGGAAAGCTCCCTACTTCTCCCCCACAGAACCCAGGTCCTTGTTCCTTTCATGCTCCATCATCCCTGGCTGGGGCCTCCTCTAGCTCACACAAGAGGTCACATGGGGTGGCTGCCTTTGGACCCTGCAGACCCCACCTTAAACCATGTGTTGTCTTGTTTCCAGTTAATTCTGTGTACCTCCCTCTCTAGGCCCTATCTGAGACAACTCAAGACACCCAGTGGTAATTTTTCTAAACTTTTCTTTATTTTATAGCAATTGTCATGATTAGAGAAGTAAATAACACATTTAAAAACCTTCTCAGGGCCAAAGGATGCCAGAGTATTTACAAACACACGGTGGAGGACGGTGGCAACATGAGGGTCTGGGGCTGCGGGGCTGGGATCCCACCCAGGCCCCGAGTCAGGCTGGAATGCTGACACCAGCCACCAGGATGGTCCCACCGGCCACAGCGTGGGCCCGGGGAGCATTGGCAGCCTTAGGGCTCTGCTCAGCTGGCCTAGTGGCAGACCGCTTAGTTAACCTGTGGCCCTGCCTCCTGCCCAGGGGCTTGCCACACCCCACAGGCCAGCTCTGAGGGGGCTCTGGGAAGCACCGAAGGACAGGGGGCAGTGTAGGGGGCGCGGGGCTGGGACAGAGGTCGGGGATGACCTGGCCGGCCCCGGGTGGGACAGAGACACGCGCGTGTGTGCGCACACACAAACACCTGCACAGAAGAATCGCGAGGGTTTTTTTCCTAAGTCTTCAGGTCTACGGTATGATTCATTTTTTTGCTATTTACTTGTTCTTTGACAGTGACATAAACTGAGGTAAACATCTGTGACCAACACCTCTCCTAAGGGGCAAAGGGTCCCAGCACCCCCAGCAGAGGTGGTGGCGGTGGCAGCGGTGGCGGCAGCAAGGCCCCAACGGGGAGGGCAGGCACAGAACCGGTTCCAGTCCTGCTTTGCTGTCGGCTGCCGCTGCCCCCCTCTGTGCCTCTGACAACAGGGGCTGGACTACAGAACTACGGTCCCTTCCCAACTCTAACATCCTAGATACTACGACGAGGGAGAGACTCTCAAACAAGATCTTAACAGAGAGAGAGAGAGAGAAAGAGGGCGCACGCGAGGGGTGTCTACTTGGAATCTCGCTTCCGTGTTATTGCAGGAGAGACGGGATGTCGAGAGGCCTAAGGCAAAAGGAGAAGTCGCGGCTGGGAGAGGTGCCCAGATGGGCTCCAGGTGGGCTGGGGCGGGGACAGTGATGGGGAGGCAGGCCCTGCTCCAAGGCTTGGCCCTTGGTGGGAGGAGGGGGGGGGTTGCTACTTACCTGGCATGTGTTGGGCCCCCATGCCCGCCGGGGAGGTGGGTCTCTAGATGGGCGGGCACACTGAGGAGGGAGGGGGACCAGGCCCTGGGGCAACCGCACACTGTAAACTGGACCCGGGCAGGGCGGGGGGACCTGTAGCCCTTTTGCGTGGTGGGAATGAGGGTGAACGGAGAAGTGGGGGCTCCCGGCCAGAGGGTCCCCTCTGGTCAGCGTGGCCCACTAGGGAGCCCCCTCAAATGGCCGAGAACCCCGGAAGGGACCCTGGAAGGTGTGGCCTGGGACAGCGGGCGGGGTGCTGCCAGGCAGAGGGAGCAGCCTCTCCCAGGTTGAGGTTATTGCGGGGTCCCAGGCCTCCACGGACAGGGCAGGAGTTGTGAGGGCGGGCTTTGTGAGTCTGGGCTCCTCTGGCCTGCGGGTGCCTCCTTGCCAGGCTCCCTGAGGGGTGTGCTGAGCCGGGGGCCTGAGCGTCCTCTGGCAGCTGCCCGCTGAGAATCCTGGGGCGGAGTGACTGGGGTGTCTGCGTACAGTCACTGAACACATGAGGCTACATGCACACAGGTGCCTTCTGCATGTGCTCACACTGCACAGGTACCTGTTCACATGCTCACCCCCTCCCATTTCCAGGGCCCCTTGTTCTCACACCCACACCCCAGTACGAGAAACTTGGGAGACGTGGGGACGGAGTCAGCCCCAGGCTCAGATGTTGGACTCCAGCAGAAATTCGGGAGAAATTCCTGGCACAAGTAACCTCGCCGCCTGCTCAAAGTCCAGGCCACTGTCTGGGCTGGGGCAGCGAGTATTGAGAGGATCTGAGCAAGGTTTCCCTGGCCTGGGGAAGGTGCCGGTCGGCAGGCTAAGCTGGGGCAGGCCAAGCTGGGGCGCGCCCGGGCTCTGAACTCATTCCCCGGGCCTGGTGATGCAGGGGCATGAGGCCCCTGGCCACGGAAGCCAGTTGTCCTGAAATCCCTGTAAGGGGAGGGGGAGGGCTGCGGCCTCTCTGGCTGTGTGGTCTTGGCCGGCCGCCCTCCTTTTGGGCTCTGTGTCCTCATGGGTTGGGGGGAAGGACTGGGTGGTGGGAGAGTCACTGGAATCTTGGGGCCTGTGTTTACACACACACACACACACACACTGCTGTGACATCCAGATGTTTGCTACATTTTTGCAGGGGGCGTGGTCCCTCCCCTCTAACCCTCCCTGGAAAGGGGCCGGTCTCGGATGAGCAACACCCCTGCCCTCGGCTCACCGCCCTCCTCCCAGCCAGTGAGTGCCTAGAAGCCCTAAGCCCTTTCTCGGCCCCAACACTTGAGTTCCTTTTCGTTCCCAGCGTGGAGGTGGGGGCGGGAAGGTTGGGAGGGGGGCAGGAAAAGGGGTAGGGCTGCTGGATGATCTGCCGGGGAGGGGGGGGGTGCAAAGGGCCCGGAGCCACTAGTTCAGGGTCCCAGGTTCAGGGAGGTGTGGGGGAGTCTGCCGGCAAGCTCCCTTGCTCCTGGTGTCGGGGGTGGGGGGTGGGGGGGCCTCTGAATCCTCGGGTCTGTGGGGCTGGGCTCCTTTGGTGGCATCTCACCGGCCCGCCGCCGGGCCGGGCGCCTGCCTCGCCTACCACTACTCCCTCCTGCCGCCGCAGGGGGCTGGCCGCTTCGGCCAGGGCGGCTCCCTGCGCCCCGGCCTGGCTGCTGCTCGGCGCCCGGGCCCCGAGGGCGGCGGGGGCGGCTCAGACGCAGATCTCGATGGCCGTGGCCAGCACCACCTGCCCTTTGCTTTTGTCCGAACGGCCGTCGGTCCTGCCGGGAGGCCCCGGGGGGGCCAGGCCGGGCTCGGGCACGGGGACCGGCACGGGCACGGGGACGGGGACCGGCACAGGTCCGGGCCCGACGGCGGGAGGCGCGGGCCGAGAGCCGCTGCCGCTCTCGGTCAGCACCGTCCGCTTGAGCGGCCCGGGCGCCTCGAGGCGCAGCGGCCCGGCGGCCGGCGGGCGGTCCCCGGCGGGCTTGCGCGCGCGGTGCGAGGGCCGGCGCCGCAGCTCGGACGTGAGCTCGTGCTTGAGGAAGCGAAAGACCTCCTTAGCCGGCCCGCGGCGCTCTGGCTCCAGCGCCAGGAGCCGCTGGAACATGCGCAGCGCTGGCTCGGTGAAGCGGCGCCACTGCGACGGCAGCCCCGGCAGGCGGCCCCGCTGCCAGCGCACGAACTCCTCGAAGAAGGCGTCGGCGCCCGACGCCGCCTCCCACGGGAAGTTGCCAGTGAGCACGCAGAAGATGAGCACGCCGAAGGCCCACACATCCACGCCAGTGTCCACCGCGAAGCCGTCGGCGCGGCCCGCCTGGCACACCTCGGGCGCTGTGTACGGGATGGTGCCGCTCACCCGCTTCACGCGGCAGCCCACGCGGCGCGTCATGCCGAAGTCGGCCAGCTTCACGCGCCGGCACTCGCGGTCGAACAGCAGCACGTTCTCCGGCTTGATGTCGCGGTGCACCAGCTGCCGACCGTGCATGAAGTCCAGCGCCAGGCCCAGCTGCTGCACGCAGCGCTTCACGGTGTCCTCGGGGAGCCCCACCTGAGGCCGGAGAAGAGGGCGGGAGGGCGGCTAAGGGGCGCGGACAGGTTCCACCCCGCCCTCTCCTTCCACCCCCGCCCCGCCCGGCCCTCTCCTCCCCATCCCCGCCCCCCCAACCGCCCCCTCCTTCCCCTCCCCGCCCCCTCCTTCCCCTCCCCGCCCCGCCCGGCCCTCTCTTTTCTCCGCCCCCCAACCGCCCCCTCCTTCTCATCCCCGCCCACGCCCCGCCCCGTCCCTCTACCCGAACTCCTTGCGGGGTCCCTTTCCTGGGCATATCCGGGGTCAGCCGCCCTTCCTTATCCTACTTGGGCATCCCCGGCTCCCTCCCTGGCCCCCGGGTTTTCACACACCCCTCGAACATTCCCCACCTTTTCCTCCGGTACCTATACGGAGCGCCTACTTTGGGCCAAGTACTGGGCTAATAAGGACCCTATCCCGCATGGTCTGCTGTATGCCCATCTCCCTTAAACGGCGGCTCTGAGAGGCCTTGTCACTTATCCCGTGAGCGGCAGGGCAGTGTTTCATCCTGGCCGACTGCAAAGCCAGGTGCCGGGAATCCCCGGGGGCAGTCTCCCCATCCCCGGCACCTCCTCTGGGAAGGCCGGTGGCCCTGCCACCTCCCCTCTTGGGTCCCCACCTCTTACGCAGCAGCGGAGGAGGGGGCTGCTGGACTTCATCCCACACACCGGCCGGTCCTTATCACAGTACGGTGCCTAAGTCACTTCAGTCGTGTCTGACTCTGCGACCCTGTGAACTGTAGCAGGCCAGGCTCCTCTGTCCCTGGGATTCTCCAGGCAAGAATACCGGAGTGGGTTGCCATTCCCTTCTCCATCATCTTAGTGCCTCATCTGGCTAACTGTGGAGTGTCTGTTTCCCCCACTAGGCCCATAGCAGGACCTTTTTGTTCACTGTGTATCCGCAGCCCTCCAAACAATGACTGATATACAGTAGATGCCTAATAAATGATTTAAGCGAGTGGCCTGACTCCTCAGCTCTCACACTCGGGGACCCAGAAGAGCCTCTCCCCTCCCTCAGCCACCGCCCAAGTACCTGAGGAGGAATAATGTCGAACAGGTCCCCGGCGGGCGCGTACTCCTGGGCGAAGACATAGCAGTCTTCAGTCTCAAACACGACGTCAAAGACCTTGATGATGAAGGGGCTGGAGGAGAGGCTGTTGGTAATGCTCACCTCCCGCAGGAAGTTCTTCAGCTTGGTTTTGCTCTTGTTCACAAACTTCAGCGCCATCTTCGTGCCTAGCGGGGCGACAGTGAGAGTGGTGAGGACCCCCTCTCCCTGCGCCCCTGCGCCTCACACAGCCGGGCCTGTCTGCGCAGCCTGTCCAGCCGCAGCGCACGACTCCACGGGAGCCCCAGTGGGCAGGCTGTCGTCTCACAGGTAGGAAACTGAGGCCCAGAGAGGGGAAGGCCCTGCAGCAAGCCAGGGGTCAGCCTGGTCCTCTCTGCCCCGCCTGCAGCCCTCCATGAGGCGGGCCTGCTGCTTCCTCCACCCTCTCGTTTTCCTCCTGACACACTGTGTACTTACGCATCTTGTCTGTCTGCCCCTGGTCCCTTGAGCACAGGAAACTTTTTTTTTTTTAAGATTTTTTTGTTGTGGAACATTTTTTCAAGTCTTTCATGAATTTGTTACATTATTGCTTCTGTTCCTTGGCTGTGAGGCATGTGCCATCCCAGTTCCCTGACCAGGGATGGAACGGGCACTCCCCTGCACTGGGAGCTGAAGTCCCAACCACTGGACCACCAGGGAAGTCCCAGGAACCTGGGTCTTGTTTGCTGTTGAATCTCCAGCACTCATGGAAGAGCCTGGTGCACTGCAGGTGCTCTGAAAACGTTTGTTAAGCAGATGAATAAGTAAGAAGGCACTAGACACATAAAGGTGAGGGCCTGCAAGGCACGTGTCCCCGACTCTGAGCTTGAGCAGCCATCTGTACCTACCTGGGTACAGAGCTGCGTGACACGTGTATGTTCACAGAGAGCTTACACATTGCGGGTCCTGCCTTCTGCACTTCATGTTCACAACTCACTTTTTACAAAAACCCTATCAACTGGGCATTAATATGCCTCTATTTTACAAAGGAGGAAACTTAGGCACAGAGAGGTTAAGTCACTTGCCCCAGGTCACACAGCAAGCAAGCAGCCAAGCTCAGGTGACCCCATGTCCAAGGATCCTCCTCCTGGCCCGGTCCCCTCTGAATGCAGCTGTGGGCACCTATGCAGCCCCCATCCCTGGCTGGCTGATGGGAACCGCAGTGAGCTTACACTGTGGGGAAGGCATCACGTTTAGCAGTTACGCGAGAAGGCTCTGGAGCTGATGACTGGGGGTTCATCCTAGCTCACACTTTCTGTAGTTGCATGACCTGGGCTGAGTGACTGCATCTTTCTGGGTCTCAGTGTCCTCGGGATCTGAGGAATGGAGCAGCCACGTGGACTTCACAGGGCCCTCTTCCACCTGCTGTTAAGCATGGTGCTCTGTTCGCGAGGACCCCAGTTCAGTTTGGTCCACCCTCCTGGGGACAGCTATCACATATATGCTGGTCATCCCCCAAACACCACTGCCAGCCCTGACCTTTCCCCTGATTCCACATGTCCCCAGGCACACCTCCTCGACTGTCCCGAGGGCACTTTTGTTCAGTTGCTCAGTCATGTCTGACTCTTGGTGACCCCATGGACTGCAGCATGCCAGGCTTCCCTGTCCTTCACTATCTCCCGGAGTTTGCTGATACTCATGTCCATTGAGTCAGTGATGCCATCCCACCATCTCGTCCTCTTTGGCTGTCTTCAGGGCACTGTGGATGGCCCCAGAGCAGCCCACGCTCCCCAGAGATTCCTCTCTTGTCCCCTCCTTCCTGGGCTGCTTCACGCCACACTCTCTCCACTGGTAGCACAGACTCTCCTTCCCTGCTAGCCATCTGGCCCCACAGAGAGCCCCCGCCAGGTCCCCGCTCCTGTCTTACAGCGGGCACCCTGCAGACACTCACCCGTGCCCTTGTAGGCCACGAGGTCAACCTTCCCATAGGTGCCCTTGCCCAGCTCCCGGACGAGTTCGTAGTGCTTGGTGACGTCACTCGCGGCCACTGTGCGGAGGGTCAGTGCCTGCATGTCTTCGGTGAGGAGGGGCACGCCGGCACCCAGACCGGGGGCGGTCCCTGGCCCGCAGCAGGGCAGGGAGTGGGGCGGCTCGGGCTCTGGGCAGCCCACGCTCATCTTCTCCCTGGTATGGGGGTGGGGAGAGGGATGGAGTGTGACATCAGACCCCTCTACTCCCCACCTCCTCCCTGTCCAGGGCCCAGGATGTCTGGGGCTGGGCCCGATGCCAGGCCTAAGATGACCACCAGGCGGCGACAAGCATCTTTGCTACAAATGGTTGGTTGGTTAGTTGCTAAGGCGTGTCCAAACTCTTTGAGACCCCACAGACTTGTGGCCCACCAGGCTCCTCTGTCCATGGGATTCTCCAGGCAAGAATACTGGAGGGGGTTGTCAGCCTCCGCCAGGGGATCTTCCTGACCCAGGGTTCAAACCTGCATCTCTTATGTCTCAGGACAGGTAAAGCGGGTTCTTTACCACTGAGTCACTTGGTTCAGTGGTAAAGAAGAATCAGCTGGGAAGTCCCCATCCTTTCCCTGAAGCTTCAGGGTCAGGCCTGAGCCAGCGATCCCGAGACACGGCCACTGTCCCACCGCTCCCTACTTGGGCGTCTCATGCTATCATCCAGACACAGTGTCAGGCAAGGCACACGTGTTTATGTCACACAAAGACATGCCACATACTGAGTTCACACGGGTGCTCCCATTCACAAGTATTGATCAGCACCTGCTGTTTGCCAGGTGTGGTTTGGAGCCCTGGGGACACAGCCTTGAACACACAGACTTACGTTCAAGGTGGGGAAATGGACAATACACAGTGAGCCCACAAATTATATATTGCGATAAAAGGTGACATTGGCTATAGAGAAAATAAGGCTGGGGAGGGGCAGGTGGGGTGTGAGGGGAGGTTGTTCAGTCGTGCAGTCCTTTCGGCTCTTTGCGACCCCATGGACTGCAGCACGCCAGGTTCTGCTGTTCCTGGGGTTTCTCAAGCAAGAATACTGGACTGGGTAGCCATTTCCTTCTCCAGGGGATCTTCCCGACCCAGAGATGGAACCCAGGTGTCCTGCATTGCAGGCGGATTCTTCACCGACTGAGCCACCAGGGAAGCCGGAACAGGCGGCAGAAGTCTCAGACAAAACCCTGGCAGGGCGGCGCAGGCTGGCCACATCCCCACCACGGCCTTATAATCCGTCCCCCGACCTCAGACGACCGCACACAGCCCAGCTCAAGTACACAACTGCAGCTGTAGCTCCTGGGTCCCTGCCCAGGCTCCTCGGATACAAGGACAGAATGCCTGTTCTACCACGACCCATCCTCCACAGTCACCGCTGGTCCCCTTCCGTGGGGAGGGGGCTTCCTGGACACACCCACCCCTTTGGGGATACTGAGTTTGCCTCCTGATGGTGCTGGGGGCGCAGAGAGCTGCAGTGGGAAGCGTTCAGGGGTGGGTGACAGCGAACGCTTATCTGGGGTTTGCATTTCTCGTCCGTCTAACGGGGCGGGGGTGGGGGGGGAGGCTTAGACCAGGGAGCCGAGCATCTGGGAGCAAGTGTCTGCGTGCCCATGTCTGCCTGTGCACCAGTGAAGGAGGCCACTGATGAACCCCCTCTGGGCTGAGCTTCAGCAGCCGTCCCCGGGGGCAGCTCCTCTGCCCTCGCTCCCTTCTCCCTCCTGTAGGTGGCCCACCAGCGCTCTCGGTACCCATAGCCCGCCGCTCAGCCCCCAGCTCTGCCCTCACGGTTCAGAGTGAAGGCCCAGACTTGGAGCCAGCCTCCCTAGTTGGAAGCCGGGCTCGATGACTTGCTAGCTGGATGTCCTTTCACAAGTTACTTCCTGTCTTTGTGCCTCGGTTTCCCCATCTTATAAAGAGAATACAGTAGTATCTTTTCCCTGAGGGTTATAGGACATGAAGTGGTTGGTCCCTGGTGCACAGTAAGTGCCCCTCAAGAGGCAGGTGTGGTTGGGTTCTCATTCCGATGATGCTCGCCCGCTGAGCTGGGGTGAGCCCAGCCTGGGAGCCTGGTGTCTCTACCCTGGCCCGGCCGCTCCCCTTCCAGGCCCAAACCCTCTTTTCCTCCTCTGCTTTCCCCTTCCCCCTCGGCACGACCCAGCCTCCCACTTCACGCGGAGAAGAAGAACATCAGGAGGGAACTTCCTGCCTCCCACCCAGCCCCAAACGGAGCTCCATCTGCACGTCCTCCTGGCTGGCTGCGGGGCGGGGTGGGGGGGGGCGGGGGACGGTGGCGGGGACAGGGAGGGCGACAGGGAGGGCGGTGCAGGGAGCCATCCTCCCCTCCTCTGCTCTGGCTCCTGCCCCCTGCTTCTTCCTCGGTATCCTGCTCCCCCACACAGGCCCCTCCCCTCCATTCATGAAGTCCCATAAGGTGCTCTCCCCTCCGAGCGTCTCCAGCGAGAACCTAGGACCCCCAACCCTGCTTCCTCCACCAGCGACAGTGTGTCGAACCCAGCCCTGCCTGGCATGGCCACCGAGTCTATGCAGTGCCTGCTCAGGGCAGGACAGCACTGGGCATCTCCCTGCTGCAGGGCTAAAGTAGGGTGACATCTCCCCATGACAGTCTCCAGGCTAAAAGGGTCAGCTCTCCCTATCCCGGTCACATGTCCGCCCACTGCCTGGGTGGAGAGGACTCCAAGAGGGAACAGCCAGGTCACGGGCTCTGGTGCAGCCTGGGGAGTAGGGGGGTCAGGCTGTTCCTGTGGAATGAGTGGGGCTCCCCCCTGCCCCCTGGGTGCTGATGAGTACGCATCCTCTTCACCTGGAGCTCTTCCCCCCTGCCCATCAAGAGACCCTGGGCTGCCTTGCTGACCTACTTCTCCTGATGTGTGTGTGGACTCCCCAAGGGCTGCCTCGTGTGTGCAGGCACCTGTGTGCACACGTGTGGCGACGCTCCCGCTTCGGGTTTTGGTTCTGTCAGGTCCCTTTGGGGCTGTTTTCTGCATCCCCTGGGAGTTTGACTGGCAACTGCAAGTTGCTAGAAGCCCTTCTTCCCTCCCCCAGGGACTGTGGGGTGCCTGCTTCTCTCTGCCGCTTTGGCCTCAAGAGTTGCCCTGGGCAGGTTCCGCGGGCTGGGTGGGGGGCACACCGGCTTCCTCATCTTCAGGCTCAGCCCAGGCTCTGACCACTGCCCAGCAATGCTGCTCATCAGCTTGAATGTGCCTCTCCAGCACCCTCTGCCATTCCTGCTGGCCTGCCCTCCCTGGCCCCTGCCCCTTATCACATTATCCTTAGGTCCCACTCCTCCAGGAAGTCTTTCCTGCTGACCCAGGTGTCAATTCCTGTCTCTGAGGGGCCCCAGGGTTCAGGCAGGGTCTGTATGCCTCTTCCAGCCCCTGTTGAATATCTTGGGTGGTCGCAGCTTTATCCTGTCAGTCCCCATCAACAGGCCAAGACTACCCTGGGGGCTAGTGCTACATCAAACCCAACTCTCCATGGTCCCTTCCCTTGGTTCTGAGGGTCCAGGTTGTGGGACCTCCATTTCTTGCCCCCACTCCCTTCTTCAACCCCCCTCTTCCTCCAGGCCTGTTCTCTGCAAGGTGTCAGCAGGAGACAAGGGATTGACCTGCACCCGTCACCGATTGATGCTGCCGTGTCATCTCCCAGGTACGCTGCCTCTGACCCAGTTACTACGCACGTGACTTCAGAGGTGCAGTGGGGAAGAGATGGAAACAGCACGGGCCTTGGGGCTCAGCAGGTTTGGCCTTGATCCTAAGGTTTGCCACTTTTTAGCTGGGTGACCTTGAGTAAGTCACATCCGCTCTCGGCCTCAGCTTCCTCATCCGTAAGATGAAGAAAATAACAGTAGTAACAGGGGTGACGGCTGACACTTAAATGTACTCACTGCATGTCAAGCCCTGTTTGGAGGCTGACCTCATCTCTCATTTTCACAATTCCAGGCGTTCGTGCATGCTGAGTCCCTCCAGTTGTGTCTGACTCTTTGCAACCCTGTGGACTGTAGCCTGCCAGGCTCCTTTGTCCATGGGATTTTCCAGGCAAGAATACTGGAGTGGGTTGCTCTTTCCTCTTCCAGGGGATCTTCTTGACACAGGGACTGAACCTGTGTCTCTTATGTCTCCTGCATTGGCAGGCGGGTTCTCTACCACTAACATCACCTGGGAAGCCCACAATTCCATGAGGTAGCTGGTATTATCATTGTTATTGTTACTACTACTATTATTATTTTTGGCTGCACTGCACAGCTTGTGGGATCTTAGTTCCCTGACCAGGGACTGAACCCATGCCTCCTGCAGTGGAAGCATGAAGTTTTAGTCTCTGGACCACCAGGGAAGTCTTCAAGGTAGGGATCCCCATTTTAGGGGTGATGAGCACGAGGCACAGAGACTGTATAACTCGCCCAATGTCATCTCGCTAGTGCTGGCACTGGCTCCAAAGTTGGTGCTTTTAACCACCTCTATTTTTTGCCCCAAGACAGAATGTGGGAACATCACCTCCAGATCCCTCAGTATCCGAGCAGGGAAATGGAGGCCCAGAGGGGGCACAGCCTCAGCCAGGGATGCACATGCCCTCCTGGAGCTCCTGTGGCGAGTCGACTGGGGGCCAGGCACTGGTCCAGGTATTAACTCACTTAGTTCTCACAACAGTCCCTGCGGCAGGTGTGTGCGCATGCTCAGTCGCTAAGTTGTGTCCAGCTCCTTGCGACCCCTTGGACTATAGCCCTCCAGGCTCCTCTGTCCATGGGATTTCCCAGGCAAGAACACTGGGTGGGTTACCGTTCCCTTCTCCAGGGGATCTTCCCAACTCAAGGGGTTGAACCATGCATCTCCTGCATTGGCAGGTGGGTTCTTTACCTCTGAGCCACCTGAGAAGCTGAGGTATACCAGCTCCTTTTTTCAGGTGGAGACTTGAGCCCTCGGCCTCGCTAGGTGGTTGAGGGCATAGATGTCTGGTATCATGGGGAACTTGACCTTAAGCTATTTCACCTTCAGCATCATTACTTCCTCCCCTTGGAGGAGCAGCTCAGAACTTGGTGGCCGTGAACTTCCCAGCACCAGGCGTGGAGGCCCTGGCTGGCCTCCGTTCACCCTGTGTAGTTGGGACTGCGTCTGTGCACACTCCAGGGCTGTGCTGCCCTTGGGGACCCCATGTGACCTGCACCTCCAGTGTGTGTCCTTGCTGATCCCAAGGGAGGCCCTCAATTTCCCATCTGTGGCGAAGGCAAGAGGGCCTCGCCCAGTCTTCGTGGCAGCGGTTGTGGCCCTGACCACAAAGGCTCCAGCCCTGTGGGCTGGGTCTTCCGCCACAGGCTGGGCGGGCCACGGTGGTGGGGGAGAGTTTCCTAAGCAAGATCGAACCACCTACCACTTCCTGTTGGCAGGTGACTCGAGCTGGGTCCCACCTTTGTGAAAACAACACCCAATGTGTAACCCAAGTCAGGTCTACACTGGGACCCCCTTTCCCACCACACGTGTGCACACGCGTGTGCACACACACACACACACACACAGTGCCAGACTGGCAAAATTTCACTCACTGAGTCCTCATAAGTGCCCTCAGAAGGGGGCAAGATGCCTTTATTTTTAAAAATCTGCTTAACTGAGGTGTAACTGGTATATCTAGGCTTCCCTGGTGGCTCAGTGGTAAATAATCCACCTGCCAACGCAGGAGTCATGGGTTTGATCCCTGGGTCGGGAAGATCCCCTGGAGAAGGAAATGGCAACCCATACCAGTATCCTTGCCTGGGGAATCCCACGGACAGAGAAGCGTGGTAGGCTACAGTCCATGGGGTCGCAGAGTCAGACACGACTTAGTGACTGAACAACAATTGGCATATCACAAAACTCCCCCATAGCAAGTGATTTCAGTAAACGTACAGAGCTGTGCAGCCGCTGCCTCCATCAAGTCATCTCCCTCACGGATGAAGGGCAGAGGCCCAAGAGGTGGATGACTTCTTGTGGTTATCACAAAGACGGCCAACTGCCTGTCAGAGCTTTGTGTTCCCTCTTCTGTGATACAGAGCGGTTCTGGAGGGTGGCGGTCAGCAGGGAGCTACATCCCTCCCCTCCCTTGCATCCAGGTGTGGTCACCCGTGGCAGGTTTTCCCCAGTGGCATGTGAACAGAAATGAGGTGTCACTTTCTAGGCTGGGGCTTTTAAGAGTGGCTAAAGTGTTTCTCTTCTTCTGTGCCTTGATGCAGAGGACCCCAAGACTCTAAAAGATGGTGGTGGAACTAAAGATGGGAGGAACCTGGTTCCCCAAGTGTTGGAGGCCTGCTGCTGACCAGTATTACCTGCTCTGGTATTTTGTGAGCTGGAAGTAACATGCTGTCCTGTTAGGCTGCTGACATCACCCTGACTCAAGGATTATGCTGCAGGTAAGCAAAAGAGCTGAGATTTACACCTCAGTGTTTGGACTTCTGGGATGTGGCCAGAGAAGGCAACCCAGATGGTGGTAACACTGGCAACCAAGCGACAAGAATTCAGTTACTGGATTAGGTGGAGGGTGACCAGTCTGTGAAGGTAAGTGAATCTGCTCTTCTCCTGTCTTGTGGGAGAATCATCATCCCGGCAGATATTTACCGAGTGTTGACTATATGCCAGGTGGTATGCAAACAGTGGATTAAATCATTTTATCCCAACAAGTCTGGGAGGTGGGCGCTACTATTCTTATCCCCATTTTACAGAAAGGGATACTGAGGCACAGATAGGTTGAATAACTTGCCCCAGAGCTAATAAATAGCAGAGTGGGATTTGAACTCAGGCTGTGAGGTTTTAGATCCCATGCTCTCATGTGCTGTGTCCTGCGAGGCTCCTGTAGGCAGACAGCAACTCAAAAATGAGACAGTTCTCACAGTCTCACAGTCTCACAGCAGGGAGGAAGTGCGTTCTTCGTCGCTGGAAGCAGAGAAGCAGATACTGGAAGCCCATCTGTTGGGGGGAACCGGTGGGGGATGAGATTGGACTGAGCCAGCCCTCTCGAACTGTCACTCTGGGATTCTGAGATTCTCAGTCCCCATGCCGGGGCCCCCTTCACTCAGGTCACTGGACCCATGCTCTGCCCTTTGCACAGGCAAACCCCAAGGGTGTCCTTAAAAAGCCCTGGCCTGGAAGGATGCCATCAAACAGTGATTGTGCCTTGGGGGAGGGGTCCCCTCTCTGCATCTGCACTATCACTAAAAGTTCCCATGAGAAAGCAGCCAAGATGTGGAATTTCAGGTGATGAATCGGGATGGAAGTTGGCCTCTCTCACCTGCTTCACTTTGCTTCTGTGTCAAATGAGAGGCTGGGCTTCCCTGGTGGCTCAATGGTAAAGAACCTGCCTGCCAAAGCAGGTGACCTAGGTTTGATCCCTGGGTCGGGAAGGTCCCCTGGAGAAGGAAATGGCAACCCACTCCAGTATTCTTGCCTGGAAGACCCCATAGAAAGAGGAGTCTGGCAGCCTGCAGCCCAGGCTTAGCAACCAAACAACAATAACACCAGCGAGGGGCTGTCACTTCATTCCTTCAGCCTGTGTGGCTGAGCCAGCTCTCTGCACCCCACATTCTCCCCTAGCCTGTCTCCAGGTTTCTCCCCTCTAGTCCTCCCCACCTGTGGGGTCAGATAAATTGTCTCAAGGCCAGAGTTGACCTGATCCTTGCCTTGTTCGCATTTTTGGTGGTTTCTTGTGTCGGCCTATAGTGTTGTCTCCTGTTCAGCATCACTTCCCCTTTCTCTGGGGAGTGGTTCTCTCCTTCAGTCCACTGGTTCAGTAGGGCTGTCCCCACCCTGACTCTCAACGCAGGCCTGGTCCAGGGCCAGTCAACCAGGGAGTGCCTCCCATCTGCAAGGTCACTCTGGCAGGTTCTAAGATGAACATGTGCTCCAAGGTGACCCACTGAGATCTCACTTTAGGACTCTTGCTTAAGTTATGAGAAAAGAGATACCTCTGACCCCTGGCCTACAAAGCTGGAGAACACAGGCCTGGAGCTGCTGGGGGCTGGCTTGGCCAGCATGAGGGTAGCCTGAGAAAGAGGCAACAAAGATATAAGCAGCGCTGAAAGATGGAGAGATTTCTGATGACTCTGAGTATCTGGCTCCAGATATGCCTAAAGTCAGTCATACTCCTGAAAGTTTGTTTCCTGAATCAATACATTTCCTTTCAGCTTAAGCCAATTTGAGTTGAATTTATGTAGCTTACAGCCTAAAGCCTCCAGACAAGTATATCTGTTCAAGCCCAGGCACTGTGCTGGGTACTGGCACTGGGTGAGTAGGTTAGATAGAAGGTATGAGCCTACAAATCAAGGAGGCAAACCAAAGAAGGACTCAGGTAATCATAAGGCCAGGAAGGCCATGATCAGTGCTCTGCCATTTCCAAGAAGGACACTGGCAGTGGGGGTCAGGGTGCCTTCCTGGAGGAGGTGACACCCGAATGGGCCTTGAAGAGGATTGACAATCTAACAAGAAACCCAAGAGCTCCTTGAAAGCAAGCCCCATGCCTTAATCATCTTGCTATTCCTAGCTCTTAGCCAGGGTGTGACAAATGCTGGGTGAATAATTCTTTACGTGTTTGGGAAGCTGTAACTTTTTATATCTTGGCTTTCCTGAATGTGACCCTGCAGGCACATAGCTATTTTCCCAAGGGTCTGCATGAGATATCACTAGCCCCATTTTACAGGTGCAGAGACTGATGGCCAGAAGGGAACAATGATTTGCTAAAAAATCACAGAGTCAGTGGCAGGGCTGGACTAGAAGCTAGGGCGTCTGCAGGACAAGGTGCTATCTCCCTATAACAGCCCTCAGCCCCAAACACAGCAGAGATGGGAGTGGCAGTGAGCGACACTGGTCACTGTGAACAGAGAGGCTGGGGTGCCATGATCAGAATGCTGAATACAAGGGAGAGGAAGTTGACAGCAACAACTAACACTTGAGGAACCCCTGTCCTGTGCCAAGTCCCTCATGTAAATGAACTCATCCACTCTATTATTCACTCCAGTTTACAGACAAGGACACTGAAGCATAGAGCAAGTCATGTCACTTGATCAAGACCATCCATCCAGTAAGTGGTGGGGCCAGGATTCCAATCTAGGCATTATCACTGCAGTGTCCAAACGCTTCTCCACTATGCATTACAGCCTCTTAAATGATACATTAATAGTCAAAATGACTATTTTCTCAATTGCCAATGCTTTACATTGCTGCTGCCATTCAAGCTTCACAGCAACCCCATTTTACAAATAAGGATCCTGAGGTTCATAGGGGTTAAGCAATTTGCCCAAGGTCACCTAGCTGGTAAGAGGAAGAGCTGGGAATTGAACCTTGAATGCTTCCTGCTCTGTCTCCCTTTTCCTATCTTTGGTCTCTGGTTTGCAGCCCAGACCTCCCTCCAGCTCCATTATCTTCAGCACCACAGGTGTGGACAGCACCCAGGCTGGCATTAAATGCAAGGCTAGGGGAGGTTCAAGGAGCCTGGACAGCAGGACAGAGGAACTGCTGACAGACCAAGGTCCCCAGGGCATGAAAAGGTTTGTCTGAATATAGGTTGTTGCTGTTGTTTAGTTGCTAAGTCATGTCCAACTCTAATGCAACCCCATTGACTGTAGCCTGCCAGGCTCCTCTGTCCACGAGATTTCCTAGTCAAGAATATTGGAGTGGGTAGCCATTTCCTTCTCCACGGGATCTCCCTGACCCAGGGATCAAACCCACATCTCCTGCATTGCAGGTGGATTTTTTAACCATTGATTCACCTGGGAAGCCCATGGATATAGACACTGCCATTTATTTAACCAACTGATAATGTTGACTGTATACATTCAACCTTTTGCTGCCACGAACAATGAGCAGCCTTGTACATAAGTCCTGTGGCAGTTGGCAGGTGTGTCTGTAGGATCGATTCTAGAAGTGGGTTGCCAGGTTAAAGGATGAGTGCACCTGGGATTTCTATACGGAGCCTGATGTCCCCCAGGGGGCTGTGCCACTGGCCCACCCCAGTCATCAGGAGAGGGCTGTGGGACACAGCTGCTGCCACCCGCTTCCTGGCTCTCTCTGGGCCTCCATATCACTTTGTTTAGTACGT
This sequence comes from Oryx dammah, assembly GCF_014754425.2. NCBI lineage: Eukaryota > Metazoa > Chordata > Mammalia > Artiodactyla > Bovidae > Oryx > Oryx dammah. The sequence goes on along the minus strand of NW_024070186.1, from coordinate 182,828,597 downwards.
TATTTTGAAGTGAGGGGAGAAACAGGAATAGGTTTCTTATTTGCTTGCATTTGCATAAAGTAACTCTGGATGCAACCAGACACTAATGAAGGTGCTTGACCATCTTCAGCACTCACTCCCACTGTTCTGAGCCATCATCAGGGCTCAGCTACTGTTCCCTACCCCCCTCAACCTCTCCTTAACACAGCAGCCAGGGAGCCCATCAAACACCAATCAGACCACATTACTCCCCAGCGCATCACCCTCCAGGGGCTCCCAATCTCAGTTCAAGTCCTTACAACAGCCCTTGATTTATCCCTCTGACCTGTCTCGTCCCTCCTGCTGCTCCAGACACACTGGTCTCCCTGCTGTTCCCTGAACATGCCAGCTCCCCACCCGGGAGCTGTTCCCTCTGCCCCCAGACATCCACATGGCTCATTTCCTCCAAGTTCTGTTCCAACAGCACCTTCTCAACTAGTGCTATCCTACCGCACTCCTCTTTTCCTGTTTTACTTTCTCCCCCAGCAGAGCATAGCCCTGTCTAACATAACGTCTATTGTGGATGTCTCTTTTCCCCACAAGAATGTAATCATCAGGAGGGCAGGGACTCTGTCAGGCTGGTCTCGTTCACTGCTGTATCCCCAGCTAGCACAGTGCATGGCACATAGTAGAAAACTTAATAAATATTGGTGAATGAATGAATGAATGTCTGGGGAAAGAAGTGGAAACTGAATGACCAGGAGCAGGGCGAGAATTAAATTTTCACTGGGTACAGTCCTGTTGGATCTAGGGGGATATAAGGAACCAGGCATGGTTAGGGGGCCAGACAATCCCAAGGGAGAGTGTGAGGGGAGTTGGTGCCCACTCACCCAGGCTCAGCACCCTGGGGTGGACATCCCCAGAGAGGGGGCTGGTGGGGAGGAGTGGCCCAGCTTGGTTGCCCTGAATCACCACATGGAGCTGGCCCAGGCTCAGGAAGGTGGGGGAGCTGGGAACCCCCCTGACACTCACCCCTGAGGGGAGCCCTCCCCCCTCCTCCCCCACGGCCAGTGCCCCAGTCTGGTTCTCTGTCACTTCACACCTTCTCAGAAGGGTGTCCCTGACCCTCCTGGTTTTTACCCCAGGGCAGAAATCAGTTCACATGTGAGCTCTCCCATCCACTGCAAGTGAGGCGGGGGCGGGGGCCGGGGGCAGGTGGTCCAGAGCTGGGTCCTCTCACCCCAGAAAGAGAAGTGTGAGTTGCCTGGGAAAGCTCCGGCCTTTGCTGCTCATGCCCGGGGAACCTTGTGCAGCCCCGCCCCCAGACCCTTCTCTGCACAAGTTTCCAATCTAGGAAATGAGCTATTTCATGTTCCTTCATGGGTCACCACAGTCTCAGTTCTCTTTACCCTGAAAAATGTCCCCAGCCACTACCTACACACTTCTGCATACGACGTCAGGGCCCCGAGAAGCCCGTAAGAGAGGCCAGGGAAGTCCTCTCCCTCTCCTTGGTCTTTTGACAATAATAACAGACTCCACCAAACATTCCGTTCTGGCTCAAGAGGAAGAGGGGAATATTCTCAGATCTTTTCATCTTCCTCTCGTGGTGCATGTTCTGGCTCTATCCCCTGCCTAAGCCTGACTAAGCCTCAGTTTGTCCATCAGTAAAATGGGATGAGAACGCCCATTTAACATGATGAGCTTCTGTGAGAATTAAAGGGGCACTTCCTACAGTGCTTGGCACAGAGCACATGCTTGGTAAGAATTTGCTGCATGGAGGGGACTGAGACCTTGGTTCCATCCTGGACCCTGAAGACGCTGTACTGTCTTGAGTGTCTTGGTTTTCTAGGCTGGACATGGGGGCCATCCTGGCTCTGCTAAATCTCACCCCCCAGACCTGCCTGAGCCAGGAGGGACCTTGGAGATCACGTAGCGTCCCCCGCCCCCCACATCTCCCAGGTGAGGAGACTGAGCGGGAGAGCTGAGACTGACCCAAGGTCAAGCAGCAGAAGCTGGCAACGACCTGCTTCCTGCTGCCCTCCCCACCAGGGGCGGCCTGGGGTTCCCTGTGCTGCCAGGTTGCTTCTGGCTCCAGCCTTTGCCTCAGCCTCCTGCCCAGCTGGCGCAGTCTGCCCCTTCCCCAGGGCACAGCCTTTGTGGTTATTAATAGTCTGTGCTACGCCTGCCTGCAGCTGGTGCCCAGAGCTGGGATAGGCGTTCTAGCCAGGCCCTGAGGGGAGGTGGGAGCCCTGGGCCTCCTCGTTCCCAACCTACCTGGGGCAGCCCCTATGGGTGCGGGAGGAGGCATGAGCCTTGTTGCTGGGTGATGCGGGCAGCCTGGCCCTCAGGGTCCTTGGCTGATCGGCCACCAGTGGAAGGGGGCAGTCACTGGGTGGGTGAACAAGAGGCTCCCTGCAGAGCTGAGCCCTTCCCCAGCCCTCTCTGCGGCCCCCTGCCCTGACCCCTAGCGAGGGATAGAAGGGGAGATGAAGCCTAGTTTGGGAGCCTGGAGCCCAGTTTCAGTCCCCCCTGGGTGGAACCAGGTCACCACCACATCCTGCCATGAAGAAGTCACTTGGGTAAGTCACTTGCTTTCTCTGTGCTTCCATTTCCTTGTCAGGAAATAGGGTTAATAGTGGTCTGGGTTAAAGTGTTATTAATAATAGCTGACATTTATGAACCACCTAAAGTACTTTAGACATATTGACTCATTCATACTTCCCAACCATTTTAGGAGAAGCTGCTCTTGCTGTTCCCATTATATCCCTCACTGCACAGGAGACTTGAGACTCAGAGAAGGGGCGACTAAGTGACGTGTCCAGTGGCACTCAGTGAGGGCATGGCTTACAGAGCTCTGCCTGGCTCCAGAACATTCAGTAGATGTTTGCTGAGCACCTACTATGTGCTTGGAGGTGGAATACATTCATGAACCAGATGAATAGCCCTGTCCTCAAGGACCTTACATTCTTATTTGCAGACAGACAATGATAAAGATAAGTGAGAGGATGTTCTAAACAAAAAAACAAAGCAGGAAGAGGCAAGGAAATGCTGGGGGTGGGGAATGGGACTGTAGAAGGGCAGGGGACGAGGGGGTCAGGAAAGGCCCTACTGAGAAGGTTGTAAGCACGTGGAGGACTATAGGCTTGTGAGTCTTTTTTCTTTTTAATATTTATTTATTTGGCTCCACTGGGTCTTAGTTGTAGCACACGGGGTCTTTAATTGCAGCCTGTGGGATCTAGTTCCCTGACCAGGGATCCAACCTGGGCCCCCTGCACTGGAAGCTTGGAATCTTAGCCACTGGACACCCAGGCAAGTCCTATGGAGACTGTGGATCTTGCAGGGGAAGAGTCCTCCTGGCAGAGGCATGTGCTGTGCTTGGTGTGCTCAGGGAACTGTGAGGAGGCCGGCATGGCTTGAAGTAGGGGGTAAGGGACAAGGGCCAGAGGGGAGGGCAGAGGTAAGGGGTGGAGGGCAGTGGACAGGGCCTCGGAGGCCGCAGTGAGGACCTGCCTTTCACTCTGAGTAAGATGCGTGCCAGTCTCTGGACCTGAGCAAATCTTTCCTGAAGCTAGCCCATGCGCCAGGCCCCAAGAGGCCAAGAGACAGCAGGAACCTGGCCCTGCTGCACTCAGAGACCCGTTCAGGCCAGCAGCATCCCACCACTGTCCTTGGAGAGACCGAGAGAAGAAGGAGTGGGGAGCCTTTCAGGCTTCCTTCGAAGATTCCTCGGTGCTGCAGCTCTCAGCTGCTGTGGCCCCAGATGAGGTGTGAGGGCAGTATGTCCAGTAACACAGCCAGAGCCCAAGTTAGTTTCTGGCAGTTCCTTCTGTCTGGCCATGCCCTGTGGGCTTCATGTGAATGATGGAAGGATGGATAGAATCCTCTCTGAATCCTAGATATGGACGCTTGAGTAAAGACCTTTAGCCCAATCCTCTTTTTTTTTTTCCCCACCTGTAAAATGGGGCTAACATTCCCCTTCTGCTCAGGGCTTCAGGGGGCTGATATTAACAGCAAAGCATAGAGGGTACTTGGTGCCATTCACAGCACTTTACACAGCTTCATCACTGAGTCTTCACTATGATGCTACAAGTCAGGGACTAGTCTCATCCCCTTTTTTTGCAGCTGAGGGATCTGAGGCACAGAGAGGCTAAGCACCTTGCCCAAGGTCACACAGCAGGTCGAGAAGTTGTGCTTTTGGCCACTAACCCTGTTAACTGCAGGTCCCGCTGCACTTCCTGGAGACATGTAGGGTCAGGGCTGGCAGGTACCTGAGCTCTCAGAGTGGGATGATCTGATCTGCCTTAGGACTTGTGGGCCCCCAGTTTGAGAGAGCAAGACACCTTCTTGCAATGTTGCGGGCCCATCAGATGAGGCGCTATCCTGGGGTGGGGATCGGTACAGCCTCTACAGGGCCTGACCAGGAGGAGGCTCTATCCTGTCCACTATCCAGTCCCCATCCCTGCTCCTCAGGGTCATCCCAACACGCAGAGGCAGCTGGAACATTCTCTGCCTCTCCCAGGACTGGCTAAGGCCACGAGGAAGGGAGTCGCAGTGGCTGGACCCACTCTTCACGGACCCTGCGGCCGGTGGCAGGACTCATAAGTGAATGCTCAAGGAGCAGGTGCTATTAAAAGTGCTCGATCACGTAAACCTCCCCACACTAGGAAGGAGCTCGTACGGTTCCCATTCTTCACCAGAGGAAACTGAGGATGGAGGAGACTGCCTCATCCAAGGTCACACAGCTGGACAGGGGTAGAGGCAGGTCTGATGTTAGTTTCACACGAACCTTTGGGAGTTCACGGGGCTGGGCTCAAATCCCCACACTGGGTTAATGAGGCGCTGTTCTCCGTGCTATGGGAGAGGGGATGTCTAGAGACCGGCGCGGGACACCTGACACTAAAAAATGCTTCCCTGAACCCCGATATTACAGGCTTGCCGAATCGGGGCCGAGCTGGGAGTCTAGACCTGTCCCCTCTCAGGCTGTGGCCAAGCTATATGGTGGGGGCGGTGGATGGGGAGAAGAAGGACAGGAGAGGAGAGGTGCTCTTAGGGCCCCACAGGGCTTTATGCCACCGGTTTCTGAGACCGAAGGGGGACTAAGGAAGTTGGGGAGGGAGGGGGAAGCCTGGAGCAGAACACATCTGTTGGAGATGCTGGTCTGGCTCTGGCCAGAGGCCCATCTGCCTGGACAGGAAGTCTGGGGACACAAGCCTGGCAAGTACCTCACCTGGAAAGCAGCTCTGGTCAGGAAGAGGACCTCAGCTACAGCTAACGTAGATCCCACCCCTCAGGCTTGACTCTCACCCTACCCCCACCCGTAGCAGGGCCATGTCATTAAACACCACACAGAACAGCTCAAACACCCACCTCCCCTTTCCTGAGGTGGAAAAGCCCTCTGGCTTCCCCAGTAGGAAAATCGAGAATAGTTGCTGAGCAAGACTGGCTCCTATTGGAAAGGGCATTGGCAAGTGGATGAGTAACCCTTGGCGGTAATGCCGCCTGGCAGATCCTGTCCAAAGCCTTCTTCATGCTTTAGTTCACTTAATCCCCCTGCTGACCCTGAAGTAGGTATTATCCTTGTTTTCCACATAAGTAAAATGAAGCTCAGAGAGGTTAAGTGACTTGCCCGAGGTCACACAGTGGCGATTCAAACCCCAGAAGTCCAGAGCTCAACTACAGAGCTCTGCTGATTCCTTTGGCCTCAGGATGCTGTTGACCTTTATCCAGGAAGACAGCACACCCCCTTCTAGGGACATGCCCTGTGCCTGGGGCCCACTGCTGACTCCTGACCCCTGTGCAGCTACTTAGTATCACCCTTTGGTTTCCTCAGTGTTTAGGGTAAGTTAATATTTTTGCATGACTTTGGCATGACTTTGAGACACCCCCCCCCCCGACCTCTTCTGCCTGACCAAAACTTAGAGCACTTTAGATTCAGTCCTAGAGTATTAGAACAGCGAGGAAGATTACAGCTGACAGAACCTCTAGTCCAATTCCTCCCTGACACATGGGGAAACTGAGGCCTGGAGGGCAGTCCTCCCCGACGAGGCCTCAGCAAGACCTTGGTCTAGAACCTGGGACTTTTGCTCCTGGGGCATGTGGGACAGTTAAAACAGGATTCTGCTGGCTGAATCCTTCTAGAAGAGAGGAAGGGGCATAAGATGGGGCCCAGAGTGTAAAGTGAGACCAGGGTAGAGATGCTTCTGGCTAATGGAGGAATTCAGGCTCACTTCATCTCTTGGCCTAAAAGACCTTGGAGAGCTGCTGCTCTGTGGTTGTTCTAACCTGGCCACGCGGGAGGCAGGGAAGACCTGAGTGCACAGATATACAGAGACAAAGGTCACCCGCTGAGCAAACATTTTCCGGCCTCTACCTTAGGCCTGCAAAGCTAGATGCTACAAGAGGGACCAGCAGGTCATGTAAATAAGTGAACAGGGCAGGTGGGGCCTGGGGCCAGCTAGATGATGACAGCTTGCCTAAAGGAGGTCATCATTCTTCAGCTCTGGTCTGGGCTTGTCACAGCATTTGATTTTTCAAGAGGACCCCCAGATCAATATTTGTATGTGACACTGCATGTTTGTTTAGCATTGGCAACAAACAGGGGAAAAACACTGTTTGGATCAACAAAATGTGTCGAGAAGTTGTGTTTGACAACATGTGCTGTACAATATGCTGGGCTCTGGGTTAGGCAAAGCCGATGCTGCGGGGAGTGGGGGACAGACCTGGTCCTGTCTCCTGGAGTTCGGAGTCTGGAGGTGGAGATACACTCTCACAGCCACCAACCATCACCCAGCCCAGCTCTGCTCTCCATTCTGTGCCAGCCCAGGTGAGAGCAAAAGGGGAGGGTGGAGACAGAGAGCTGCCCATGAGCCATCCTGCAGTGGGGCTTTTCAGGTCGGGGGAACAACACGTGGTGGAAGGAAGGAGCTGGGGGACAGAGATGAGCCCGAAGTAGAGGATGGAGAGTGAGGAATGAACAGGAGGTGATGCTTGGGAGGTGGTTTCAGGTCACACTGCAAAGGGCTCATTCCAGACTCAATGGGGAGCCATCGCAGGTGAGCCTGGAGGGAAGAGCTTACTCTCTGTCTCCCTCTGGTCTCTTGGTGGTTTTCCCTAGTCACAGTGACTCAAATCTCCACTCATTTAGCCACCGACTCCACTCCTTTGCCGGTGGGTTGTCTGACAAGGCCTTGGGCTCTTGGAAACCCAGTGGGGGAAGAGGAGCTCCTTTAGAGACGGAGAGGGCACACCTGGATACTTCTGTGGGCCCAGGTGCACTCCACATCCACCCTGCCAGCTGCAGAGTGAATGGCTTGCTGTCGTTCTCTTTGGGAGATGCCACATGCTTGCCCAAGGTCACCCAGTCTTCAGGGCAATTGGCTCCCCCACAGCCTGAGCTGAGGCTGGGGGCTGTCTCAAATGTCCTTGAATTTGAAGGTGGGGCCGCCAGGGGTCTGACCTGGAGCCCCCAAGCCTCTTCTCTTGCTGACCACATCCCACCCTTTAAGTCAACACCAGTAGCACGTAGGGGTGGGGGCACTTGGTACTGGGAAGTGGGGAGAAGAGGAATCTGCTACCCAGGCTCAGATGCTTCAGGTGTGGGATCAGAACTGACCAGACCCACCTCAACTGGTCCAACCAAGTACGGGCAAATGGAGACCAGCCCAGAGAGGTGAGGAACAGGAAAGATCAGGAAAGGGGATGAAGTGGGAAGAAGGACCTTGATTCCAGTACCTGGTACCTCACAGACACTAGCTAAAAGGTCTGTTGAATGAACCAGTGAACAAAGGAACTCCTGGTGGAGCTACCTGTACCCAGAGTCGTACCTTCTTCAGCATCACTGTTCGCATGCAGAGGGCTGAGAGAGGAGGCTGGCGGAAACCCCAGTAGCTCCGTGTGTTCCCTTGCACGGTCCCGTCCCTTCTCAGGACCTCTGATCCAGAATTCAAGGATAAAACATCCCCTGGGCCTCTCATCCTCCCATGAGCTGCAGGGGCTGGGGTTCAGGACCTCACTGATGGCCGGGCGGGGATACTGCTTTGTACACCACCTGTAAAGCTGAAGCCGGAACCTAGAATGGTTCCTTGGTTGTCCAGGACACACTGACCCCACCTGAGGTTTGGCCCTGGGTGTCCTGGAGGTCAGAGGACAAGGGAGAGCCTTGGCTTTGCTGCCCCTGGGGCAAATGGGGACAGAAAGCTGCCCTGACCTGAAATGGCTCCCTGATCCAGACTTCTTCCCCTCCCCAGAAACCAGAGCCTCACTTTAGAAAGGGCTTGTTTCCCCCTCCTTGTCCTGCAGGGAGCACAAAGTATGGCCTGGGTGAAGATTCTCCCACGCCCCCTGTAGTTTGGGTGGGTGGGTGGGGTGCAATGGGATCATAGAGAAAAGAAGGGGATCCCACTCATTCTCTCAAACACACCCCTTCCTTGACTTTCACAGACAAAGACACACACCCAAAGCCCCAGCCATCACCCTAGGGCCACCCACTGCAGGCCCCCTCACCTGTGGACACCCCAAATCTTCTCTTCCCAGGAGAGGACTTCATTTGAGAACTCAGCCTGGCCTTGGGAGGAGGGGTGTATATCCTCCAAGGACCAAGGGTCCCAACAGCTCCAGGCTCGCGATTTTGGGGGTGGACTCCCCACCCTCTTCTCCCTTCTTCGCGGCCGAAGGGTCTCTGCCACCACTCCCCCGCGGTCTGGGGAGCTGTGCCCGAACCCCAGGGATAGGGTGGGGGGTGGGGGAAGGGAGAGGAGGAGGGGGCGGCTCCTCCAAGCGAGACACAAAGAGACGTCCTTCAGCCTCGGCTCCATGGCGACGCTGGGGAGGGGGCCGTGCGCACCCCATACTTCCTTCCCGACCTGCAGGGCTAGGGACCTCGGCGGCCACTCACCTGCTGCCCCTCACCTGGGCCCGGCTTACCTGAGCTGGGGCCGCGGGGACGCCGCGGCAGGGGGCCTGGGCGCCGTCTCGGTTTCCGTCGTCAGCCCGGCCCGGGGGGCTCAGGGCGCCACGATCATGGGCCGGGATGAGAAAGGGGCCGCGAGGAGCTCAGTCGCCCTGGAGCTTTCAGTGGGGGTCCCCGAAGCCTCTTGCTGGTGAGGGATAGCTCTTGCTGTCCTCGGGTCCCTAGATTTAGGGCTTCTGTGCGCCAGAATCGGGGGATCTAAGACCCCTGATCTAGGGGCATTCTGAGCTGGATCTTCGTGTCTTGAGGTGTGGAGTTGTAATGGCCAGGATCTTGAGAAGGGGTCCCCACAATCCCGGACAGGGGGTCACTGCGTCCTAGGTCTTGTGGGGGCCCAGACTGAAGAGGGGGAGTCCGCGGAACCGCAGGGAGGTCGCTGTCTTCTGAATACGGAGGTAGTCTCCGCTTTCCCCGGGTGGGGAGTCGATCTCTGTTGGATCTGGGGGGCCACTCGCTTTCCTAAAGGTCTCTGGGTCCTGGATGTGGTGGGGGATCCCCGCGCTCCCCGGCTGCGGGGGCTTGCCGAGTCCCGGCCACCGGCAGGAGCTGGGAGGAAGCCCCTCAGCCGCTGGGGGGCTCCGTCGCCGCCGCTACGAGCAGCCCGGCCCTGCGGTCCCGGACCCCGGCCTGGTCCGGGCTCCGGCTGTGGCTCCGGCTCGCGCTCCGCCCGGTGCTCGGGCCCCGGCCCCGGCGCCCGCCCGGGCAGCGCTCCATCGCGGCATCGCGGCTCCGCCCTCCGGCCTGCGCGCACCTGCCCGCCTAGCCCGCGGCTCCGCCCTCCGGCTCGCGCGCCACCGCCCGCCCCTTTGTCCGCCCCGCTTGGCGCGCGCCCTCGCGCACGCGCACTATCCCCGGCGCGCGCTCGCCCTCCCGCCGCGCCCTCCTGCCGCGCGCCGCGGGGCGCAGATTTTCCCCGCGCGGAGCGAGTGGCGCGCGGCGCCCCCACCCCGCCTTCCGGCCGCGCTGGGTCCTAGCGCCCGTGGGCTGCTTCTCTTTCCTTCATTCCCCGTCTTTTCTAGGTCAGAGCCCACAAGGGGGCGAGAATGAGGTTAGAGAGGACTCGGGGGAGTCTGAGAGGGTCACCTGGTCCACCCTCCAGGCCCCTGCGGGACCAGACTGTCTCAGACTGTCCCAGTCTGTTGTGGGGCGGAGCCTGTGTCTTTTTCAAGGAGGGAAACATCTGAGCTCTGCAATCCGATATAAATTCATCAATCCGTCCGTCCATCCATCCATCCATCCATCCATCCGAGCAGGACCTCAGAGAACTAACTCAGGAAATCCTACTTAGGAAAGAGGTCGTAAACTGGGGCTTTCAGGGTCAAGTCAGCCCAGGTTGCGTTTTCGACCCCTATTGTAAACAGGCAGTAGCCAGTCATGAGATGCAGCTGGGATTCACAGAGTTCACCAGATAGAAGGGAGGGAAGGGGATTCCAGGCAGCAGCATGTGCAAAGGCACTACCCAGGTATGAAGGACCACTGTCTGGTAACTGGAAATTGATGACCTGGAAGGAAGTGGGGTGGATGAGGATGGAGATGAGATGGGAACAGCTCACCCTCCCAGGCTCTATTTTCCTTTCTTTCCCAGCCTCAGCCATGCAGCCTCACCCACACTGTTCCCTAAGGAGAAAACCCCTGCACCTTTCCTGTTTGTCCACCCAGCAGACTCTTTCCAACCACACCTCTCCGTTCTTCTAGAAGCTTGAGTTTGTTTCTGGCTGTGCCACACAGCTTGTGGGATGTTAATTCTCTGACCAGGGATTGAACCCGCCTAATTACTAGTCTGCCAGGGAATTCCCCATTTCTAGAAGTTTGAGAGCCATTGATTGCAAACTGACTAGGGTCAGGCGTGACAACGTAGGGAATGGTGGAGATGAAGCAAACTGAAGTATCATGGGCCCTGTGTGGACAGATGATTTTTCAAGCAGGGAATCCATATTCTAAAATACAATTTTGGCCATGCCACGCAACTTGTGGGATTTTATTTTCCCACCCAGGGATTGAACCCAGGCCCTCAGCAGTGGGAGTATGGAGTCCTGACCACTAGACCACCAGGGAATTCCCCAATTGTCCAACTTTTAAATGTTTGAGATGAATTCCCCAAATTCAGAAATACTGAATGGGTCAAATGAAACATTGGTGTTTTAGTTGCTAAGTCGTGTCTGACTCTTTGCGACCCTGTGGACTATAGCCCACAGGGCTACTCTGTCTATGGGATTTCCCAGGCAAGAATACTGGAGTGGATTGCCATTTCCATCTCCAAGGAATCTTCCCGACCCAGGGATAGGCTCCTGAATTGGCAGGTGGGGTACTTTACCACTAAGCCACCAAACATTCTTTGGGACCAAATCTGGCCCAGGGCCATCAAACCTCTGCCGGGAAGAATATTGCCTTACTTCCTATCTTGTCTCCCTCCAGCCTCTATCGAAGCTTTTAAAAAAGAATCCAAGTCTATGTGACCATCAGCTCCGTAAAGTACAAAGTAGATTGGGTTAGTCCCCTACATAAAATTACCAGTAACTTCCTGTTACCTCTGAAAATACTTTTGAATTGTGATGCTGGAGAAGACGCTTGAGAGTCCCTTGGACTTGGAGGAGGTCAAACCAGTCAACCCTAAAAGAAATCAACCTCGAATAATCTTTGGAAGAACTGATGCTGAAGTGGAAGCTCCAATACCTAGGCAAAGAGACAATTCATTGGAAAAGACCCTGATGCTGGGAAAGATTAAGGGCAAAAGGAGAAGGGGGCAGCAGAGGACGAGATGATGAGAGAGTGTCACAGACTCAATGGACATGAGTTTGAGCAAACTCTGGGAGATAGTGAAGGACAGGAAAGGCTGGTGTGCTGCAGTCCATGGTGTTGCAAAGAGTCAGACACGACTTAGCAATTGTACAACCACCACCTCTGAAAAAATCTAACCTTATCCTGGCATTCAAAGCCCTCAGCCTTTGGAGTCTCCTACTTTTGCTTCTTCTCCATTCGGCCCTGACCTCAGCTGGCGTTCCTAGAACGTCCTAGAACCCCTCTCTGTTTTTCTGTCTCCTCTGTCTAGAACATGTTCTCTTCCTTGTACTCCAAACAGCTTTCCTCCAAGCTACCTCCTCTGTGGGGATTTCCCTGGTGGCCCAGTGCTTAGGACTTCGCGCTCCCACTGCAGGGGCACTGATTCAATCCCCAGGCAGGGAACTAAGATGACCCCACACGCAGTGTGGTTGGGGGGCGTGGGGATTGAAGATGTCTCCTCTATGTCTGTCTGCTTTTCCTCTCTCCTCCCTGTCCTGCCAGTGTTTCAGATTTCATCCTAACTGTGTTCTAATCCTGTCCACCTGCGGCCTTATTGCCCAAATCAAATGAATGGAGGGGTTTGAGTTACTGGGCAGCTCGTAGAGGGAGACTAGAGAGGGAGGAAGGGGGAAGGGTCTGAGTCTAACACCTGAGTCCCAGAACATTAGCTTTTAGAGAGTACTTTCTCTTTTTGCAGATGAGGAAACTGAGGCCTAGAGAAGGGCAGAGGTGGAATTGAAATGTTCCCAGCCATGGTTATCAAGGGTAGTGCTGTTCAAGGCCACTTTCAGCAGAAGCCGTCCCTGATTTTTCAACTGAGGATTTGATTCCTACCACTGTGATTAGTGGGCTTTCCAGGTGGTGCTAGTGGTAAAGAACCCACCTGCCAATGCAGGGCACATTAGAGACATGGGTTCGATCCCTGGATCAGGAAGACCCCCTGGAGTAGGAAATGGCAACCCGCTGCAGTATTCTTGCCTGGAAAATTCTATGGGCAGAGGAGTCTGGCAGGCTATAGTTCTTGGGGTTGCAAAGAATTGGACGCAGCTGAGTGCGTGTGATTAGTAAGTTTGCCAAAATGCACTGTGGGTAATTGGCCTTCCCACCCCCCAGCTCTGCAGGGTTGGAAGTTCTGGTCCCCAAAGGGGGCAAACTCTTACTAGGGGACACAGCATGGGTCTCATTAAAATTTAAGCAGCTATGGTTGCTGCCAGGACACTCTGGAAACTCTGTGTTGTGGGACCAGCAGGTAAGAAGAGAAGTCACTGTTCTGGTGGTAGACACCGACCCTGATTGTTTAATAGAAGTTACTAGAAGTACCCTGGCCAATTATTAAAACTGGTAATTCTAGTACCAATTAGGTAAAAGCAGGGCTGCTTACCTAATTACAAAGTGGGAGCAGGAAGATATACACGTGGAACCCAGTGAGCCATCAGAGTGATCTATTGGTTATGATAACCAAGAGTTTGGCTTTTTAAACTTTTTGTAACTTTTGTTTTTGGTTGTGCTGGGTTGCTGCACGTGGGCTTAGTTGCTCCGCGGCATGTGTGATCTTCCCGGACCAGGGATCAAACCTGTGTCTGCTGCATTGCACTGTGGATTCTTAACCACTAGACCATCAGAGAAGCCCCTAACCTGCCTGGGCTTCCCAGGTGGTGCTGGTGGTAAACAATCCATCTGTCAGTGCAGGAGATGTAAGAGACCCAAGTTCGATCCCTTGGTCGGGAAGATCCCCTAGAGGAGGGCATGGCGACCCACTCCAACATTCTTGCCTGGAGAATCTCATGGACAGAGGAAGCCTGGTGGGGTACAGTTCATAGAGTCGGACATGACTGAAGCGATTTTACATGCAACCCAGAGTTGAGACCCTTCAGGACTAAAGGTCACACTACCAGGTAACCCACCAAGATCTTCCCAGGTGACAGTTGAGCGTTCGGATAATTGAGAATGGGTGTTGGTGGGGGTGGGGGAGATGAGTACCACTTATGTCCTCAGGTCAAGGGCAGCAGAGGGGAGGGGAGCTGTAGTTCGTTCCACTATGCTCCCTCTTGAAAGTTTCTGCTTGGAAAAAGAGGTTCAGGGCACCCATGGAAGAGCCATGCAGCACAAGGGGCGGGATGGGGCAGTCCTGAAAACACACCTCCCGGAGCTCTGACTGCAGGGCTGCTGACTCTGGGGGCAGCAGTCGTGGAGTCTGCAGAGTTCACAGGAGGTGCCTTTGATCCCCTCCAGCCCATCCCAGCTAATGACTGAGTGTGGCAGGGACTCTCAAACATCTAGTTCCTGGGAGACACAGGGCTTCTCTGATGGGCCACTTGAGATCAAGGACTCTCCATTGGCTTTGTGGGACCTTTCTTAACCTTGCACTGCAGTTGAAGACTCTTCCTATCCCCTATTCCTTCCTTCTTTCCCTTTGCCAAATATCGGCTCTCTTGCAGTCTGATGGTTCTCCCAGCTTTCTCTGGCTCCTTCTGTATGTTCCTTCTCAAGCATTCCCTGCCCCGTACTGTAAATCCCTTGCACATCTGACCCCATCGTGGCTCGCCTCTTGGAAGGCTGAACCAATACAGTGTATCTGAAGAGAAGAACTAGACCATCTGTTTGAATGCTGCAAACATTGTTTGACATTCAGAGACAATCCACCTTGGCCCCCTCACAGTTTTGTATCCACAGCAAATGCTGCCTTTGCAAGAGAGGGTCTTGATGGCTGCGGTTTGCATTTATTTATTTAATTTTATTTTTGGCTGCACTGGGTCTTCGTTGTTGCGCTCAGGCTTTCTTTAGTTGAGGTGAGTGGGGGGTATCTCATTTTTATAGCTTCTCTTATGGAGCACAGGCTCTAGGGCGCGCAGGTTTAGTGGCTCCGCAGCATATGAGATCTTCAGGGATCAAACCGGTGTCCCCTGCATTGCGGGATGGATTCTTCACCACTGGACCACCAGGAAGTCTGATGGGGGTGATTTGAACACAAAGTAAACTTTGACTGTGACCTCCATAGCGACACAGAAGAAACGCTGGAAACCAGAGATCTCCATTTAGATTCCCTTGCCCATATCCCTCTCCAGTGCTGACATGTCCTCATTCTCCCGGGCGGTCACTTGCTGATCTCCTTGCAGGGAGGCAAGTGAGACCAGGAACTTCAGGATTTCTGATGATTTATGCACCTTCCCCCCAGTTGGCTGCATTTTATATTCATTGATGTGTCAGGAGTTCCTGTTACCACTGCGGGAAGCAGAGAAATCGAAATAGAATCCTTGTCCTGTGGTAGGAGGAGGGTCTTTGTGGCTCAGATCATAAAACAGTCTGCCCGCAGTGTGGGACACGATATCGTGTTTCAAACTGTATGAGTTTGGGTAACTCTACCAGCCGTACTGAAAGGGCTCTGTTGGGACAGTGTCTTGGCCATATCGATTGTCTCCATCAGTGGAACAATGATGGCTCTTGTAGTCTGTGTTCTGTGGTGCTCCTTATCACCTCTGGCCCCAGTCATGATAGGGAGAGGACGTTCCTGGCTCGTTGATCTGCATTACGATTGGCTTGTGCAGAGACAATCTCCTCTCCTGGATGGCTACCATCAAGTCCAGGACCTTGCTGGTGGCAACTGGCTCGTGCAGCATGATCAGGGACCCTGGTGGCACAGTAGCTCAGAGCTGATCAGGCTTAGGATGCTGAAGACAACGGCATCTTAGGCAAAGGTCCAAAAGCTTCTGGGGCTTCCCTGGAGACTCAGTGGTAAAGCATCGGCTGCCAATGCAGGAGACACAGATTCAATCCCTGGGTCGGGGAGATCCCCTGGAGAAGTAAATGGCAACCAGTGTTCCAGTATTCTTGCCTGGGAAGTCCCATGGTGAGAGGACCCTGGCGGGCTACAGTCCATGGGGTCTCACAGAGTCGGACACGACTTAGCGACTGAACACGCGCGCACCAAAGCTGCTCACAGCCAGGGGTGGGAACATTCAGGGCCACTGGGAGACACAAGTCAATTTGTAGCTGATAAGGAAAACCATGAATCCACCAGAACCCACGATGGATCAGAGAGAAGGCGGTGGGGCAGTCCAGGACATATGACAGCTGGAGGCCATGGATCTTTGAATCTCTCATCACCTTTTTGGAGAATATATTCTGAAGTGAAAAACATTGTGTTCAGCAACAGTCCTGATGGGCTCCACAGCTCCCCGGTGGAAATACAACTCTGTGATGGCAGCCAGCAGGATGCCAAGGATGACGGGAAGTACAGAGAGGAAAGAACCCACTTTTTATGACATCGCAGAGCTACTGAGTTGTACTTGGAGCTGCTTTGAAGGGAATTCTGTCCCTTGCAGCTGAAAGCATGCCAGCTGATTTGAGAAGACATCTGTGGTTGCCCCTTAGGGATGGAATCCAGGAAACGGGACTGGGGCTGGGGCAGATCATGGGAATTCACTTTTATCTGTTATATTTTAGTCTTTTTTGTTCAAAACATCTGACACAAATACAATAAAATGTTACCATTGATTTTAGTTATGGATAGGCACAGGGATACCCTTTTCTGTTTTCTTTTTCAAAATAAAAATTACTAACTGGGAATGCTTTTAAATGGGATCTGGAAAAAAGAGAGGAAAGGGACTTCCCTCGGGGTCCAGTGGCTGGGACTCTGAGCTCCCAGTGCTGGGGGTCTGGGTTCGATCCCTGGTCAGGAAACTAGATCCCCCATACTGCATCTAAAGATCCCACATTCTGCAGCTAAGACCTGGTGCAGCCAAATAAATGTTTAAAAAAGAGAGAGAGAAAGAGAGAGGAAAAAAAGAACTTTTTCACTTGGGGATTCTGTTTTCTAAAGCCAGGTCTAAGAGCTATCTGAAATGATCTCATCTCTTGCTCTCTGAAGGCAGAAGAGAGTGACAGAGGATGAGATGGTTGGATGGCATCACCAGCTCAATAGACATGAACTCAGGCACACTCTAGGAGATGGTGAGGGAAAGGGAAGCCTGGTGTGCTGCAGTCCCTGGGGGTAGCGAAGAGTCAGAAACAGCCTGGAGACTGAATAACAACAACTCGACCTCTGAGGATTGTAGGAATGGGTAGTATCGAGTTGGCCAAAAAGTTCCTTTGGGTTACAGAAACGCGCGAATGAACATCTTGGGAAACCCAATACATTTGGCTCCCGGGCCCCCAATACCAGTCCCTACTGCTCACGGGAGATCAGGACACTCAGGCCCCTTAGGGCTGGATGTGGCTGCTTCCCTGGAGGTTGTGACCTGAGGATCTGAGAGGTCTTTGCCCCTCCGCTTTCACACTTACTGCAGGGGGACCAGGGAGCTTCCTTGGAGCAGAGGCTACTCAGAGCCCATTCAGTCTCTGCTCCTGCCTCAGGAACGTAGACATTCTGAAGGAAGCCAGTGTGGTCTGGTATGCATCCCTGGGGGGCTGGCTTTGACGATGTCCTAGTTTGGGTTTCCTAGAAACAGACCCTGAACCAGGAATTTGAGATCAGTTTCTTTTGTTGTTGATGTGATCCCAGGTAGAGGGGTAGAGAAAAGAGACAGGGAGGCAGGGAGGCACCTCAAGTTAGCACTGCGGGCAACTAGAGGTAAACCGACTGGAGAGCCCTCAGAGATAGTGTAGAACACACACGGACACACACTGAACACGTAGGATATCCCATCTTGTGTCAGTCATTGTTGAGAGCTGCCGGTTGAGGGGTGCAGACTGTGCTGTGGGCCTGGGCAGAGCAGACTGGAACAGAGAAGGTACTCAGGAAGAGAGGCAAGGATGCGCGTGAGGAGAAGTGGGGAAGGGGCCCAGGGAGATCTGAGGCTCCCCAGGTGGCACAGTGATAAAGAATCTGCCTGCCAAGCAGGAGACCTGGGTTCGATCCCTGAGTTGAGATGATCCCCTGGAAGAGGAAATGGCAACCCACGCCAGTATTCTTGCCTGGAGAATCCCATAGACAGAGGAGTCTGGCGGGCTACAGTCCATGGGGTCACAAAGAGTCAGCCACGACTAAGCATGAGCATGCATGCATTCCAAGGAGACACAGGCAGAGAAGGGACAGTGTCTGCCACAAATAACCAGCACTTAGAACAGGGCCCTGGGGCTGGCTTGATGCTCATCTATTCCAACTGGAGTGGAATTCTGGTACCCAGTATCACCTGTCCCTCATTTTTACCAACAGAACCCCAATTTTCCTTTGGGGACTCACATTCCTTGACATACCTTTCCCTACTCATTAGGGGTTCTGAAGGTGGGGCTTACCTCTTCGGTTCTAGGGCTAGGCTTGTGACCCCAGCTCCCATCAATTAGCATATGCCAGCCCCCTGGCCACAGTGATTGTTTCTGAGACAGGTCTGTGATCCATGCCAGCCTGATATGCCAGAACTTACTATTGCACTGAAAGAGCGTGGGATGTCAGCCTGGAGTTGCTTCCACCAGGGAGAACATCCCAGAGGAAGAAGCCAACATAGCAGAGAGCAGTCAAGAGATGGAGAGTACCAGAAGACACATGCCATCATTTGAACCCCTGGATCCAGCCATGCCTGAAGTCCCTGGACTTTTCAGTCTTATAACCTGATAAAGTCCCTTTCGTGCTGAAGTCAGGTGGAATTGGGTCTCTGTCACTTACACCCCCAAGTGTAAACTATGTGTAAATGGGGGTTTCTAAAGTGTTTAAGGATGCAGGTGTAAGTGAAAGGTTTTCCTCTCTGTCTGCCATAATCACTATTTGCTCAGCACCCCAGGATGTCTGAGGAGATTCTCAGAGGGAGCTCAGTGTGTCCAGGAACAGGAGTTTGGAATCCTGGGAGTTCCAGCTCCTGTCTCCTTAGGGTATTGCTCTTGGGGTCATGTGAGGAGCTGGGGGGCTCACAGCTGAGCATGCAGGGTGGGAACCTGGGCTGCCATGTGGCCCACTTCCCTCTAAGCATCAGGAACCTCTGGGTTCCTGCATGCACGCATGCATTCATACATTCACACTTATTCGTGGGCACCTACTGCATAAAGGGGGCTTCCCCGATGGCTCAGGGGTAAAGAATCCACCTGCAATGTAGGAGACCCAGGTTCAGTTCCTGGGTTTGGAAGGTCTCCTGGAGAAGGGAATAGCAACCCACTCCACTCTTGCCTGGGAAATACCATGGACAGAGGAACTTGGCGGGCTACAGTCTATGGGGTCACAAAAGAGTCAGACCGAGTGACTAAATAACAACAACTGTAAAAGGGTACCAGGATAAAAAGGTGGGCTAAACAGACAATCCTTGCTTTCAGGAGCTTCCAGTCTAGTGGGGGGTGGGGGTGGGAATCTCTATACTAATTATACCAATAAATGTCAGATTCTGAGCTAAGTAGGTAAAGGGCCACGCCAGTGTTCAGGGCCTCATCTTACTCCCTTCTGATTCTTGATGACTGCCCATCTCTCCCCTGGAGCCCGCTCAGCAGCTCAGACACACTTTTTCTCCTTCACACCTTCTGGATCTTGTACTCCTCAACCCCAGAAGTCCCACCTCAGGTCTAATCTGCATCCTGCCTGCTGCCTGCTCAGCCCGCTTTCTTTGCTTTGGTCCCCAGGGAGGTGAAGGCCATTGAGCCTCTTTTTGTGTCACCTCACTGCTCAGGGATGAGTCTCTAGACATTTATCAAGCATTGAGGGTGTGCCAGGTGCTTGCAGAAGGCTAGACCTTCCCCAGATGGAGAAACTGGGGCATGACCGTGGCAGTCCTGCGCTAACAAGGCCAGCCTCTCCCGTCCCCTGGAGTAGGAACGGGACACCCTGTCCTGTGCCCTTGCTACTTGTCCTCTTAACCTCTCCCAGGCCAAGGGTTTCACTAGATTGAGGGCAGGAGGAAAAAGGGGCAACAGAGGATGAGACGGTTGGATGGCATCACCGATTCAATGGACATGAACTTGGGTAAATTACGGGAGATGGTGAGGGACAGAGAGGCCTGGCGCGCTGCGGTCCATGGGGTCACAGAGTCAGACACGACTTGGTGACTCAACAACAGCAACAACAACAACAGGCCAAGGGTCCCTCCCAGTTGGCAGCCCCTGCTTGCAGTTCCTAGGCCCAGTCCACTGCCTGCACCCCAGAGCCTGCCTGGGGGTGGGGGGGTCTCCCTGACCCCTGAGGGATGGCCCCTTCTGCCTGTCTCCTCCCCTCCTCCAGCCCCTCCTACTTATTTAACAAACACAGATTTGGCCAGATTTGAAGCATGAACTCATTTAAACTTCATAATATACTTACTGTGTGGGTGAGTGATCATTTTGTATCTGAGATGCAGGGAGGGAAGAGGTTGCCGAGGCTGACCCATTAGCTGGGGCTCGAATCCAGGCCGGCTCTGGAGTCCAGGCCCCTAACCACCTGGCTGCCCAGCCCCTCCAGCCCCCACCATCCTGGCCTCCTCTCACCTGATTCCACTGATCTCACCTGCATCCCTCTTCCCACCCACCTCTCACTCTCGATTTCCAATCCTTTGGTCCTGGGCTGCAGCCCGGGGAGAGGCACTGGGCTGGTCCTACCAGAGGGAGGGACACTGGGTGGAGGCCTGAGAGCTGGGGGGCCCAGCCCCGCCCCCACCAGTTCCCAGTCCTGAGTGGATGAGAGGATGGGCTGTTCCAGGGCCCTCGAGGAGGTGGGCAGGGTTGCAGCAGGGAGGGGAGGCTGGGTGGAGCCAGGCCTGCAAGCCCTAATTAAGTCAGTTAATTAGGTGGGGAGGAGAAGCCTGTGGGAATTAATGAGCTTGGCTAATTAAGTGGATCTGGCAGAATGGCTCCGATCCTAGTGGCTCCGGAGAGATGGGGGCTTAGGCAGGACACAGGGTCGGAGGCAAAGTGCTGGGCACCTCCCCTTTTCACCAGATCTGCAGCCTCCACTGGGCTAAGGCCACTACCAGGGCCCGCACTGACCATCAGGGTCTGCGGCCACCTCCTGAAGTTACAGGCCATGCATGCTACTGATGCTTGGGTTGAAGTCCTCATCGACAACCTGGTGCCCTGTTACCCATCCCTCAGGGGTTAAAGCTCTATCCCTCCTTTGAACATTTCGGAGATGGAGGCTGAAAATGAGCCCCGACCAGGCTCCTAGCAGAGCAGCCACTACAATCCCTGACCAGGAACCATGACTGCCACCCACACGTCCCCCAGGTTTCAGAGGGAAACCTGCCTGGTGCTCTCCCAGCTCACAGATGCTGCAACTGAGGCCGAGAGGAAGGGGCGTGGCTTGTCTTCCACCCATTCCTTACAGCAGTGGCTGGCCCGGGAGCCTGGGGGCTTTCTCTTGCTGGGCACTATTTCCCTCTGATCGTGGGCCGTTGAGTAACAACAGCAACAGTGCCCATGGCTGGAGTACATACTGTTTGTGAGGTGTGTGTCCTTGACACAAGGGCCAGCTACAGAATGTGAGGCTTCTTGTCTAGAAAGCAGGAGAGAAGCTTTCCCTTCCTACCCAAGCCTCTCTCTGCCTGCCGCAGTGTTCTATATTTGCTATTGAACATGCTGCTGCCTTGGGCATCATGGATGCCTCGGGCCCCTTGATGCACACCTGACGTGGAACCTTGCTGGTATCCAGGCCACTGCTAGACCAAGCACATCAAACTTGACTGTGGCATGCAGGACTGTAGTTCTCCGACCAGGGATTGAACCTGGGGCCCTGCAGTGGAAGCACAGAGTCTTAACCACTGGACCGCCAGGGAAGTTTCGCTTGTGCCACTGACACTCAGACTTCACTTACACTTGAAAGATGATATAATGAAAAATGGCAAGCTGCTGGGAATACCCTGGCAGTCCAGCGGTTAGGACTCTGTACTAACCTGAGGGCATGGGTTCAATCCCTGCTTGGGGAACTAAGATCCCACAAGCTGCATGGCACAGACAGAAAAAGAAAAGAAAAAATTCTAAGATACCAACCACAGAGCATTAGAGCCCAAGTTTGGGGCCCTGCGTGATACATATTAACTGAGTTCTCACAGCCACTCTGCTTACTGGGATTGTTACTGCCCTCGTTTCACATATTTGTTCATTCATCCATTAAATTACTAAATATTATCAAGTGCCTCCTATGTACCAGGCAACATTTGCAGTGAACAAAACAGAAAAATCACTGCCCTCGTCCATTGTAGTGAGGGGAGAAGACAACAAACAGGGTATGTGAAGAAAGGACCATACTTCACGGGATTCATGGAGGGAAAACATAAAGCAGGGAGGGCTTCACAGAGAAGGTTCCTTTTGAGCAGAAACTTGAAGGAGGTGAGGGAGGAAGGGAGCCATGCTGAAATGAGGGCAGGCAGGCAGAGGGAAGAGCCAGTGCAAAGGCCCTGAGGCCAGAGTGTATGCTTGGGGGTGCCCAGGAACAACGAGGCTGATGGAGCCTGGGAGGAGATGAGAGGTGATGGGGACAGTTCATCCAGGGCCACAGTAAGCCTTTGCCTTTGACTCTGAGAGCAGTGGCAGTCCTTAGAGGGTTTTCAGCAGAGGGAGAAGGTGGATTATAGATTTTAACAGGCTCCCTCTGGCGGCGCCAGAAGGGAAGTGAGGAGGCTCCAGTACCCGGCGAAGTGAAACAAGATAGCAAGGGACCAGGTAGTAGGACCCGAAGTGATGAGAAGTGACAGGATCTGCTGACAGATTGGACAGTGGGGTGGGGTGTGTGTGTGTGTGTTATTTGCCTTCAGCCTCTGGACCGTGAAATTCCACCAACAGCTGAGGACACCGAGCAGCTCTCTGGCCCCTGGATTCCTTGCCCCTGAAGGTCTGCTCTCATTTCCGGGAGCTTATCTCTTCCCCTCTGCATTTCTGCCTGCCTGGGGCCAGTGGCTGCAACATGGACAAGGTACGTGAAGCCTCTCGGGCACGGTTCTCCTTTCATGGAGTCAGACTGAGACACTGGGTCCCCAGGGAGGGACTGTGAATGGGGTGCGTGACCTGGGTGCGGGACAGTGGTGAGCGGGAGAGCCCTAGCCCATCTGAGTGGTGGCCTCCCCTCCCCTGTGGCCCATTGCTGTCACGTGGGAATGTGAACTCAGGTTTTCAGAGCTTCTAATTTTCCAGAAGTTAGAAACCTGGATCTGATTTGTAAAATGTTAGCAAATCATTGATTAAAAAAAGTCAGGCAGCCTAGACCCCCTCTGAGGGACCAAGGATAAGACAAGAGGGGCTGCTTCTGTGGGTCTTCTACACACCGCGACCTCCATACCAGCGGCCTCAGCCAGCCTGGGAATACAGACACACAAAGACACTTCTCCCCGAGGTGTGGCCTCGTAGGCCAGCTCTTGGCTGGTCTGGGCAGGATCCTGGAAGGACTCGGGCAGTTAGGATGGAGTACCCCTTCTGAGCCCTTGGAGGGGGCACCAGATGGTGACATTTCTCAAGGATGATATGGTTGCCAGGAAAGGGCAACTGCTGGTCCCCTGGCTGCCCGGAGGAGCAGGAGAAGGCCTGGGATCAGAAGGAGAAGACCATGGCCAGGAATGAGCCACAGGGTGAAGTCTGCTCCCAAACAAAGAGAACCAGCAAGACTAACAGGAAAGGGAGGCACCCAGGCTTGTTCCTGCCTTACAGGCCACCCTTAACTCTGCCTCTGCTCTGGAACATTCCAGAAGTTGACCTCTGTTTCTTCCCCTGGATCTAGGCTGGGCAGGGCTGGGCTGAGGGGCTGCAGGAGAAGCAGAGAGAGAGAGGCGGTGGCAGAACCTCCGGCACTGTCAGATCGGGTTAGCCATCGCTCAGTGTGGCGCAGCGCTTCACACGCCTGACCTCATTCATCCTCTGAACCGTCTCAGGTCAGAGTTACAGCTGTACGGAGGACGAAACTGGGTCACAGAACGGTCGGGTAACTGGCTAAGGTTACGTAGCCTAAAAGTAGCGGGACCTGGAGTTAAACCCAGGGGTATGTACCTGCAGAATCTGAGCTTGGACATAAAATCTGTCAGAAAAAGACCGAAGCATCACGGACGGACGAACGAGCGGTGCCGTCCCTGCATATGCGGGCGCGGCGCTCCCTCTAGTGGCAAACTTCCCGCAGTGCAGGACAGACGAGGGGCTTGCCGGCCGCCGGACTCGCTGTCTCTGGGTCTCTGTCTGTCTCACACGCCTGCACGCACGCACGCACGAGCGCGCACACGCATTCAGTTTTCCAGCGGGAAGACCGCAACATCTCCACCTTCTCACCTGCCACAAGCGGCCCCTACCCGGCTTCCTCTTTCCCCCTGGTCAGGCTCCATCAGCGATGCCAGCACCAGGGAGCCTTTCGGTTACTCCCCTGTGTCTCTTTCTCTCTGTCAGAACCTGGGTGTCCTTGTCTATACCCGTGGTTCTCAAACTCTGCTGCACATTCTAGTCTGCCTGGGAGCTTTCAGAAGTCCTCATGCACGGCCACGCCCAGAGCAAAGGAATCAGCCTCTTCTCTCACCATCACTAGACCTTCGGAGTTCAAACCTCAGGTGGAGGGTGGAGATCTCAGCCTCTTGGTTCTCTGGCCTTTTCTGACACCTTTAACCCTCTCTGCTCCCTTCCTCCTCCGAGGCTCACATCCCAGACCATATAATTACCCCACACCCCACCCGCTCTGAGATTCTGTTTTGATCACCTCCCTCTGTGTTTCCCTCTCCATCCTCTTCATCTGGTACCCACAAGCAACAGTTTTTTGACCCCATCGAGGCCACCAGTCCACGGCCCCCATCCCTTTCTCACTGCCCATCAGCCCCCTTCTGCCATGATGGTCCACCGTGCCCTGCTTGGGCTCTGCACACCATCACCATGGCTGCTCCCTGGCACTCTCATTTCCACCCCGCTGTGTCCAGCTCTCCTGTTGGAGAACCTGCCTGGCAAAACGCCAACCATCGCCTGCTTTCTGCCTGCACCATACAAGCCAGCACTGGTCTGAGGGTCCCCCACCAAGTAGAGAGTTTCCCTTCATGGTCTTCAAGGGGCACTCGCTGCCACCCCACAACCCCAGTATGCCTGCCATGGCCCTTCCCCACTCTCTCTGACCAGGCCTTCTCAAATTTTAATTTGCTTGCACCTCTCCTAGGAATCTTGGTGAGGCCTGAGCTTCTTCTGCATGTCTAACCAGCCCCCGAGGGGTGCAGATGCTGTTGGCCTCTGCACCCTCCTCTGAGCGGCAATGTCCTCCAACCTTCTCCTCACTTCTCAAACCACGGTTCCCATTTCACTGAGAATACAGGTGGACCAGATGCAGTTTCACTGGCTCCTTTTATCAAAGCACAAACCCACCCAGCCCCTCACTCTCACTTCTTCCAGCAGCTTCAGTGGGGGTGGGGAGGCCCTTCTCCTGAGGCCAACCCCTCCTTTGGGCCCTGGATTCTTCAGGACTCCCCTCCACCACACGTCTCCATCCATTTCTACCAAGAAACACGGGCAGCTCTCACTCCCATTTCCCACTGCTTTGGGACAATCATTTCCATTCTTTTAGCTGATTATTAGTAATATCATTCCTATGTTTCCTGCGTAGCATGTTTTAGGTTGTGCCTTTTATCTGCACTTCTCATCTGGAGGATGAAGATGAAGCCACTTCCTGTCTCCCACCCTCCAGGAACAGTTGCATCATAGCATTGATAAGATTGGTAGTGTTGGCGGGACTTCCTTGGTGGTCCAGTGGTTAAGAATCCACCTGCAAATGCAGAGGACATGGGTTCGATTCTTGGTCCAGGAAGATCCCGCGTACCGCGAGGCTATAAAGGCCATGTGCCACAATGACTGCACCCTCCTCTAGTTTAGACCTCCTTTAGACCATGCCCTAAATCCTGTGCACCTCAATCAGAGAAGCCTGAGAAGCCTGCAAATGGCATCTAGAGAGTAGCGCACACTTGCCATGACTAGAGAAAGCCCTCGTGCGGCAACGAAGACCCGGTACAGCCAAAAATAAATAAATAAATAAAATAAAATAAAAACGATTGATAGTGTTGGGGACTTTCCTAGTTGCCCAGTGGTTAGGGCTCTGTGCTTCCACTACAGGGGGCGTGGGTTCGATCCCTGGTTGGGGAACTTTGCCGCACAGCCAAAAGGGAAAAAAAAAAAAAAGATTGGTAGTATTTACATAGTGTGTAAACACAACTTTCTGTGGGATACTATGATTTCTTTCCCCCTTTTTCCCTTTTATGATAGATTTTCTGTTTTAGTTTTAGATTTATAGAACAACTGAACACAAAGTACAGAGACTTTTCACGTATACTTCCCCCCTCTGCATTTTCTCTGATTATCAGCATTTTGCATTAGTGTGGTGAGCTTGTTACAACTGATGAACCAGTGCTGATAAACTAATATTAACTAAAATCCAGTTTACATGAGGGCTCCCTCTGTTGTACAGTCTATGGGTTTTGACAGATGGATGGGGTCACAGACCCATCGTTCCAGTATCATACAGAATAGTTCCACTGCCCTAAAAATCCTCCGTGCTCCACCTACTCACTCCCCGCTCCCCACCAGCCCCTGGCAACCACTGATCTTTTTCCTGTCTCTAGTGTTGACTTTTTCAGAATGTCATAGAGTTGGAGGCATACAGCTCATAGCCTTTTCAGACTGGCTTCTTTCACCTTGTGGGGTGGTTGTTGTTTAGCCGCTGAGTCATGTCTGACTCTCTGCCACCCCATGGA
Organism: Oryx dammah; assembly: GCF_014754425.2. NCBI lineage: Eukaryota > Metazoa > Chordata > Mammalia > Artiodactyla > Bovidae > Oryx > Oryx dammah. The sequence goes on along the minus strand of NW_024070186.1, from coordinate 182,802,314 downwards.
CTACAGCTTCTCTGTCCATGGGATTCCCCAGGCGAGAATGTTGAGTAGACTTCCTTCTCCAGGGGACCTTCCTGACCCGGGAATTGAACCCCCCGTCTCCTGCATCGGCAGGCGGGTTCTTTACCGCTGAGCCACCAAGGCCATATGCATTTAAGATTCTTGTATGTCTCTTTGTGGCTTCATGGCTCATTTTTATCAGCGAATAATATTTCATTGTGTGGATATATCATAGTTTGTTCATCTATTCGCCTGTTGAAGGACATTTTAGATGCTCCCAAGTTTTCAGGCAATTATGAAAAAGAGCTTTTATAAACATCCATGTGCAGGGTTTTGTTCAGACATACGTTTTCAACTCATTTGGGTGAGTACCAAGGAACGCTATTGTTGGATCGTATGGTAAGACTATGTTTAGCTTTGTAAGAAACTGCCAGACCGTCTTCCAAAGTGACTGTATCATTTTTGAGTTCTCACAGCAATGAACGAGAGTTCCTGTTGCTCCACATCCTCACCAGCATTCGTAGTTGTCAATATTTTGGGTCAGTGTGTAAATGTATCTCACTGCGGTTTGAATTTGCTATTTCCTCATGACATCTGATGTTGAGCATCTTTCATAAGCTTATTTGCTGTCTGTATATCATCTTTGACCTAGTGACCGTTCAGATCTTTGGCCCCCTTCTTTAATGGAGCCGTTCATTCCCTTTCTTCCTTTTCTCTTTCTTTCTTTCAGCTGCACTGGGTTTTCATTTCAGTGCGTGAGCTTCTCATTGCAGTGGCTTCTCTTGTTGCAGAGCACAGGCTCTAAGCTGCTTGGCCTTCGGTGGTTGCTGCACGTGCGCTCAGTAGTTGCAGTTCCCGGGCTCTAGAGCACAGGCTCAGTAGTTGTGGCGCACGGGCTTAGTTTCTCCTTGGCATGTGGGATCTTCCTGGACCAGGGATCGAACCCGTGTCTCCTGCATTGGCAGGCGGATTCACCACTGAGCCACCAGGGAATCCCTGTCCTAACTCTTTTAAATGTTTTCCATTTCTGCTATGATTTCCTTTAGGATTGACGGAAATCAGTCAGTCTTAAAGGAACATCAATCCTAGAGGAAATCAGTCCTGAATATTCATTGGAAGGACTGATGCTGAAACTGAAACTCCAATACTTTGGCTACCTGATGCAAAGAACCGACTTGTTGGAAAAGACCCTGATGCTGGGAAAGATTAAAGGTGGGAGGAGATGGGGATGACAGAGGATGAGATGATTGGATCGCATTACTGACGTGATGGACATGAGTTTGAGTAGGCCCTGGGAGTTGGTGATGGACAGAGAAGCCTGCCGTGCTGCAGTCCATGGGGTCTCAAAGAGTTGGACACGACTGAGTGACTGAACTGATCTGAACTGAAATCTGCTATGATACCCTTTTTTTGAAAATTGAAGTACAGTTGATTTACAATGTTGTGTTAATTTCTGCTGTACAGCAAACTTATTCAGTTATACATACATATATATGTACATATATACATATATAATATATATTCTTTTTCATATTCCTTTTCATTCTGACTTACCACAGGATATTGAAGATCATTCCCTGTTCTGTAGAGTAGGACCTGTAGTTTACCCATTCTATGTATACTAGTTTGCATCTGCTAACCCCAAACTCCCATTGCTATAATATTCTTAAATTTTAAGAACTTTTTTGTTTTGTTCATCCTCGGAGGTTTGTTTTCTTTCAAAACAGCATCTAGTTTTCATTTCATAGTTACAATATATATTCCTAAATCTCTGAGTATTGGAGTAGTTTTTTTGGGGGGGCTCTCCAGGTGGCATTAGTGGTAAAGAACCGGCCTGCCAACACAGGAGACGTGAGACACAGGTATGATCCTTGGGTTGGGAGGATCCCTTGGAGGAGCTCATGGCAACCCACTCCAGTATTCACAACTGGAGAATTCCATGGACAGAGGAGCCTGGCGGGCTACGGTCCACGGGGTCTCACAGAATTGGACACGACTGAAGCAACTTTGCATGCATGCAGGGAGAGAAGAAAACTAAAACCGGAAATAAGAGACCAGCAAGAACAAAATACCCATTGTCAACATATTCCGAGGCTGAAGGGAGTGAACTCTGCTGTGTCCTGCCTGGAGAGTCTGGACCAGATTTCAGTGTGCTGGGAGCCGAGGTGGGAAGGACGCTCCAGGTGATGGGGGCAGGGGCAGGACACCCCACATTCAAGATGCAAATATTCAAATAATCCCTCCAGTAGAGCATAGAACTCCTCCTTATCCTCTGGGTGCCCTGTCCTGCAGTTCACAGACCCTGTGTTTTATCCTCTCTGGGGAATAAGCCTTCAGTCTTTGTCAGGGTGGGGGAGGGGCAGCTGCCCCGCGGAGCTGAGCAGAGAAAGAAATCTGAGAATTAAAGCCCTTCTTAGACCAATCCTCCTGGTTTTGGCCCTAGCTTTACTCCCTCTTCCAGAGGTACTTAGTCCATTAACACTAGGGCCTTTTGAGGTTTTGTGGTGGAGATTGTGGTGCCCCTTGTTTTTTTTTCTCATGCCCAGTTTAGGGTTCCCTTGAGGCACCACGTCACTGGACTGCTATATCCCTCACCGTGTTCATCTGTTTTCTAGATTCCAACATCGTGTTGCTCTTGTCTCCTTTTTCACTGTATAAGTTCTTGCTGATTCATGCTGTGGGAGGCAGAATAATGCCCCACCTAATTCCATTAATGTCTATGTCCTCATCCCCAGAACCTGGGAGTATGTTACCTTAGGTGACAGAAAGAGGCTTTGCAGGTGTGATTAAGGTTAAGGACCTTGGACTGGGAAGATAATCCTGGCTTGTTCAGGTGAGCCCAAGATAATAGCATGCAGCATTAAAAGCTGAGAACATTTCCCAGCTGTGGTCCAAGAAAGATGTTGAGAGAAGCAGGGCCAGAGAGACGCTGCCTCGCTGGAAGGAGGGGGGCCCTCTGGAAGGCGGTACCTTGGAAAAGATAAGGGGGTGGATTTTCCCTGGAACTTCCAGAAAGTTCTTCCAGAAAGAGTTCCCAAGAGCAGCCCTGTCAACATCTTGACTTTAGCCCAGGGAGACCCATGTTGGACTTCTGACATATAGTCAGTAAGATAATCAATTTGGTTTTGAACAACTAAATTTGCAGTAGTTTGCACCTTAAAACCCACTCACACGTGGAGAAAAGGGCTTCTTACACTGTTGGTGGGAATGTAATCGATGCAGCCACTGTAGACAACAGTATGGAGTTTCCTTAAAAAGCTAAAGTAGAGTTGCCCTACAACCCTACATTCCCACTTCTGGGCCATATATCCAGGGAAAACCCTAGTTTGAAAAGATACACGTACCCCCAATGTTCGTAGAAGCACTATTTACAATAGCCGAGATGTGGAAACAATCTCGATGTCCACTGACAGACAAATGGATAACTAAGAGGTGGTATATTATGCACAGTGGGATATTACTCAGCCGTAAAAATGAAATAATACTATTTGCAGAAAAATGGCTGGATCTTGAGATGATCATCCTAAATGAAGTCAGACAAAGACAAGTATCAGATGATATCACATATGTGGATCTAAAATATGGTACAGACGAATTTATTTGCAAAACAGAAGCAGACTCACATAGAAAACAAATTTGTGGTTACCAAAGAGGAAAGGAAGGGGGAGGGATAAATTAGCAGTTTGGGATTAATTGATGCACACTACTATATATTAAATAGATAAGCAACAAGGTCCTGATATGTAGCACAGGGAACTATATTCAATATCTTTTAATAAACCATAATGGAAAAGAAAAAAATAAACCCCACTCGTTTCTTTTTCATGGGGTTTCAGGACACAGAGAACTTAAATGTGTGTATTCAATCCACCATTTTTAACCGGAAGTCTCCACTCACCCCAGCTCCTGTCTCCACCCCGCCAGGAATTGTAATTATCCAGGTCACTTTTGACTTCTGTGCTGCTAGATCGATTCTTCTTTTCCTTGGCTGTTCAGCATCTTTGAAGCCAGTTGTCCACCTCTCTCTCTGCCTTGAGACACTCGTCTCTTGGTTTCCATGGCTACCCACGCTCCTGGTTTTCCTCCTACTTTATTTCTCTCCCGCCCTGTTAGCATCTCCTCCACGTGACCTCACATTGGTAGTGTTCCTCCAGGCTCCATCCTGGGGCCTCTCCTCTGTCCCTCCAGTGTGACCTCATGGCTTTCAAAGCCACCTTCATGCCACAGTCTCTGATATCTCCTAGGTGGCCCACAGACTCCTGCTTTGAGCTCCAGTCTCTTAGTACCAACTCCTCCTTTGACATCTTCACTTGGGCGTCTCATGTGCTTCTAGGTTGAAAACCTCCATGGCTGAATTCCTGAATTTCCCACTATCTGTCTTCCCGCCCTTGAGCCTTCCCCTCATCCACACATTTATCCAACCTAGAAACCTCAGATTCATCCTTGATTCCCTTCTTTTAACCCATCAGCAAGTTCTGTCTCCTAAATTTATCTAGAAAGTATCTATTTCTCCCACGTCCTAGGGACACCTTGGTCCAGGCCGACACCACGGCCCCCCTCCTTCACCGCCATGACTTCCACACTGGTTTCTGGGGTCTGCTCTGGCCTGGCTGCCATGGATTCTCCCCAGAGGAGCCCAAGTGATCGCTTAAGATGTCAATCAACTTATGCCACTTCCTCCTTTTCCAGTCACATTTTATACCAGAATAAAATCCATCCTCCTCATGAAGGCCCATAAGGCCTGTATGATCCAGCCCATCCCCATCTCCCCTCATTGCCCATGTCTCTCTCCCCATCACTTACCTGCCCTGGCCATACTGACCTGATATTTTCTCACATTCCCCGAACTCTGACCTGCCTCTGGGCCTTTGCACTCCCTATTCTCTATGCCAGGAATACTTCTCCCTCAACTCTGCTCGGCTCCTTCTCTTTCTTGAGGTCTCAGATGAATTGTCCCTACTTCCCCTCCCCCTTATGCCAAGTGGTGTCTCCCTACCATGCCTCTGGTAATTTCCTTAACAGTATCTTTTTAAAAAATATATAATATTTGTTTACTTATTTGACTGCATTGGGTCTTCGTTAAAGAACGCGGGCTCTTCGTTGTGTCACATGGGGTGTTTTTGTTGCGGTGCATGGACTCAGTAGTTGTGGTACCCAAGCTTACTTGCTAGGCGGCGTGTAGGATCTTAGTTCCCTGAACAGGGACTGAATCCATGTACCCTGCATTGCAAGGCAGATTCTTCACCACTGAACCACTAGGGAAGTCCCAACAGTGGGTTTTGAACGTGGGTGATTGTATTTGTTTGTTTACTTGTGTTTTGTTTGACTCCCACTTTGATAAAAGCTCAATGAGAGGGAATTCCCTGGTGGGCCAGTGGTTAAGACGCCATGCTCCCAATGCAAGGGGCATGAGTTCAATCCCTGATCAGGGAACTAAGATCCTGCATACTGCACTGCAGGGCCAAAAAAAAAAAACAACAACAACAACAACAAAATTCCGATGAGAGCAGTGAGATGTGTTTTCTCTGTCCAATTTCTAGGACTAGTCCACTGAGGGTGCTCAGAGAAGTCTGCAGAATTTCTGCACAAACATGCTGGGCACCTCTTCTGTGCCAAGTGCTTTCATGTATACCAAACATATCATCTTCACAACAGGACTATGTTCCCGAGGTTTCTCTTGCAATTAGCTGCCCTGGCCACACAGCGTGGGCAGGAGTGAAGTAGGCCACTTGCAGCTTTGGTTTGGAAAACCGTTCCGTGTGATCTCCACCCTTCTTTGACTGCCCGTGAAAGCAGAGAATCCAGTGGGTTCTAAAGCCCTGGGTGATGACGGCATCACCGGTGGACGGAGCCTGGGTCCCCAAAAGACTGAGTGGAGCAGTCTCCCCCGGCCCCGCCCAGCCCTCTCTGGACCTTGCATGAGCAGCCAGGGAGGGTCTGCCCTTTGAAGCACATGTGGTTCCAGGCTCGTCAGTGGAGCCTCACCTAATCACGCATCAGACATCAAATAGAGATGGCTGGTGGGTGATGCTTTTGTTGACAAGTTCTCATTAAATGCAGATGAGTTCTTGGTGGGGGCGGTTTCTCGCTTCAGCCCCGAACAGAAACGGAGTTCACACCTCAATGGCAGCACGTTGCACTGCAAGCCGTTGTTTCAGCGCGTGTTCTCTGGCTCTTCCAGGGAAATGCCTGATTCGTGTTCATCTCTTTGGCCTCAGCCTCTAGTCCTGGGAAGCCTTGGGGAATCTTTGTTGAATCCACAAATGAGGGAACTGGTCTCCCTACAGTCCTTCTTGCATCTCTGTCCCTAAAAGCGCCCCAGCAGCTCTTTAATTTTACAGAGGCTCAAAGAGAAGAAAGGACTTCCCTGGCATCCCAGAGAAGCAGGATGATGCAGAATTAGCACGCCTTGGGGCAGCTAAACGCGGCAGCAAATTGGGAGTGAAACCTGGCGCCTTCCAGGGGCTGGAGAAAGGCTGAGAGTGGTGGGGGTGGGGAGCAGGCTCCTCTAAACCCCCAAGGTGACCCCACCAAACCTCACGGCTCACTGCCCCTCCTCCACTAGGGAAAAAAACACTGCAGAACTTCCCCCCGCCAACACTACCCACTAGCACTGCCTGGCTCCTGCAGCCTGGGCGTCCACATCACTCAGTATTTTTAGCTTCACCACCTGGCACCTGTGGTCACTGTCTTTGCCCAGCCTGGTGGTGTCCCCTCTCCAGATCTTAAAGGGCCAGTACCCACCAGCTGGAAAGGAGACCAGATTCTGCCAATGCAGGTCACCATACTGCCAGGACAAGAGGCTGAGGGGCATGCCCTACAGAAGGAGTCCCCAGAGTTGGAGGAGGAAGATGGGGGGATGAGGGAAGAGGGCAGGATCTCATGACTGCCTGACTCTAGAGACCATCCCTGTCTCATTCTGGGGTTTCCCAAATGCTGGTTTATCCAAGCTGCCCACCTGGTGGTGGTTGGTTATTGTTTAGTCAGTCCATCCTGTCTGACTCTCTGTGCCCCCATGGACTGTAGCCCCACCAGGCTCCTTGTCCAAGGGATTTCCCAGACAAGAAAATTGGAGTGGGTTGCCTTTTCTTTCTCCAGGGGATCTTTCTGACCCAGGGATCAAAACTGGGTCTCAATCAGGTGGATTCTTTACCACTGAGCCACCAGGGAAGCCCCATCTGGTGGGGGGCTGATTAGAAATATATATTCATCCCCTCTGAGACGTGAGGCCACGAAGTCTCCAGGGCAGGGCCCGGGAGTGTGTATTTTTTTTAACAATCTGCTCAGTGATTCTGATGTTCCATCTCCCCACATCTCATCCATCCATCCATTCATTCAATCATTCAACGAGAATTTTGAGTTCCTATTACGAAAACAGTGATGCTCTCAGGAGTCCATTGTTTTGTTCGGGAAACATTTCCACACCTGTGGTCTCACTGAATCACCTAACTTGTTCCATTTTGCTTCAACACCCTCCCCACAGCTCGCTCTATCACCTATAGATCAAGTCCTGGGCACAGCAGTCAAGACCCCTGGTGACCTGACCCCTGCAGACCCTGCCAGCCCCATGCCCGCCACGCCCACACAGTTTCTTTCTCACGTCACTGGGTCTTTGCTCTCTCTCCATCTCTGCTGTCTGGAATGGCCTTTCCTTAACTTCACTCCTAGACTCACAGACGTGGAAAACCATCTTATGGTTGCCGGGGTTGGGGAAAGGATGGGGGGAAGGGATAGTTAGGGAGTTCGGGGAGGTCAGGTACACACTGCTATATTTAAAAGGGATAACCAACAAGGACCTACTGGGTAGCACAGGGAACTCTGCTCAGTATTAGGTGGCAGCCTGGATGGGAAGGGTGTTGGGGGAGAATGCATGCATGTGTATATATGTTTGAGTCCCTTTGCTGTCCATCAGAAACTGTTACAATTTTGTTAACTGGCTATACTCCAATACAAAATAAAACGTTTTTAAAAAAACTTTACTCTGTACCTGGAAGAGGACCTGTCCTTTAAGACAGACCTGCAGGGGCTCCCAGGGTTCCCGTGGTCAGGGGTGGTCAGTCTCTCCCCCTCCCTCCCTGAGCACAGCGCACTCATGCCCAACCAGTGCCCATCACCGCCAAACTGATCCGGGTGATCGAGGTCTCTCCTAGCAGGCTGGACCCCAAGAGTGCTGGGGGTCCTGGTGCTCTGAGTCACTGCTGAAGGATGAACTGACCACCATGCACCATGCACAGAGTAGCCCACTGTTCCACAAATGAGAAGACAGAGGCCCATGGAAGACAAATGACCCACCCAGGTCCACCAGTGAGATTTAAGGGAGGAGCCTGTCCCAGGCTGCAGGAGCCCCCGCCCTCCTGCTAGGGGCCAGGAGGGCACACCTGGGCTGGCACTGAGCCTGCCTTTCTCCCCACCCAGGGCAGTGCTGACTCTGGTGGTGATGGAGGTGTGGGCGGGCTGGGCTGGAGCAGAGGTGACCCCTGTCTCCCCTACAGATGTTCCATCTATTCCTGGAGCCTGTGTCACAGCTTGGGAAATGCACTTGGCTGGAGCCTGGGTTTCCCTGAAGGTGGGGGTGGGAAGAGGTGGCCAAAGAGACACTGATCTGTAGGGCAAGAATCCCTCACCCCTCCAGGCCCAGTGCACACCCTGCCCCCTACCATGAGTACATAGAACTCACACCTAGTGCCACAAACATGTACACACACACACACACACACACTCACCCCCAAATACCCAATCACCTAGACACACAAGCCTTCTATCCCCTCCCCCCGTTTCTTTTATACAGACACACACACACATGCGTGCGTACGCACATGAAGACATTTCCACTTGTTAATTCAACAAAAACCTAACACTAAAAAAGTGTCAGTGCAGTGTAGGGAGGAAAGGTGACTCTCAGCTTGGGATGGGGCAGGGGCTTCCTGGAGGGCTTCTTGGAGGAGGAGGTATGGCAGCTGGGCTTGGAAGGAGGGGAGCTAAGGGAAGGCAAGTCTGGGCAGGGTTTCATGGAGGGTGAATACAGGAGAGTAGAGTGAAGATGAGGTGGGTGGGGCTGATCTGATCTCACAGGCCTTGAATGTCCAGCTGAATATTGACTTCATTGTATGGGAGCCGGGAGTCATGGAAGACTCTGAGCAGAAGGGGCATGACCATAGAGGGAAAAGACAGAGGGGTCACTGTGGGGGCAGGATGGGAGAGATGGGGAGGAGGCTGTGGGGTACCCTGGTGAGAGATCTGGGAGTCTGACACAGGGAGGGGCTGGGGGCTGGTAAGCAGTGGACAGAGGAACTCAGAAGCAGGACCCCCGGCCCCCAAGGGGCCCCTGCCCAAGCCCTGTGCCCTCACCTTGCCCACCCACTGCCCACCTCGGGCACTGACCTCTGCAGTGGGACCTCTTCCAGCAGCTCCTCCTCCTCCTCCCTGTGGAAACAGATGAAGCAGAAGGCTGGAACATCCTCCTTCCCACAGCGTAGGGGCCAGGCCGGAGGCAGCTCCAGGACGGGGCAGGGGTGGCCGGTGGCGGCCTCGACAGCATCGTCCCTCGCCTGGGCAGGGCTCCCCGAGCCAGCGTGCTCCAGGGTCAGTAGCCTGTTGGCCTCAGGACCCTGTGCCTGCGCTTGCCCACCTGCCACCTGTGCCTTTTCGCTCAGGTTACCCGTCGCCTCGGTGAGCGGGAGAGCCCGTGGCTCTGTCTGATGGGATCGGCTGTCCTGACCCACGGACCTTCCAGCCCCACGGCTGGGCCCTCGGAAGCAGCTCCCAGTCGCCTGGACTCAGAGGCAGCTGGCCGGTGGACAAAGGTCCAGGCAGGGCCCCTCGCCACCCCTGGTGGTGCCTGAGGCTCCTCGGCTGCCCGCTCCACTGCAGCTGGTCAGAGGCGCGGGCCGGAGGACAGGCTCACAGATGCCCTGTCCATCTGTTCATCTGGCTGTCCGGCTGTCTGCTCCTTCCCGGCCGGCCAGCACAGGCGATAGACGTGGTTTCTCCAAGAAAGTTTGTTCTCCCCAGGGGGGGTGGGTGGCATGGGTGGCCTCCAAGAGGGAGGGTCGGGACCTGAAGCTGAAAGGTGGGCGAGGACCAGAAGAGGCTGGCACGGTGCCCACGCTGTCCACGAGAAAAGTTCTGGTCCCTGGACTCCTGGCTCCAGTGCCAGCTCGGACTGGAGCTCCCTGGGCTCAGGGCTCCTCCGCCTCCTCCAGCGGCGGCTGCTCTGGCACACCGGCTTGGCTGTGGGTATTAATAGCTCCACATTCACACTGAGAAGCCGGGAGGTTAACTCCTTCTCTGCCGGAGCTGGGAGGCCAGTGGGCGGATGGCCACAGGGAGCAGAGGGAAGGCGGCGCCTGAGATCTGCCTGTGCAAAAGCCTAGCCTGGCCCCCTCATCCCCCCTGCGGGACCCTCTGATGCCACCTCCTGCCCGTGAGTGACTATGCAGTGCTCGGCATCTGGATTTCCAACAGAATGCCCCGGCCACCTGACCCCACCACGTGCGCCTCCAGGAAGCTGGATTAGACTGGGGGCTCAAGGCAGGGTCCCTGGCAAGGTCAGGGCACTGAGTTCTAGGGAGCATCCCCAGGACTCCTTCATTTACACATCCCACTCCTGGGGCCCCTTGGCATTCTCTTAACAAACAATTACCCTCACCAAGTCTGGGGCCAGTTTTGTTACTGGCTTCCTGTGGGATCCCCCACTAGATGAACCATACGCAGCCCCAGAGATGGACCACATGCGTGGTGCATCCTACTGAAGAGTGTAAGGAGTGGATGGGAGTGGAGGAATCTGAGTAAGGTTTGTTTGCTTGAAAAATGTTTACTGCAGGACCTTCCTGGGGTCCAGTGGCTAAGACTCCACGTTCCCAATGCTGAGGCCCAGGTTCAGTTCCAGGTCAGGGAACTGAAACCACATGTCACAACTAGGAGTTCACAGGCTGCAACCCGTTGCAGCCAAATAAATAAATATTTTTTAAAAATGAAAGAAAATGCTTGAGCACCGGCTATGTGCCAGGCACTGTGCTGAGCACTGGACATACAGCAACGGAGATAGCAGACACCTCCTGTCCTGGTGGGCTTGCCTGTCACAGCTGGAAGCCACTGGGGCTGAAATTTGTATACCTGGTGGCCTGGCAGTGTGTGAATTAGGGAAGGTGCTCCCGCTGGGCAGGTGCAGCCTCTTCCACACCCCCAACCCCTGTCCCCAGCACCCAGCTTGTAATGTGGGTCACAAGGTGGCCTTTAGCCTCACTCACCTCCTCTGCAGCTTTCAACATGCATAGCCATTCATTGTGGCCCTGGAATCACCAATAAACAAAGGAAGAATTCAGCTTGTGAAAAGGCTTATGAAAAAAGAAATCAGGGAGAGGTGAGGGAGACTAGCCGGGAGGTGGTTGGATAGGGTGTTGAGGGCAGACCTCCCACGGGGGTGACACTGGCTGGAGCTGTGGCCGGCAGGAAGAGGAGCTAGTGGAATATCTGGATGGAAGAAGGGTCAGCAGCTGCAAAGGCTCAGAGGCAAGAACTAGCTGGTATGTTTAAGGAAGAGAGTGAGGAGCAGTGAAGGTCTTTAAGCTGAGTTTGAGCGTGAATAGAGTTTCCCCAGGGGCTCAAGAGGTGGGGTATCACCAGCAGAGAGGGCAGAGTTCCTGCAAAGACTCATGAAAGGATGCATAGGGCTTTCCTGGTGGTCCAGTGGTTGAGAATCCACCTGCCAGTGCCAGGGACATGGATTCGATCCCTGGTCTGGGACGATCCTGCCTACGATGGAACGACTAAGCTCATGCGCCACGACTCCTGAGCCTGTGTGCCGTAAGTGCTGGAACCTGCGCTCCACAACAAGAGAAGCCACCACAATGAGAAGTCTGCTCGCTGCAACTAGAGAAAGTCCATGTGCAGCAACAAAGACCCGGCCTAGCCAAAAATAAATAAATAAATTTTTAAGGAAAAAAAAAAAGAAGGGAGGATGCATGGTGCCTTGCAAGGCAGGAAGAATCTGCAGGCACGGTCAGAGATGTAGGATTCATTCCCGAATTGCTTCTCCTGGGGCTCTGAGGAGGAAGGCTGGGTGGGAGGAGGATGGAAGCAGGGACCTGGGCCAGCCGAGGGGCTGAGGAGGTGCGTGGGAGATGGAGCAGCTTAGAAGGAAACATCAGTTCAGTGAACTGAATTCTGCTGGCTGGGAGGACAGATCTGGGTCTCCCTGGCCCAGAAAAGGTGGAACCCCCACATACAGTTGTTTAGGCTGCACACTCTGCACAGGGCACACCGGCAAATGGTGAGTGGGGGCTGACATCCAGCCCTACCTCTTGCTCTGCCAAGCCTTCCACCTTTAAAACTGTGACCTCATTGGGGGAGGGCACCTTTTTCTCATTGGGCCACTCAAAAGAGTTCCTGTTTCTTATTGGTCAGCCTGAAGAGGGTCTTTTTAAAAGTTAGTCCAAGGATCTCCCTGGTAGTTCAATGGCTAGGACTCTGAGCTCCCAATGCAGGGGGCCAAGGTTCGATCTCTAGTCAGGAAACTAGATCCCACGTGCTGCAACTAAGAGTTCGCAGGCCACAACTAAAGATACTGCATTCCGCAAAGAAGAACGAAGATTCCCACGTTCTGCAACTAAGACACCAGTGGAGCCAAATAAATAAATATTAAAAAAAAAAAGATTAAAAAATCAATCCACTTAGAGGGATCTCTTTTGAACTAGCCTGTTCAGAGGGCACACTTTCATCTAATTGGTTCCCCCAGACAGGTGCCATTTTCCAACTGGTCAATCCAAGGGGAGTGACCTTTTTTTGGGGGTTTGCATAAAGGTACCCTATAGGCTGGACTGGGAGCAAGGATGACTGGAGGCCCCAAGTCCTAGTGTGGGCTCTGTTTGCAGACCTGCTGTGTGCTTTGGGCCAATCACTGTCCCTCGCTATGGAACCACAGATCTATAGACTTAGCCAGAGGAATGAGCCCAGAAAGGGGCAGACTCCCCCGAGGTCACACAGTGACACACAGCAGAGCTGGGCAGACCTGACTCTCCTCTCGGCACTCCTGTCTTCCTAGGTCGCTCACCTTGGAGACTTGTTTCTTTGAGACAGGAAATGAGAGGGGACAGGAGGACTAGTAGAGATTCATGGAGGAGGAGAGGAGGGGAGGTCAGGCCAGGCCAGGACTCCCCGGGGGGTGGGAGTCATAAGGGGTCAGGTGCCCCAGGCCTCTGGGCACCCCTTCTCCCTCCCCTGGGCCCCCTGGGGTTGTCATTTGTGGATGTTAATTATTCATGATGCTGGTGCGCTGCCTGGTTTTAATGCACTCTGATGGCCTTCTCTAGCTAATGGGGAAAATCAATAGGTTTTAATTCTCAGTGGCTGTGAAGCTCTGTCTGTCTCCTGTTTGGGTGGCTGGGTCTGGCTCTTTGGCTGAGGGTGGGGGGGTGGAGGCTCAGACCCAGTTCTCAGGAGCCTGAGACTCTGGGTCCCACCCCCTCTGACTTCAGCCTGGAGAGAGAAGATTAGTCATCAGGCATCTCCAAACTGCCCTGGGCATCCTGGGAAGAGTCTGAGCACTACATCTCAGCCATTTCACCCCCTCCAAGAGGGACTGCCCCGGCACCAGACTTACGGGCCAAAAATGCATCAGCAGGGGCAGTCCCACCAGCTCTGGGGGACTGGAGTCAGGCCTGCAACCCTTGGCACTTAGGGTCACCGCAGCCATCCTCCTGGGCTCAGGCTCCACTCACAGAATTGTCTCAGGCATCAGAGGAGTCTGGCCCAGGCTTCTGAAGAGACTTAAATGTAAGCTTCTGCTATGGTTTCTAGATGCAGTTATATATTCAGGCATGACAATTTTCTGATGGGGTTGATAACCAAGAACATTTATGGAACATTAAGAGCTTGTCCCATCTCAGATTACATTCTCCCCTGACCTCATGGCTTATCCCTGAGTCAGTGTCCTTTATGAATCCTGTCATTGTCTTGGAGTGGAATATCTGTCTTGCACTCTATTTGCACGTGTGTTAATTAGGCAAGTGTAAACATTTCTGATGGGTTTCTCAGACGGCGCTAGTGGTAAAGAATCTGCCTGCTAATGCAGGATTCATAAGAGATGACAGTCGGATCCCTGGGTCAGGAAGATCCCCTGGAGGAGGAAAGGGCAACCCACTCCAGTATTCATGCCTGCAAAATCCCATGGACAGAGGAGCCAGGCGGCAAAGAGTCGGACATGATTGAGTGAATACGCACACACATAAACATTTACAATACACCGCGGTCTTCATTATGCTGTATTTGGCATTTGTGAATGTTTCCAGGACACAGTGAGCCTCCCAAAAAGAAGGAGTCCTGGAACTTCCCTCGTGCTCCAGTGGTTAAGAATCTGCCTGCCGATTCAGGGGACACAGCTCAGCCTCTGGTCGGGGAAGATCTCACGAGCTTCGGGGCAACTAAGCCCGTAAGCCACAACTACTGAAGTCAGTGCTCCTCAACTGGAGTCTGTATGGTGCAATGAAAGATCCCATGCGCTGCAACTAAGACCCGACACAGCCAAATAAATAAACATTTAGAAAAAGAAGAAGTGAAAGGAAAGAGGCTTGCGATGTGTTCACCTTGGAGAGGCCCTGCCTTCTTCTCTGAGAACCTGGGCCTTTTCTGATGGACTCTGGACCCACGTCTTGCTGTCTGGAATCACTCAGACCATTTGCTGGGTTCCCAGCCTAGTACCCTGGCCTTCGGAAACCAGGAACCAGTGTGAACAGTGACTGCCAGGCCTACAACCTGTCCTGCCCACCCAGGCCCCGTGCCCCTTATTTTCCATTTGGACTCAGGGATTCAGAAGGCAGAGCTCATTCTTCCCTTCAGTTCATGGCGGGGACTTCCTTGGAGGCTCAGATGGTAAAGTCTGCCTGCGCTTCAGGAGACCTGTGTCTGATCCCTGGGTGGGGAAGATCGCCTGGAGAAGAGAATATCAACCCACTGCAGTATTCTTGCCTGCAGAATTCCATGGACAGAGGATCCTGGTGGGCTACAGTCCATGGGGTTGCAAAGAGTCGGACACGATTGAGAGACTATCACTTTAATTTTCCCTTTCCCTTTTCAGTTCATGCACATTGTTATTCTCAGTCTTTGCAGACCCCCTTCTCCCTTGTTTTGACTCAATTCTCATTGTTTTTCACCCCCAAGGATGGTGAGCAGGCAAAAGCTGCTGGGGTTTATTCCAAACACCCACGTTGGGGGATTGTGGGGAGAATTGTATGAGCCAGTCAAAAAGAGGCCTCCAATTACAGTGGCTCAAAAAATCTTCTGACAAATTAATTAAGTGCACATGCCAGAGTTTTACTTCAGGTTTGCCATGGAGAAAGAGAGTTATGGCCAAGTTGATTCAAGGAGACCTTTCCCTTTCAGAGGAAAGAGACTGCTGAGATATTTGTTGTTTGATTAGAAACAAGGAAGAAGAGTGTGTGTCTGATATTAGAACATTAGCTCCCTGAGTGACTGACACCTGCATAGATAGGAAGCTCGCTTCCTAGAAGAGGTCTTACTCGAATTAAGGTTTATCAGAATATTGCTTAAGCATTTTGCCACAAATGCCAATGTTTTCTCAGAAGGATCTTGAGAATTATATTACATGGAGAAAGTTATATCTCAAACCCAGGTTTGTTCCAGGTTTTCTTTATTACAAGTGAATTTTGTTTCTTTTTAGGTAATAATCTAGAGATAGGTGGTCCTCTAGGTTGAAGCTGGCTCATGGGCATCAGGCTGAGTTTTTAGTCCTCAAGAAAGAGGAAAGATGGAGTGATGTAAAGGGGCTTTCCTCACCTTCACTTGTATTCTGTCAGCAAGCAATAGGTCCTTTAGCTGCAAGAATGACTGGGAAATTTAGCCCCGAACTGCACAGTCATTACGCATTTTTAAAAACCAGGGCAGGGGTTGGGTATTACGAAAAGGGAGAGGGGAATCCAGTTTGAAGCCAAGAAGGACTAATTCATAGCTGAGGCTCTGAACTCTCCTTTCTGCTTTCTGCCATAAACTCTGTTTACCAGTCCACCTTTTGATCTTTTCAAATGAAAAAATAGAAGGGGTAATCAGTCTATATTGGTCCAAGAGGACAAAGGTGCCAAGATGTAGATTATATGATGTATGTTTGGATCTATTAAGAAGAGACTTTTAGTTTTGTCAAAGGGTTTGAGTATGCATTAAGGAAGGTGAAATGTAAAAAAAAAATGAAGAAATTATTAACTCCAGGGAAAACAAAAAGTTGCACAAGAAAGGAAATGTAATCAAGGTATATTATGTGACTGAGCTGTGAATATTATCTATGAAAGTGAAAGTGTTAGTCACTTAGTCTTGTCTGACTTTGCGACCCCGTGGACTTTAGCCTGCCAGGCTCCTCTGTCCATGGAATCCTCCAGGCAAGAATACTAGGGTGGTCGCCATGCCCTTCTCCAGGGAATCTCCCTGATCCAGCGATTGAACCTGGGTCTCCCGAGTTGCAGACTCTTTACCATCTGCGCCAGCAGGGAAGCCCATCTATAAATAAATAGCAATGTCAATAACAAAACTGTTTTAAACAAAAAGGTTCCTGACTATATTGGGAGGATGGGGATAGGATGCACATGTGTGGGGACAGGGGGAGAAAAGAACAAAATTTTCACTTTCTATATTAGGAAGTAAGATCAAAACCAAAATATCAAGAAATAGCTATATTAGCATGTTAGTTAGAAAAATGCCCAAAGAATGATGGACAGGTAGCATCAACATCATCTGGGAGAGCTTGTTAGAAATGCAGAATCTTGGAGCTCGCCTCAGACCTGCTGAATAAGAACCTGTATTTTAACAAGATCCCAGGTGATTTATGTGCTCCTTGAAGTGAGAAACCCTGACTTAGAGAATGGAAAAGATTAAAAAAAAAATTAAAAAAAGAAAGAGCAGCAATCAGAAGGGACAGCTGAAAGATTTGAAAAGACATGGAATACAAGAAGGGGGAGGGTAGGTGACTGCTAATTTTTTATATAAGCCCTGTAGCTCAAACTGTGTGGAAGACTTACATTGCTGAAAAAGGTAAATCACATGTGTGATTTAAAATCCCCTAAATATCAAATGGTATGCAAAAGTTTTCTCCCACTTGAGACCCCAGGCTCCCTTTTGCCTTGTCAACAATTTCTAGAATATTCATTCAGGACATTTCTCTGCACATCCAGCCTGCGTGCATCTGGTCATCCTGCTTATTTCGTACAGATAAGAGCCCATGCAATGCACTGTTCTGAGTCTTGCTATTTTTATTCAACAATACCTTGGAGGTCATTTCAAATAAGCACATATAGATCTGCTTAATTCGTTTATAGGTTGCTTTTATAGACTATTACAGGATGCCTAATACTGTAATTTATTTAACCGCTCCCCTACTGATGGGAAATTAGGTTGTTTCCAGCCTTCTTCTGTTACAGACAATGTTGCAATATAAGAATTTTGTAACTGCAATAAGGGCACAGGCCCTGGATGTAGAATGCCTGGGACTGGAGACAGGCTGCTGCTAAAGCCAGTTATTTAACCTTTAATTTCTGTAGCTGTGAAATGGAGATAAAAATAATACTGGGATTTCCCTGGCTGTCCGGTGGTTAGAACTTCACCTTCCAGTGCAGCGGGTGTGGGTTTGATGGCTGGTCTGGGAGCTAAGATCCTGCATGCCTCGTGGCCAAAAAAACAACAACCATAAAACAGAAGCAATACAGTCACAAATTTAATAAAAAACTTTTTAAATGGTCTACATAAAAAATATTTTAAAAATTTAAAAATAATACTTCTGAAAGTGGTTGGGAGGAATTTGGTCAACAGATATTTTTTGAGCACTTACTTTGTGGCAGGCACCATCCTAGACACAAAGGACTCAGTCATGATCAATGATAAACATATAAGATAAAGTAAAAAGCAAGATCAATTAATAAAATAAGCATATAAGCAAATAATAAAATAAAAAGCAAATCAGCAAATAATAAAACAAGCATATAAGAAATAACAGGCTTGTATTCTAGTGGTAGTAAGCATACAAGAAAGATAATAAGCAAGATCGATTAATAAAATATATGATAAAATGTTCTAGGGAAGTGGAGCAAGGAAGAGGATGCAGAGGGAGGTTTGCAATTTTAGATAAGGTGGTCAGGAATGGCCTCACTGCTAAAGTGACACTTGAGTGACAGACCTGAAGGAAGTGAGTGGTGAGTTATGTTAATACTTGGGAGAAAACCATTCCAGAGAAAGGGTCACTGACGGGGAACTCACTGCCTCCCAAGATGGATTCTGGAAATGGGAAGGGCCCCTGTGCCTTCTACCCACTAGCCCTGTGTCTACCCCTGGGGACTCAAGCTAAAGAAGTAAAATCCTTCCCCTCCGTATAGCAGCCCTTCCAGCAGATGCCAGCTAGAGAGCGGCTGCCTCACGCTCCTGTATTGTCATGAGCTGTCCAAAGAACTACCGTGGTATCAGCCATAGCTGAAGAAGCCTGGTGGCCTTAGAGATGTGACCGGATTCCCAGCCCAGCATGGTCAGTCCTTGGCACCAGTGGACTCTGCCTTCAGGTCTGGGTTCTCCTTCTGGAGTGGTATGTGGTGGGGAGGAGGAACCAGAGAGTGGGAGGCAGGGAATGTTGTCTTTGGGTCAATATACTGGGTGGGCTCAGCTTTGCGGAGAAGTTTCCTGGGCTGGGTGAACTGCCAGCAGGTCTCAGCAAGGTGGGGGCTTCCCAGGTGGCACTAGTGGTAAAGAATCCGCTTGTCAATGCAGCTGATGCAAAAGACGTAGTTTCAATTCCTGGGTTGAAAAGATCCCCTGGAGTAGGAAAAGGTAACCAGCTCCAGTAGCCTTGCCTGGGCAATCCCACGGACAGAGGATCCTGGACGGCTACAGTTGCAAAGAATCGAACACACTGAGCGACTGAGCACTCAGCAAGGTAGGTCTTGGACCTGGGAGAGCAGCCCCCTTAGATCTTGATGATCTCTCCTTCTGAACCCAAGTAAGGTCAGTTTCATCATTTCTCCATAGACATCTTTGGGAAAGCAAGCTGATTACAAGAGGAAGAGGAGCTTGTTTAGAGGCAGCGATGGAGAACCAGGCTGCCGCTGAATTTGATGTTTATTTGCGATGACTTTGTAGGGGGTGATTGATGAAGTGGTGGGAGAGGTTAAGCCCCTCAGTCACCCATAATCATCACCATTGCCCCAGGGTCAATGTGGGTCCTCAGTCCTCCAGTCCCGAAGTGTGCCTCTGGCGCCCCCTATGGGCAGAGTTTACCACAGCGCGCTCACCCCGGCAGAAAGGTGGCTTGCAGGGTGAGCCTCAGTTCAGTTCAGTCGTTTCTGACTCTTCGCGACAGCATGGACTGCAGCACGCCACGCTTCCCTGTCCATCACCAACACCCGGAGTTTACTCAAACCCATGTCCATTGAGTCAGTGATGCCATCCAACCATCTCATCCTCTGTCGTCCCCTTCTCGTCCTGCCTTCAATCTTTCCCAGCATCAGGGTCTTTTCCAATGAGTCAGTTCTTCACATCAGGTGGCCAAAGTATTGGAGTTTCAGCTGCAGCATCAGTCCTTCCAATGAGCCTCAGCCTCTGCAAATCACTTCCCAGGTGGCTCAGTGGTAAAGAACCCGCCTGCCAATGCAGGCGGAGAAGGCGATGGCACCCCACTCCAGTATCCTTGCCTGGAAAATCCCATGGACAGAGGAGCCTTGTAGGCTGCAGTCCATGGGGTCACTAGGAGTCGGACACGACTGAGTGACTTCACTTTCACTTTTCACTTTCATGCATTGGAGAAGGAAATGGCAACCCACTCCAGTGTTCTTGTCTGGAGAATCCCAGGGACGGGGGAGCCTGGTGGGCTGCTGTCTATGGGGTTACACAGAGTCGGACACGACTGAAGCGAGTTAGCAGCAGCAGCAGCAGCCAATGCAGGGGATGTAAGAAACACAGATTCGATCCCTGGATCAGGAAGATCCCCTGGTGGAGTGCATGGCAACCCACTCCAGGATTCTTGCCAGGATTTCATGGACAGAGGAGCCTGGCAGGCTGCAGTCCGTGGGGTCTGACTGAAGGGACTTAGCACATACGCATCCTATGCATTGCAAAGTCCAGTATAGCAGGGGTAGATCTGAGCTCAATGCCTGGTCCCTGGGACATTTCAAATTAGTGAAAAAAAGATGGCTTATTAAAAAAAAAAAAAAAAGATGGGCTTTTTGATAGTCTTTGAAAAATAGAAATCTGGGCCCTCACTCATTGTATAGCTCACTCGTTAAAGCATAGGAAACAACAGATGGATCAGAGATCTCAACGTTAAAAATAAAGCTATAAACGAATTAGAAAAAAATACGAATGAATTTAAAAAATAATCTCAATGGGAAAGTGTTTTCAGGGTGAGAAACCAAGTTCAGAAATTATAAATTTGACTACCAAAAAAAAATATTAAAATTTCTACACAGCAAAAACTGCCACAGAACAAACACAAATGGCCAACTATTTTTAAAGTATAGTACAAATGGCAAATAAAAGCTAGCGTCCTTAACAGAAAATTTCGCTCTTACAAATCAGAAACAAAGGACCATGAACCCAATAAGAGCAGGAGCACAGTCTGTGAACTGGCAGGCAGTTTCAAAACAAAGAAAAAAGAAACAGCCAGTAAGTACCCAGGGGAAGATATTCAACTTCTCTCATCTCCGAAGGGGCTCTGCATTTCCTGTTCATTTACCTGGAACACTCCTCTAGGTAGCAGCATCGCTTTGCCACAGGGGCCCTCAAGTTTGTGTTGCTCATGTCACTGTATTGTCTAAGGACTGTAAATGACCAGAGCCTGAATTTCACAGTAGTTAAGCTGGGGAGGCCCCTGGAAGATCATCTCTGTGACGTAAGGCCAACAGGGACCAGGCTGTGCGAGCTGGTGAAGGGTTTCGATTTGATCCTAAGAGTAAAGAGAGGCTAGTGACAGGGACAGATTTGTGACTTGAAAAATTCCCTCTGGCTACTGGGGGCAGGATGGGGGTGGGGGACTCACGTGGGAGATGCTGTGGTGGTCCAGGTGACAGTGGCCTGGAGTGGACTGGGAGATGAGGATGAATGTGAAAGCTATGTTGAGGGTAAATCTCGGGGTATGGTGAGGTTGGAGGACGAGGGGCACTTCTGGGCTCCTGGCTCATGTATCTAGACTGGCAGTTTCGCCAGTCACTGAAACAGGGAACGTGGAAAGAGAATTGGTAGCAGCATCAGGTGGGCAAGCTTAGCCTCATGGGCCCTGCGGGTGTGGGAAACATCCAGGTGGAACTGACGAGCAGGAAGTTAGATGTGCAGAACCAAACCTCAAGGGTGGGTTTGGCCAGATGGTGATTAAACTCAGGGAGTGAGTGACATCAAGGAGGGTTAGTGTGGAGTGAGAGGAAAAGAGGGGTTAGGACCCCACCTCGGGGAACGCCCATGTTTAATTGCCACATAGAGGGGGATGAGCCAGGAACGGGAATGAAGAATGGGAAACCTGGTCACAGAAGTCAGCTTTTCAAGATGCAGGGAGGGAGGCTGAGTGTGAATGCTGCTGAGAGGCCAAGAGTGATGAAGACTGAGAAAAGTTCCCCTGGATTTAATGTCGCTGGCAGAGGCAACCTCAGGGCTGGGATTCTCAGCCTCAGCACTGTGGATGTTTGTGGCCTGGACGATTCCGTGTTGTGGGGCTGTCCTGTGCCTTGGAGGGTGTGTAGCAGCAGCCCTGGCTGATGGGGTGGCACATTTTTGAACGTCCTTTGCCACTCCTTTTTTTTTGGTGGTGGGGGGCTGCGCTGGGTCTTACTTGCAGTGTGCTGGATCTTTGATCTTTGCTGCGGCACATGGGCTCTTTAGTTGTGGCATGTGAAATCTAGTTCCCTGCCCAGGGATCGAACCTGGGCCCCCTGCACTGGTATCTTGGAGTCTCAGCCACTGGACCACCAGGGAAGTCCCTTTGCCACTCTCTCATAGGTGAGAAATAGCCTCTCAGTGTGATTTTGATGTACATTTCTCTCATTATGAGTGAACATGGCATCTTTTCATAGGTTGAGGGGAAATTTCTCTTTAGAGATTATTCTTTTTTTTTTTTTTTACATTTTTACCCATTTTTCCTATTGATCCATTGGCCTTTTTTCTTATTGACTTAGGAATTCTACAGATTAGGTAGAAAATCCCTGCATTTGTGATATGAGCTGCAATAATTTCCCTTAGTATGTCATTTTTCTTTAAACTCTTGTGAGACAAAAGAGACATAGGCCCCTGTGTATATTTCCGATAGGCTGTGCAAATTGGTACGATTCTTGTGATTGGTAATTTGTCATTGTCTATCAGAATTAAAGATGCCTTGGCTGGGGGATAGAAGGATTGGGAGTTTGGGATTAGCAAATGCAAGCTATTATACATAGGATGGCTTCCCTAGTGACCCAGGTGGTAAAGAAGCTGCCTGCAGTGCAGGAGACCAGGGTTCGATCCCTAGGTCGGGAGGATCCCCTAGAGAAGGAAATGGCAATTTACTCCAGTATTCTTGCTTGGAGAGTTCCATGGACAGAGGAGCCTGGAGGGCTACAGTCCATGAGGCCACAAAGAGTTGGACATGACTGAGGGACTAACACACACACGCTCATACACAGACACACACACACACACTGTATAGCAGAGGCAACTATGTTCATTCTCCTGTGCTAAAGCATAATGGAAAATATTATGAAAGAGAATATACACATATATAACCAAATCATTTTGATATACAGCAGAAATTAACACAGCATTGTAAATCAACTATAGTTCAATAAAATTTTAAAAATTACAAGTGCTTTTATACTTTGATTAAGAAGTCTTACCTCTGAAAATTTATGCTATTGAGCAACTTGGCATGGATGAAAATATGTGTGTCTATGTGTGTGTGTGTGTGCGTGCGTTGGTTACTGTTTCTGTTGACCATTTTTCTTACAAGACTGGAAATAGCCCAAGAAGCCATCAACAGGGGACCATTCACTGCATAAGAACTTTTGATAAGAAATAGAAATACTTATCAAGCTTTTAGAAATTATAGCAGAGGAAGAATAAGATAGTATGAAATTTGAAAAGATAAATATTATCATAGTTTTAAGCAACTTGAAGGTTGTTGGATTGAAATTATTAGTCATTCATTCAAATAATAAACATTTTATGAATACTTGCTATAGACTTTTTAAAAAGACTGAATCACTGCTATAAAAAAATGAAAGTTTCTATGTACTGTAGTGGAAAGATTGCTGGGATACACTGTTACGTGAAAAAAAAAAGCAAGAGAAGAAAGAGTGTATATAGAGTGCCATCTTTTGTGTAAGACACGGGAGAAATGGGAAATAAGAAAATGTATTTTATTTACATTAAGCAAAACACTGAAGGGAAATAGTAAAAAGTGATTACCACAAAGGGTTGGGACACAGGGAGGCTGGAGAATAGAAATGACAAATAGAAATTTATTTTGTTTTTAGCATTTTTTTAAACAGTAAATTATTTACTCAAAGAAATTAATGGGATGGATTTCACTTGAGAGAAAGTGTTGGAAATATAGAAGAGAGGGGTTATCAAAAAAGTAGGAGGGTTGGGGGACTTCTCTAGTGGTCCAGGGGCTAAGACACTGTGCCCCCTATGCAGGGGGCCCTGGACTTGATCCCTGGTCAGAGAACTAGACCCTGCATTCTGCAACTAAAGTTCCCACATGCTGGAAGAAAGATCAAAGATCCCACGATCTGGAGCAGCCAAATTAATTAATTAATTAAAACAAATTTTTAGAAAATGTCTTAAAAAAAAAGAAGGTAGGAGGGTTGGGATTCAAGGCCCAGGTGTAAACGTAGGGGTTTGCCTCAGTTTCACCATCTGTACCATGAGCTAACCATGAAGAGCACTTAGCACTGAGTTTATTAAATGGAACTCTTGCTTCTTCTCTGAGGCCCTGAGTAGGCTGGCTGCAGATGCCAGGTGTGGGAAGAGACCTTGTCCATACCTCCTCCAAGCGCATCCTGGGAGGACAGTCAGCAGTCAGCGCGGGGCCTGAGCCGGTCCTAAGCCTCACCGTGGGAGAGGGAGGGAGACCGTGAGTGAGGTTGAGGGGCGGGGAGGCTGCAGGCCTGTAGCTGTCACTTCACGAGTCCACCCACACCCTTCTCCAGCTCCACAAGCCCACGGTGGGGACAGATTGGCCCTAAATTTAGCTAAAAAGCAGCCCCAGGGGGAGCTTGAGAAGCAAAACGCACAACGGGAGACATCAGCAGGTTAAGCCCCTTAAGAAAGGAGAAACCGATGCTTCACAAAAGAAGAAACCGAGGCTCAGAACGGGCAGGAGGCCCAATTACCCAGAGCTCCACAGCAGGGTGGGTCTGGCCCCTGGTGGCAAGTGTGTGTTCTGGAGTGCTGTCCCTCTACCCCACTTCATATGTTGCTTTTGAACTGTGGTGTTGGAGAAGACTCTTGAGAGTCCCTAGGACTGCAAGGAGATCCAACCAGTCCATCCTAAGGGAGATCAGTCCTGAGTGTTCATTGGAAGGACTGATGTTGAAGCTGAAACTCCAATACTTTGGCCACCTGATGTGAAGAGCTGACTCATTTGAAAAGACCCTGATGCTGGGAGGGATTGGGGTCAGGAAGAGAAGGGGACGACAGAGGATGAGATGCTTGGATGGCATCACTGACTCAATGGACATGGGTTTGGATGGACTCTGGGAGTTGGTGATGGAAGGGAGGCCTGGCATACTGCAGTTCATGGGGTTGCAGAATCAGACATGACTGAGCGACTGAACTGAACTGAACCCCAAAACCTTAGAATGTCACTATGTCTGATGCACAGTGAGGCCAGACAAAGTATCGGAGTTTGGAACAGAAAAATGTTTATTGCAGGGCCATGCAAGGAAGGAGATGGCTCGTGCTCCTCAAGCCCCCAATTTCCTGAAGGTTTTCAGGAAAGCATTTTTATTTTTATTATCATTTTATTATTTATTTATTTTGGCCTGGCTACTCGGCAAATGGGATCTTAGTTCCCTGACCAGGGATCAAACCCATGCCCCCTGCAATGGAAGCATGGTGTCTCTTTTTTCCCCCTTTAAAAAAATTACTTATTCTTAATTGGAGGATAATTGCTTTACTATGTTGTATATGTTTCTGCCATTCATCAACATGAAGCAGCCATAAGTATACCCACGGCCCCTTGCTCTTGGACCTCCCTCCTACCTCCCATCCCTCTAGGCTGTCACAGAGCACCAGGCTTAGCTCTCTGTGCTCTACAGCAATTGCCCATTAGCTATCTATTTTATACATGGTAGTGTATATATTTCAATGCTACTCTCTCAATTCGTCCCACCCTCTTTTCCCCTGCTACGTCCATAAGTCTGTTCTCTGAGTCCTTATTCCTGCCCTGCAAATAGGTTCATCAGCATCATTTTTCTAGATTCCATATATAGGTGTTAATATATGATATTTGTTTTTCTCTTTCTGACTTACTTCATTCTGTGTAATAGGCTCTAATTTCATCCACCTCACTAGACCTGACTCAAATTCGCCCCTTCTTATGGTTGAGTAATATTCCATTGTATAAATGTGCCATAGCTTCTTTATCCATTCATCTGTTGATGGACATCTAGGTTGCTTCCATGTCCTGGCTCTTGTACATAGTAATGCAATGAACATTGGATACATGTGTCTTTTTCAATTATGGTTTTCTCAGGATATATGCCTAGTAGTGGGATTGCTGGTTTTTAAAGAAATCTCCATACTCTTCTCCATAGTGTCTGTATCAGTATACATTCCCATCAGTAGTGCAAGAGGCTCCCCTTTTCTCCACATTCTCTCCAGCATTTAGTGTTTATAGGGAAGCACAGAGTCTTAGCCACTAGACTGCCAGGGAAGTCCCAACAAAGCATTTTTAAAGGCAAGGTGAGGGAGGGATGTGGTTGGTTGTTGCAGACTTCTTGGTGTTGGAATCCTTTGTTCTTGCAGTTGTCCACATAAGTCAACTCAAGGTGTTCCTGTAAACCTCAGGAGACAAATATTATTCTGTCTACAACTTTTTATGTCTGTATGAGTGGAAAAGTGTTAAACTCTTAAAGGTCAGAGTGTTGAGAATGGGCTGTTCTCTATATTTCAGGCAATAAGCAACATGCTTAACTGGAAGTAAAGGCTATAGAACACAAAGGTTAAAGCAAAAGAAACAGGTCTAATATGGAGTCAGATTTGTTCTTCCCTGTTACAACTGTATTTGGAGATGGTGTCTTTAAAGAGGTAATTAAGGTAAAATGAGGTCATTAGAGTGGGCTAATCCAATGACTGGTGTCCTTATAAGAAGAGGAGATTAGGACAACACACAGAGGGAAGACCAAGTAAAAACAGGGAGAAGACAGCTGTTTATAAGCCAACGAGAGAGGCTTATTGACAACCCTAAATTTCTAGCCTCCAGAACTGTGAGAAGATACATTTTGTTGTTTAAGCCACCCATCCTATAGAACTTTGTTATGGTGCTCAAGCAGACTAATATAGTTCATTTTCCATTCATGTCAAATAAGCCTGGAGTAGGGCAGTCCAAGATGGCATGGCCACTTTTACTTCACTTTTCTCCACTTTTACTTCCACTGTCTATTTTCAAGGTTACCTCTTGGACCAAGATGGCTGCTGCAGCTGCTTTATTCCAGGCAGCATAAAGGAGGAAGGGATAAAGTAAAGTAAAATAAAAAATAAATTAAAAAAAAAATCTAAAAAAAAAAAAAAAAGGATGGGTCCCTCCCTTTTAAGGCAACTTCCTTCAAGTTCCATGGAGCAGTTTTGATTACATCTTATTGGCTGTTTCTTAGTCACATGATCATACCTTGCTGCAAGGGAGTTTGGGAAGTGTGCTAAAAGCCAGGGTTTATTCCTAAGGAGCAAGGGGAGAATGGATGCTGGGGGAAGCAACCACAGACCGTGACCTCAGTCTGTGTACTTACTCACGGGTACATGAAGAACTTTCTTTGCATTTTCTGTATCTTAGCATAATTTCTATTGCAAGCCAGAATGGCACTTACATGTCACTGTGTGAATGTCTAATTTCCTGGGTGGTTTTTGAAATGCCCAGCAATGCTGAATGATATCTGTCCTGAAGTCCTCTATCTATGTTGTTGTTGTTAAGTCACTAAGTCGTGTCTGAATCTTTTGTGACCCTGTGGACTGTAGCCCTCTAGACTCCTCTGTCCAAGGGATTTTCGAGGCGAGAATACTGAAAAGGGTTGCCATTTCCTTCTCCAGGGGACCTTCCTGACTCAGGGGTCTGCACTGCCAGGTGGGTTCTTTACCACTGAGCCACCAGGGAAGCCCTCTGTCCATGTTGGTGTGTCCAGACATCAGCTCTCAGGTATCTGCCACTGACTTGTTCTCTTGTTTCTGTCTGTGAGTTCTTCTGGACTGTCCTCCAGGCTCAGGGATCATTCTGTTGCTCGAATGCCTGCATTCTTTCCACCTGCTCTCAAAATCTCTTTCTGGGGTACTTCAGGAAGTAGTTCTCCTGGGTTTCCTTACCCTACTGCCCTCCACCCGGGTGCCCTTTCCCAATAAAATCTCTTGCTTTGTCAGCACATGTGTCTCCTTGGACAATTCATTTCCGAGTGTTAGACAAGAGCCCAGTTTCGGGCCCTGGAAGGGATCCCTCTTCCTGCAACAAATGGTGACTCTGGTGGGACTCTTCTTCGCCGAGACTGACATCCTGACCACTCAGGGTACTCAGGGGCCAGCTTGCCTGCCAATGGACCAGACCCAGCAGCCACAACTGGGACCCTTTTGTCCCTGGTCTCCTCCTGACACGGACAACTGGCCAGAGTGCCCCGACCGGTAAGGAACAAGAGACTTTATTGACCTCTCTCCCCTTCCCTCTCTCTTTCCTCTCCTTAACCCTTCCTATCCTTCCCTGTTTTTCTAGTCCCCCGGTCCTGGATGCAGGAATTTGGTCGAAGGGCCCTCAGCCTGAGCTGAGGATTGGAGACTGATCATCTCCTCTTGGCAGAGAACTCGAATTCTGGCTCTGGTCTGGTCTGATTTCTGGTAGGGCCGAGTTCCAGTCCTCCCTTCTCTGGAGGCCCAGGGAAAACTCCCGTAATGCCTGGGTATCTGCAGGTGCCAGGAGACGTCTGTAAGGCCACCCCTTTTGCCCCCCTCTCCCGCCTCCTCCCCCTTCTTCTTTCAACCTGGCTTCCTTTCCTCCCTTGAAATCTTTGATGTTAGTACTTGGATCTGAAGTTCTGTGTCTCTATAGGAGGTTTTCTGAGAGACTGTATTCTTGTATTTAAGGGCTTCCCTGGTGGAGCCGAGGTTAAAGCATCTGCCTGCAATGTGGGAGACCTGGGTTCGATCCCTGGGTTGAGAAGATCCCCTGGAGAAGGAAATGGGAACCCACTCCAGTAATCTTGCCTAGAGAATCCCATGGACGGAGAGGCTTAGTGGGCTACAGTCCACGGGTCACAAAGAGTCAGACACAACTGAGCGACTTCACTTTCGCTTTCACTTTCAGGAAGTAAAGTTCAGGGCCTCATCCCCAGAGACTTCCCAAACTCTCTTTTTTTCATTACCTCTCTTCTGCCTCTCTCTCTTTTGTCCCATACCTCAGGGGAATATTTCTGATCTGAGGTTGGCAAGCCTCTATGTTTCTCCAATTAGAACTTAAGCGACTGGGACACAAAAGCCAGATTCATGGCTTTTTACTGCTTTCTACCTGCTCACATTCCTCTCTTGAGGTGACAAGCACAGGTTTTGACTTGACAGCAGGAAAGAAAAAAGAAAATATCAAGGAATAGGAAAAAAAAAAAAAAACAGGTTGATATCTCCAAATATTATCCTGCCACGTGTTCAGTACACTTTCCTGTGGTTGACACTATTTGGCATTCCCCACCTTCTTTCTTGCCACTACACAGTCTAGAAAGGCTAAATGTTTTCTCTCCCAGCCTCTCTTACAGCTTAAGGAAGTTGTATTTCTCAGTTCTCATCAAAAAGATGAGAGCAGAAGGCTGTTCAAGGTTTACAGGAAGGCTTTAACTTAATTAAAAAAAAAAAGAGGGGTGGGGGGGCAGATGTGGCTGCCACCACCATCTCTTTCCCTCTGCTTCTTACTTAGAATGTGAACACAATACCTGGAGCTGCAGCAGCCTTCTTACCATCATGAAGGCAAATCTAGGAGAATCGGAGATGCTGTGGAGCCATTGAGCAGCTGAGTCTACCTAGCATCACTTATTTACTGTTAAGCAAGAAAAATGTCTTTGTATCTTGCTGCTGAAAGCACTTCTAATGTATATACTATCGCTTCCTTCAAGTTAGCACAGATGAGCTTCTCTTTGTTGTTGCAGCTGGTCCCTAGGCAGTGACAGTGTCTTAAATTCTGGGCCATGCGGATACAAGAGAATTCCTAGCTACCTTCCATCATGTTCAGCGCAGACCCAGTCAGCAGTTCTGTACCCTGGTGTTCCCGACACTAGGCTCTATGTTTCAAAGGGAATCACGTGGGTGAGTAAATGCTGCTCAGCAGTAATGAGTGGACAATCTTGGTTCTTCACGTAGGCTGAAGGGTGGAGATAGTCCACCTACCACTTTCAACCTTGGGAGCCACCACACCTCCTTGGCCTTCCTTCTGGGAAACAGAGGGCCCATTCAGTGAGCATCTGAGGAAAATCCAAACATTTCTAAAAGGGTCTTCTCTAGGGTGTGTCATGATATGTCAGGCAGGTTCCTGACTGCTCTGGGGAGAGGTCCCAGCCTGAGGTCTGTCTCCCTTTATGAGAAGGCAACTCCTTTTTCGAGCCCCTTCCTTCTGCACTCTTCCTCAACTGAAGTCATTAAGGCCTGAAAATAGAGGGGTGACAGTACAGATGTGGTCAGCGTGTGAAGCCTGTGTACTATCTAGAACTTAAATCTGACTTCATACAGCTCAACAGTGATAGCCCAAGCCTAGCCAATCTAGAATAAGTACTCAGACTCTTGCCAGAACATTTCAGGAGGAAAATCTTTCTTTCCTTTAGAATTATTCCTGAGAGGATAATAGTCCGGAGCAATCAGGGTCCACAACTAGAGGAGACCCTGGCCAAGTGCAAAGCAAAAGTGAAGTAATAGAAAGATAGTTGGTGCTTTTGAATTGTAGTGCTGGAGAAGACTTTTTGATAGTCCCTTGGACAGCATGGAGATCAAACCAGTCAATCCTAAAAGAAATCAACCTTGAGTATTCATTGGAAAGACTAATGCTGAAGCTGAAGCTCCAGTATTTGGCCACCTGGTGCAAAGAGCTGAGTCATTGGAAGAGACCCTGATGCTGGGGTCTCTTGAGGGCAAGAGGAGAAAGGGGCAAGATGAGATGATTGGATGGAATCATCAACTCAATGGACATGAGTTTGAGCAAACTCTGGGAGATAGCAAAGGACAGGGAAGCCTAATGTGCTGCAGTCCATGGGGTCACAAAGAGTTGGGCATGGTTGAGCAACTGAACAACAAGAGAAACCAAGGATGTGGGAGGAACCCCTGGATCAGGCTATGCCTGAAGGTCACCTGCACCTAAACTTTTAAGAATATATGTGAATCAGAATACATCACTGTTTTCTTAAAGCCAGTTTGAATTGCTTTCTCTCATACAAACTAAAACCATCTTGAGAATTTCAGCTCATGATGAACAGTGTGGCATGTAGGCAGCTAGGCTGAGACTTAAGGCTCACACTGTCTGCTGTCAGATCCATTGCAATGCAGTGATTGACCAGAGCCTGATTCTAAAGTGTCCCTGGGAGAACTTGTGAGCACATAGCTTCTCCTGATGTTTGAGCTCTGCTTTGTCCCTGAGGATTCTCAGACCATTGGTTCTAGCCCGAAGTGCACCCCTCAGCCCTCCACACTTATCTGTGCAGTGCCTTTGGCACTAAAGTGTGAACCACTGCATTTGTTGCTATCCCGAACGAGTCTTTGAAAGTGAAAGTCACTCAGCTGTGTCTGACTCTGCAACCCCATGAACTATATGGTCCATGGAATTCTCTAGGCCAGAATACTGGGGTGGGTAGCCTTTCCCTTCTCCAGGGGATCTTCCCAACCCAGGAATCGAACCCAGGTCTCAGGCATTGCAGGTGGATTCTTAACCAGCTGAGCCAAAAGGGAAGCCCAAGAATACTGGAGTGGGTAGCCTATCCCCTCTCCAGTGACTCTTCCCAACCCAAGAATCAAACCGGGTCTCCGGCATTGCAGGCAGATTCTTTACCAACTGAGCTATCAAGGAAATTTCCAGGGAGCTGGTCTTTAAATCTTGGCAAACTTGGGTTGCTCTTAGCTTTTCGCTTTTTATGTGAACTCCTCCAGGCCAGGTACTGGTTTAGACAGCTTAGGGCTCTGCACACAGACCGAACTTTTGGATGACAGCATGGAACAATGGAAGATACACTGTCTTTGAATCCTGGCTTTGCCACATACTAGCTGGGTGACCTTCAGCCAGTTACTTAACTATTCTGAGTCTTATCAGGGTTGCTGTGAAGACTAAATAATATAAAATATCATTCATTTTTTTCTCCATTCAATAAATACTTATTTGAGTGCACACTCTGTGTCAGGCATGGGGCCAGGGGCTAAAAATACAGCGAGTGAGTGTATCAGTCGAGATATATTTTGAAAAATCTTAAAAAAATATTTATTTGTTGCTGCGTGTGGGCTTTCTCTAGTTGTGGCAAGCGGGGGCTACTCTCTAGTTGCAGTGCACAGGCTTCTCATTGCAGTGGCTTCTCTTGTTGCAGAACATGGGCTCTAGAGCACACAGTCTTCAGTAGTTGTGGCCTATGGGCTTAGTTGCCTTGTGACATGTGGAATCTTCCTGGATCAGGGATTGAACCCCACGTCCCCTGCATTGGCAGGTGGATTCTTAACCACTGGACCACCAGGGAGGTCCCAGTCAAGATATACTTTGTTTGGTAGTAAGCGATGGTGGCAAGCACAGTTTCCTTGTTCGCTCTGGCACACAGCTGGACTACATTTCTTAGTTTCTCTTGCAACTGGGTGGGTCCATATGGCTAAGTTCTGGCCAATGGACTCTGGGTCAGAAGTGATATATGACACTTCCAGGTCTTTCTTCTAAAGTACCTCCAGTGGAATCCTCTACTTTCTATTTCTTTTTGCCAGCGGATGCAGAGGATCTGAAGGACTCCAAGTTCCTAAAGGTGCGTTGAACCCCAAGATGCAAAAGGTCTGGGACCCTGAATGACTATGTGAAATGGAGCCCTCCTGTCAAATCACTGATCATGACATGAACATCTGATAAGCTACGGAGATTTTATTTATTTTTTGACAGCACTGTGTGGCATGCAGGATCTTAGTTCCTCAAACGGGGATTGAATCTGCACCCCCTACAGTGGAAGCGCAGAGTCTTAACCATTGGACACACCAGGGAAGTCCTGCTACTGAGATTTTAGATTATTTATTACAGCAGCATAGCCTACCCTCACATCACCTGTGGCCAACTTAAGGAAAAGTGAATTTCTTGGAAGGAAATAGGCTGCTCATGGAGTCAACAGGAAGCTTGGAGATAGGCAATTCCAGAGACCAGGAAGGGGAACTTGCTACATTAAGTGGGCACCGTATCTGAAGCCACAGTCCAATCATTTCACTCTCTTTGTCCCAATATTCAAATTCCCAGGAAGAGGGCTCCTTCTGGCCTGTGTGTGTGCTTACGTGTGCTCAGTTGCTAAGCTGTGATCCTCTGGACTGGAGCTCACCAGGCTCCTCTCTCCATGGAACTTCCCAGGCAAGAATACTGGAGTGAGTTGCCATTTTCTCCTCCAGGGGATCTTTCCAACCCAGGGATTGAATTTGGGGCTCCTGGGGCTCCTGCACTGGCGGGTGGATTCTTTACCACTGAGGCGCCTGGGAAGTCCATCTGGCCTACTGTTAACCATATGCCCCTTCCCTTTGCTAGAGAAGAGAAACCTTTTCTTTAAAATTTATTTTTGGCTGTGCTGGGTCTTCACTGCTACATACCAGCCTTCTCTAGTTGCGGTGAGCAGTGGCTACTCTTGTTGTGGTGTATCGGCTTCTCACTGCAGAAACTTATTTTGTGGTAGCATGGGATCTTGGGTTTCAATAGTGGCTCCTCTTGGGCTCAGTAGTTATGATGCATGGACAGCATATGGAATCTTCCTGGAGCAGGGATTGAACCCATGAACCCTGCACTGGCAGGGGTATTCTTAACCCCTGGACCCACTAGACCACCAGGGAAGTCCAGAAAACCTTTGATTTCAATCCCTATTAATTGTACCTGTTACCAAGCAAGGGCTCCTGTATCCATGGCACAGAAAGCCAAACTCTGACAGTGGATGTTTGCAACAAAGTAAGGGTTTATTTGCAGGGTGCCAAGCAAGAAGAAGAGATGGCAAGAAAACACAGAAGAACTATACAAAAAAAGATCTTAAGGACCCAGATAACCACGATGATGTGATCACTCACCTAGAGCCAGACATCTTGGAGTGCGAAGTCAAGTGGGCCTTAGGAAGCCTCACTACGAACAAACCTAACGGAGGTGATGGAATTCCAGCTGAGCTATTTCAAATCCTAAAAGATGATGCTGTGAAAGGGAGTCACTCAATATGCCAGCAAAATTTGGAAAGTTCAGCAGTGGCCACAGGACTGGAAGAGGTCAGTTTTCATTTCAATCCCAAAGAAAGGCAATGCCAAAGAATGTTCAAACTATGCACAACTGCACTCGTTTCATACCCTAGCAAAGAAATGCTCAAAATTCTCCAAGCCAGGCTTCAGAAATATGTGAACCAAGAAGTTCCAGACGTTCACGCTGGATTTAGAAAAGGCAGAGGAACCAGAGATCAAATTGCCAACATCTGTTGGAAAAGCAAGAGAATTCCAGAAAAACATCTACTTCTGCTTTATTGACTACACCAAAGCCTTTGACTGTGTGGATCACAACAAACTGGAAAATTCTTCAAGAGACAGGAATACCAGGCCACCTTACCTGCCTTCTGAAAAACCTGTATGCAGGTCAAGAAGCAACAGTTAGAACCGTACATTCAACAACAGACTGGTTCCAAATTGGGAAAGAAGTATGTCAAGGCTGCATATTGTCACCCTGCTTATTTAACTTATATGCAGAGTATATCATGAGAAATGCTGGGCTGGAGGAAGAACAAGCTGGACTCAAGATTGCCAGGAGAAATATCAATAACCTCAGATATGCAGATGACACCACTCTTAGGGCAGAAAATGAAGAGGAACTAAAGAGCCTCTTGATGAAGGTGAAAGAGGAGAGTGAAAAAGCTGATTTAAAACTCAACATTCAAAAAACAAAGGTCATGGCATCTGGTCCCATCACTTCATGGCAAATAGATGGGGAAACAATGAAAACAGTGAGAGACTCTATTTTCTTGGGCTCCAAAATCACTGCAGATGATGACAACAGCCACTAAATTAAAAGATGCTTGCTCCTTGGAAGAAAAGCTGAAATAAACCTAGACAGCATATTAAAAAGCAGAGATGTTACTTTGCCAACAAAGGTCCGTCTAGTTAAAACTATGGTTTTTCCAGTAGTCATGTATGGATGTGAGAGTTGGACCATAAGGAAAGCTGAGTGCCGAAGAATTGATGCTTTTGAGCTGTGGTATTGAAGACTCTTGAGAGTCCCTTGGACTGCAAGAAGATCAAACCAGTCAATCCTAAAGGAAATCAACCTTGAATATTCATTGGAAGGACTGATGCTGAAGATGAAGCTCCAATACTTTGGCCACCTGATGTGGAGAGTTAACTCATTGGAAAAGACTCTGATGCTGGGAAAGATTGAAGGCAGGAGGAGAAGGGGATGACAGAGGATGAGATGGCTGGATAGCATCAGCAACTCAAAGGATCTGAGTTTGAGCAAGCTCTGGGAGTTGGTGATGGACAGGGAAGTCTGGCATGCTGCAGCCCATGGGGTCACAAAGAGTTGCACACAGCTGAGCGACCGAGCTGAACTGACATTCCACAGACAGAGTATCAGACATCTTGGAAGGCAAGAGGCCTTAGGAGAAACACATTCCACAGAGTATGGGCCGTCTCAAAAGACAAGAGAGGCCTAAACTTTCATGTTTTGAGACAGTGAGATTTTGGGGTTGGTTTGTTACTGCAGCATAACCTGGCCTTTCCTGACTGATACACATGACCCTGTGTGCAAAGATGAACCCCCATTGAATCGTATCTATCAGTGTTCTCAGCCTTATGTAGTCCCTTGCCCTTGAACCTGGACTGGCCCTGTGAATTCACTTCTGACCAATGAAATGAAGTAGAAGGGAGCATGACTTCCAAAGTTAGATCTTAGAAAGCCTACAGCTTTTGCCCAGGAATATTTCCCTTCAGAGCAAATCAGCCACTGTGTAAGAAGTCCGATTACCAAAGACGGCCATGCTGTGAGGAAGTTCTGGCAAGCCACATGGAAAGACAGTGGGAAGAAGGAGACAGTTGGCTGATCAGCTTCCAGCCATCACAGCTGACCCAGCGGAGGGATGAGGCCATCTTGAATGGTTGAGCCCAGTCAGAACTTGGGAAGACTGCAGGCCCAGCACCTCTCTGACTGCCGCTGCGTGAAGGACCCCAAATGGGCCGTCGTTCTCCAACGCCAGCGCCGCCTCAAGCTCGCCGAGCTCCAGCCGAAGGAGAAGTGGGGTAAGTAAGGAGGTCCCTATACCATGGCTCGTACAAAGCAGACTGCCCGCAAATCGACCGGTGGTAAAGCACCGAGGAAGCAATTCTCTACAAAAGCCGCTCGCAAGAGTGCGCCCTCTACTGGAGGGGTGAAGAAACCTCATCGTTACAGGCCTGGTACTGTGGCACTCCGTGAAATTAGACGTTATCAGAAGTCCGCTGAACTTCTGATTCGCAAACTTCCCTTCCAGCGTCTGGTGGGGAAATTGCTCAGGACTTCAAAACAGATCTGCGCTTCCAGAGTGCAGCTATTGGTGCTTTGCAGGAGGCAAGTGAGGCCTATCTGGTTGGCCTTTTTGAAGACACCAACCGGTGTGCTACCCATGCCAAACATGTAACAGTTAGGCCAAAAGACATCCAGCTAGCACGCCGCATACGTGGAGGACGTGCTTAAGAATCCACTGTGATGGGAAACATTTCATTCTTTTACAAAAAAAAATTCTCTTCTTCCTGTTATTGGTAGTTCTGAACGTTAGATATTCTTTTTTCCATGGGGTCAAAAGGTACCTAAGTATATGATTGTAAGTGGAAAATAGGGGACAGAAATCAGGTACTGGCAGTTTTTCCATTTTCATTTGTGTGTGAATTTTTAATATAAATGCAGGGACATAAAGCATTAATGAAAGTCAAAATGTTTCCGTGAACAAGTTTCAGCAGTTCAACTTTATAACAATTATAAATAAACCTGTTAAATTTTTCTGGACAATGCCAGAATTTGGATTTTTTTAAAACAAGTAAATTTCTTATTGACTGCAACTAAATGGTGTTTGTAGTATTATATCATACAGTAGATTCCATCCATTCACTATACTTTTCTAACTAAGTTGTCCTACATGCAAGCACATGTTTTTAATCTTGTCTGTCTTCTGTGCTGTTCCTGTAAGTTTGCTATTAAAATACATTAAACTAAAAAAAAAAAAAAAAAAAAGACCCCAAATGATATCCAGCTAGGGCTGGTCAATCCACAGAATTGTGACAGATAATAATAAGCTGTCTTAAATCATTTACATATTGGGAGACAACAGTATATACCCAGTACCTGTAACAATCCGGAACCAGGACGCTATAGCAAGGTCTGCCCTTTAAGGGAGCCCGTAAGGAGCCATCACAGCTCCTTGCATTTCAGACTATGAAAACCAGTTGACCATAACCCCAGTCAACCACCGGGCAACCCCTTGACAGGAGACCTGGCCCATTTTCTGTTGACTGTGTCCTTAAAAGACAGAGAGTGCCTGAGGCTCACATCTTGGAAGATCAAGACCATCCAACCTGGAGACACACCCAGGTCTCCCACAGGTTCACTGAGCCCCAGGCAACCTTCAGATCAGAGCCCTCCAGCTCAAACCCAACCCCCCACCTTCACCATCAGCTACTTGCTGACAAGGATTTCTCTTTGAAAGAATGGCAAACTTTGAAAGAATGAAGCAGGGCATATGTATTATTAATTTTTAAAAAAAATTGCGAGGTTGCAATACCTTGATCCTGAGCAGTGTATGGAAGAGATATATATTTTTTTGTAAGAGATATTTTTATCTAAATTATTTCCTCAACGTCTAAATTTAAGAAACCCATAAATAACTTGCTTTTTTAAATGGCAAATGAACATGGGGAGGGTGGTAAAAGATCGCAAATGATTTCCAAAAATATGGTGCTGACAAAAGAGAGGATGAGCCCTGGTTTGTAGACAGATGAGGACAAACTGGGTGCAAAACACCTCTATTTTATATGCAGATTAGACCTAATGGGGGGAAAAATGTATAATGCAGAAAACTAAAAGGACAAGTTATGGTAATTCCCTGGCGGTCCAGTGGTTGGGACTCTGCTATCACTGCCAAGAGTGTAGGTTTGATCCCTGGTTAGGGAACTAAAGGTCCACCAGCTACATGGTGCTGTAGTCAGAGTTTTTTTTAAATTAAAAAAGAAAAACACTTCTTATGAAGCAAATGACAAAGAGGAGATAAATCTAGGGCTGTAATGAAGGAAGATATAACAAGAGAAATTAAGTGATGTAGCTACCATATAATCAAAGTCTTAAATACAAGTATAACCCAAGTGCCTGCTGTGTCTTTGTCCTCTGACTCCTGTGTGCTCTCCTTTTTTCCTTACATCAACCTGGATGCAAAACCCAAAACATCTTCAAATTTTCCCAGACAATTCACTCACACCAAAGCAGTGTTTCCAGCTGGGGGTGCAAACAGGTCATGTATGAGAAACATCTCACTAGATGGCATGACCCTGGCCACAGAGACAGTAAGGATCACGCCCTCACTCCTGGTAGTCACCGCAACCAGTAAAACCAGCTCCCAAGTTTTGGTGGCACTAGTGGTAAAGAACTCGCTTGCCAATGCAGGAGACATAAGAGACGTGGTTTCAATCCCTGGGTTGGGAAGAGCTCCTGGAGGAAGGCATGACAACCTAGTCCAGTATTCTTGCCTGGAGAATCCATGGACAGAGGAACTGGCAGGCTACAGTCTATAGTGTTGCAAAAGCATGACTGAAGTGACTTAGCATGCACAGGGACAGTACCATCCTCAAAAGAGCAACTGTGCACCAGAGCCATGAGGACCCATCTTTACTAAAGTTTTCATAAGAACTCAGAAGAGGGGACTACATCACCCATCCCAATGCAAAATAACCTAAGACCTTCATTCACGCTTTCTGCTTTTTTTCCTACAATTCTTGCATCAGCAAAACTGCTACTGGATTATTTTTCCTTTAGCTCATATCTCTCATAGTGCCTGGCAGTCTAGTTCATTTCTCTCCCTCCAGAATTTCATTCCAAATCCCAGTTTCTCTCCTTAGTATTACACAGAGATGGGACATATCACTGCCCTGGATGCTACCCCATGTTTACATATCCATGCTCATCATTTGCTCAGCAAAGCAAAGGACCCTCACATCGAGAACCCGTTATTCTTAAAAGGTGGTTTTTTTTTGGGGGGGGTTGTTGTTTTTTTGGCCACACCACCCAGCTGGCAGGATCTAAGTTTCCCAATCAGGGATTAAACTGGGCCCCGACAGTGAAAGCACCCAGTCCTAACCACTGGACCAATAGGGAATTCCCTAGAAGGTGGTTGAGCCACTATCACCAGTTACCTGAAAACACCTTGAAATCGTACAGAAGTGCTATGTCAGCTGTGTTTGCTCTGGAGCATTCTGACAAAGCCAGCTGTTTGTACCTTGTTACACAGGAAGAACATGGAGGGTACAGGACTGTCATTTTCTTCCTGTCCCTTGTTCTGAAAACCCCAAAATTGCTCAGAAGGTAACTTTCCTCTCCTCTCAGTGAAGTATGGCTGGACTGATCCCACACCTTGGTATCATGTGACCTGAGGCGTAAGCATGTGACCCTAGATAATATATTTTCCATTCTTTTAATAACAAAACCAGTGCTGTAAAATATAATCTTGTGCATCTATGCATGTAAGCGGACTAGAGTGTCTATAGACTAAATTCACCAAAGTAGAACTGCTGGGTCAAAAGGTGTTTTTGGTGGACTGTGCCAACTCACTCTCGGGAGTTGTGGACTCCTACCAGGATATGGGCATGCTAAGTCGCTTCAGCTGTGTCCCTATGGGGGACTCTTTGCGACCCTATGGGCCATACTCCTCCAGGCTCCTCTGTCCATGGGATTCTCCAGGCAGGAATACTGGAGTGAGTTGCCATGCCCTCCTCCAGGGATTTTCCCAACCCCACATCTCTTAAGTCTCCTGTGTTGTCAGGTAGGCCCTTTACTACTAGGCCACTTGGGAAGCCCCCTACAAACTACACAGAGTATCTATTTCCACACAGACTGGCCAACAGGATATGTTGTTAAACTTCTGAATTTGGAGCCAAACCGGGAGGCGACATTGCAATTTTTTTGTGAACTGTCAATTTACGTACTTTGCCCCTCTTTTCCTACTAAATTGTTGGACTCTTGTCTACATTTCTGAGTTCTTTTTGTAATTAGGAGATGATTATCTCTTTGTGACATTGACTTGCAGATATTCTCCCCAGATTGTCATTTGTCTCTTGACTTTGCTTATGCCTTTACTTTGCCAGGAAGTTTTAAATTTGTTTTTTTACAGTTGAATTAATCAATCTTTCATGGTTTCTAGATTTTGAATCGTATTAGGTAAGGATGCTCCCATGCCAATGTTGAAAGGAATTTGCCCAGGCTTTCTTCAAGTGCTTTTATAGCTTAAAAAAAAAAAAAAACAACCAACAACAACAGGTAAAACTTTGGTCTCCTTAGAGTTTATTTTGGTGTACAGTGTGAGGGTGAGGTATGAATCCAGATCTGGCTTGAGAGAGGAGAAATCAAACCCAAACCAGGCACAAACTAAGGTGACTTAGTTCCCAAAAAGAGACCAGGCCAGTTGTCAGGACCTGATATACAGAATGAAAAACTGACAAAGAACTGACTAAGGTTAGACTCCAGGACAGCAAGAGCCAACAACAGGTCCCAGTAGGAAGATGGCAAGAAGTGGGATCAGATAGTGCATCCAAGGTCCCAGGCAGCAGAGGAACAAGGAGGCCAGGAGAAGGCCTGGGTAGCTGCCTCTGAACTCCAGACAAAGCCTAAATATAGCATGATCCCTGGGAAAGCCTGTGACTCCAGGCCTCCCCAGCCTCATGGTCAACATCAGCTTGAACCCTACTAACCTGATACATGAAGGGAGGTGGAGAGAGTCCTTGCCCTCAGTAAAGTCCCCCTTAGGGGCATCCACAGGGAATTCCCTGGTGG
Organism: Oryx dammah; assembly: GCF_014754425.2. Taxonomy (NCBI): domain Eukaryota; kingdom Metazoa; phylum Chordata; class Mammalia; order Artiodactyla; family Bovidae; genus Oryx; species Oryx dammah. The sequence continues at coordinate 182,761,906 of NW_024070186.1, read as the reverse complement.
CCCAGCAGATAAGACTACAAACTTTCACTGCAGGGGACCCAGGTTCGATCCCTGGTTAGGGAACTAAGATGCCAAATGCCTCCAGGTACAGCAAAAAAATCGAGGTAGAGTCACAGCTGTCTGCCACTAATTCTAATAAAGATTGGAAGCAGAATAAAGGTCAAGGAACACTGATCGGGTTTCTGCTGGTGGTCCAATGGCTAAGACTCTGAGCTCCCAATGCAGGAGACTGGGTTCAATTCTGGTCAGGGAACTAGATTCCACACACTGCAACTGAAGATTCTCTGTGTTATACTTAAAACATGGCAAAGCCAGATAAATAAATAAATATTGGGGGAAAAAAAAAGGAACACTGAGCAGTACATTCTGACCAGGGGTGCTTCTTGTAGGAAGTGAAGGCATTTGAGCTGAGACTTAAAGAGTGATAAAGAATCTGCTTGCCAATGCAGGAGATGCAAGTTCAAGTCCTGGGTCAGGAAGATCCCTTGGAGGAGAAAATGGCAACCCACTCCAGTATTCTTGCCTGGAAAATCCCGTGTACAGAGGAACCCGGTGGGCTACAATCCACGAAGTGGCAAAGAGTCAGACACAACTGAGCACACGCGCAGACACATTAAAGAATTAGTGAGGTTTGAACAGATGGGATGGAGAAGGCAATGGCACCCCACTCCAGTACTCTTGCCTGGCAAATCCCATGGACGGAAGAGCCTGGTAGGCTGCAGTCCACGGGGTCGCTAGGAGTCAGACACTACTGAGCGACTTCACTTTCACTTTTCCCTTTCATGCATTGGAGAAGGAAATGGCAACCCACTCCAGTGTTCTTGCCTGGAGAATCCCAGGGATGGGGGAGCCTGGTGGGCTACCATCTACGGGGTTGCACAGAGTCGGACACAACTGAAGCAACTTAGCAGCAGCAGCAGCAGCAGCAGCAGAACAGATGGGAGTTTTTTTTTTTTTTAATTAAAACAATATTTACTATATAGATCATCTTAGGAAGAAGTGGCATCTTTATGCTGTTGACTTTTCCTTCAAGAAAAAGTTGGTCAAGTTTGTCGAGATCTGACTTCAGTCTTCTTTAGCATCATTCGGCAATGTTTTAAAGTTTCCTTTATAGAGATTTTATTCATTTCTTAGTAAGTCTGTTCTTAGGGCTTCTTCCTTTTGTGTTGCTGTTGCAAATGGGGGTCACCACTTCCATCATATCTTCTAAGCAGTTGTGGTTGATATAAATAGGGAAGTTATTGATGTCCTTAGTTTAATTTTGGACCCAGCCAAGTAACAGAAGATTTTTATTATTTGTTTGTTCAACAGATTCACCTGGATTTTCCAGATATACAACTGTATCATCTATAAACCATGTTCGTTTTACCTCCCTTTTTCTTTTCTAGAGATGACTGAAAATCAAAGACGGCATTCCTCCTGGTTTCAAATCCTACAAGTTTGATAGTGAGGAAGACAAGAGAAACTCACACCTTCTGTAGTACCTCGTGGCCTTTACATACATTTTTTCCTTTGCCACCACCTCTCCTTTTACATTGGAGAAGGAAATGGCAACCCAGTCCAGTATTCTTGGGCTTCCCAGATGGTGCTAGTGGTAAAGAACCCACAGATGCAGGTTCGATCCCTGGGCTGGGAAAATTCCCTGGAGGAGGGCATGGCAGCCCATTCCAGTATTCTTGCCTGGAGAACCCCATGGACAGAGAAGCCTGGTGGGCTATAGTCCATGGGGTTGCAAAGAGTTGGACACGACTTAGCAACTAAACAACAACTCTTTTACATAGGAGGTTCTGATTCCCATTGAGACAGGAGGGAAGGAGGTAGGGCCCAACTATTAAAAGAATAACATAGTTGTTGAGGATACCACAAAAACTGGTTAGAACCAACTAGCTCCAAGATGGCAGAAGATCTGACTTCTAGTAGGTCTTGAGCTTCACTATACATTTATTTTAATGCATTAACATCTAAATGATATCAGCTTCCCTGGTAGCTCAGCTGGTAAAGAATCTGCCTGCAATGCAGGAGACCCTGGTTCGATTTCTGGGTCAGGAAGATCCGCTGGAGAAGGGAAAGGCTACCCACTCCAGTATTTGGCCTGGAGAATTCCATGGAGTGTATAGTCTGTAGAGTCACAAAGAGTCGGACACGACTGAGCGACTTTCACTTTCAGTTTCACTAAATGACACAACCACAGGTGCCATGACAGTTCTGAGGCTAACCATAAAAGGCCAAAAAGTGGGTTCAGTTCAGTTCAGTCGCTCAGTCGTGTCTGACTTTTTGCGACCCCATGAATCGCAGCATGCCAGGCCTCCCTGTCCATCACCAACTCCCGGAGTTCACTCAGACTCAAGTCCATTGAGTCGGTGATGCCATCCAGCCATCTCATCCTCTGTCGTCCCCTTCTCCTCCTGCCCCCAATCTCTCCCAGCATCAGAGTCTTTTCCAATGAGTCAACTCTTCGCATGAGGTGGCCAAAGTACTGGAGTTTCAGCTTTAGCATCATTCCTTCCAAAGAAATCCCAGGGCTGATCTCCTTCAGAATGGACTGGTTGGATCTCCTTGCAGTCCACGGGACTCTCAAGAGTCTTCTCCAACACCACACTTCAAAAGCATCAATTCTTCAGCGCTCAGCCCTCTTCACAGTCCAACTCTCACATCCATACATGACTACTGGAAAAACCATAGCCTTGACTAGACGGACCTTAGTTGGCAAAGTAATGTCTCTGCTTTTGAACATGCTATCTAGGTTGGTCATAACTTTCCTTCCAAGGAGTAAGCATCTTTTAATTTAATGGCTGCAGCCACCATCTGCAGTGATTTTGGAGCCCAAAAAAATAAAGTCTGACACTGTTTCCACTGTTTCCCCATCTATTTCCCATGAAGTGATGGGACTGGATGCCATGATCTTTGTTTTCTGAATGTTGAGCTTTAAGCCAACTTTTTCACTCTCCTCTTTCACTTTCATCAAGAGGCTTTTTAGTTCCTCTTCACTTTCTGCCATAAGGGCGGTATCATCTGCATATCTGAGGTTATTGATATTTCTCCCGACAATCTTGATTCCAGCTTGTGTTTCTTCCAGTCCAGCATTTCTCATGATGTACTCTGCATATAAGTTAAGTAAGCAGGGTGACAATATACAGCCTTGATGTACTCTTTTTCCTATTTGGAACCAGTCTTGGCGACCCCCAAATCTCTCTAAATACACTTGGGCTTTCACTACTCTGTCTCATTCTTGAATTCTTTCCTGTGTGAAGCTATGGACTGTCACTTGGCAACTGGTCCCAGGGACTCCCCTGAGACCTGGGAAGTGACCATCCTCTCGTACCCCATTTTTTCTTGTAACACCATCACTCTTCAAGCCTGAGATTAAGTGTTGCCTCCTCTGGGAAACTCTCTCTGACCACATGGCCCAAGTCTAGGTGGCTTGTACTTCTCCATCATGGAGGTCACCCCAGTCCATTGTACTGCCCTGCGGGAGGATGTGATTAGCCTGGGCCTCCTCTAGGCTGGGATTCTTCAAGAGAAGAGAGTGCTCATTGGGGAGCACTTGTTTTCAATTACTGAACATTCATCTCCCCCTCAGTTTCCTTTTGACATTTTCTTCCTCTTACTGAATATGAAACTGAATCTCCCTCAAACTAAGTTCTGCTGAGTTTATGATTAATCTCTCCATCCAAAACTTTATTCACTTTCTTGTCCCAACCCTGTTCCCTTCAGAATTGAGGAATATCGAAGAAAAGGGGGGGGATTGAAGCCAAGCAGGACCCTGCGGGCCTTCTCAGGCACAGAAGTCCCTCTGTGACCTCCATTTCTTTCTTCTTCTTTTCTTAATACTTTTATTCATTTATTTTTGGCTGTTCTGGGTCTTTGTTGCTGCATGGGCTTTTCTCTAGCTGTGGGACGCAGAGCCCACTCTCCAGCTGCAGTGCGCACAGGCCTCTGATTGTAGTGGCTTCTCCTGTTGCAGAGCACAGGCTCTAGGGTTCTCAGGCTTCAGTAGCTGCAGTGCGTGGACTCCGTAGTTGCAGCTCCCAGGCCCTAGAGCACAGGTTCAACAGTTGTGGTGCACGGGCTTAGTAGCTCCGCAGCATAGGGGATCTTCCCGGATCAGGGATCGAAACTGTGTTCCCTGCGTGTGGCAGGTAGATTGTTTACCACTGAATCACCAGGGCAGCCTCCCCTCCCAACCTTTTTAATATAATTATTTACTTGGCTGCAAGTAAATAATTTGCAGGTCTTAGTTGTGGGTCCTTTCAGGATTTAGTTGCAGCACTTGGGATCTTCGATCTTCCCTGCGGCATGAGCTCTCTTAGTTGCAGCTTGTGGGACCTAGTTCTTGATCAAGGGTTGAACCCAGGTCCCCTGCATTGTAAGGTGGATTTTTAACCATTGTGCCACCAGGGAAGCCCCTCCATTTCTTGTTTGTAGGAGAAAAAAGGCTTCAGTCTCCAAGGCCATCCCTGAATTTCAAAGAGCAGGCTCAAGCAATCAGTGATTAGGACAAGAACCACAGGACTCCTAGTTCCTCCTAAAAGGAAATAGATAACAATTTGATGCATATCTTTGGGTTGTTCTGCAGAAACTAAGAACCCCCACCCAGGTGGAGGATGGTGAGTTCATGCCGCTTTACAACAGACCCCCTGCTGACTGGAACCAGAAGGTTGAGATTCCTGAAACATCACCATGTTACCTCACCACCAACCAGTCAGAAGAATGTCCATAAGCTGTCCACATACTATGACCCTCCCCTCACCACCATCTTTAAAAACCCTTGCCACTGAAACCACTGAAGAGTTTGGGTCTTTTGAGCATGAACTCTCCTGTTTTATTGTGCAGTCACTCAGTCTGACTTTTTGCAACCCCATGAACTGCAGCACACCAGGCTTTCCTGCCCTTCACCATCTCCGAGTTTGCTCAAACTTATGTCCATCGGTCAGTGATGCCATCCAACCATCTCATCCTCTGTTGGGCCCTTCTCCTCCTGCCTTCAATCTTTCCCAGCATCAGGGTCTTTTCTAATGAGTCAGTTCTTTGCATCAGGTGGCCAAAGTATTGGAGCTTCAGCTTCAGCATCAGTCCTTCCAATGAACATTCAGGACTGATTTCCTTTAGGATTGACTGGTTGGATCTCCTTGCAGTCCAAGGGCCTCTCAAGAGTCTTCTCCAACACCGCAGTTGAAAAGCATCAATTCTTCAGTGCTCAGCTTTCTTTATGGTCCAACACTCGCATCCATACATGGAGAAACCATAACTCTGACTAGACGGAACTTTGTCGGGAAAGTAATGTCTCCGCTTTTTAATACGCTGTCTAGGTTTATCAAAGCTTTTCTTCCAAGGAGCAAGAGTCTTAATTTTGTGGCTGTAGTCACCATCTGATTCTGGAGCCCAAGAAAATAAAGTCTCTCACTGTTTCCATTGTTTCCTCATCTATTTGCCATGAAGTGATGGGACTGGATGCCATGATCTTTGTCTTTTGAATGTTGAGTTTTAAACCAGCTTTTTCACTCTCCTCTTTCACTTTCAAGACGCTGTTTAGTTCCTCTTCATTTTCTGCCATAAGAGGGTTGTCATCTGCATATCTGAGGATATTGATATTTCTCCTGGCAATCTTGAGTCCAGCTTTTGCTTCATCCAGCCTGACATTTTACATGACGTACACTGCATATAAGTCAAATAAGCAGGGTGACAATATACAGCCTTCATGTACTCCTTTCCTGATTTGGAACCAGTCTATTTTGCCATGTCTGGTTGTACCTGTTGCTTCTTGACCTGCATGCAGATTGCTCAGGAGGCAGGTTAGGTGGCCTGGTATTCCCATCTCTTGAAGAATTTTCCAAAATTTGTTGTGATCCACACAGTCAAAGGCTTTGGTGTAGTCAATGAAGCAGAAATAGATGTTTTTCTGGAATTCTCTTGCTTTTTCTATGATCCAGCGCACGTAGGCAATTTGATCTCTGGTTCCTCTGCCTTTTCTAAATCCAGCGTGAACATTTGGAAGTTCTCACTTCACATACTATTAAAGCCTGGCTTGGAGAATTTTGAGCATTACTCTGCTAGCGTGTGAGATGAATACAATTGTGCATAGTTTGAACATTCTTTGGCATTGCCCTTCTTTGGGATTGGAATGAAAACTGACCTTTTCCAGTCCTGTGCCCACTGCTGAGTTTTCCAAATTTGCTGGCATATTGAGTGCAGCACTTTCACAACATCGCCTTTTAGGATTTGCAATACCTCAACTGGAATTCCATCACCTCCACTTGCTTTGTTCACAGTGATGCTTCCTAAGGCCCACTTGACTTCACATTCCAGGATGTCTGGCTCTAGGTGAGTGATCATATTGTGATTATTTGGGTCATGAAGATCTTTTTTGTATAGTTCTTCTATGTATTCTTGCCACCTCTTCTTAGTATCTTCTGCTTCTGTTAGGATACCATTTCTGTCCTTTATTGTGCCCATCTTTGCATGAAATGTTCCCTTGGTATCTCTGGTTTTCTTGAAGAGATCTCTGGTCTTTCCCATTCTATTTCTTTGTGAAATGTATTTCTCTCTAAATAAATCCTTTTATTACCTATCACTTTGTCTGAAAACAAAATCAGCTCATTCTGCTGGTCTGGTGTGGGTCAGGAAGTGGTTCTGTCCTGTGCAATCACTTCATTTCATGGTGCCACAGTTTCAACATGGTGCCTCAGGGTTCACTATGGCAGGGGAGAGCAGAATGGAAGCGAATCACCCACGCAAGGAAATGCTCTGGCCCAGCAGTGACAGGGGTCACTTCCACTCAGTCAGCTGCAAGGAATGGGGAAATACAATCTGTCCTTGACATGGCTGGACATTAGAGGTCTCTCTTGCATAATACGGTACCCATGGATGATTCCTGTTGGATATTTCCAGGGGCTGTTACAACCAGGTAAAGCTGCAGGCAATATTTCTCCAATATCATATTAATGATGGTTTATTAACTCCTTTTACTCAGGTGGCTCAGATGGTAAAGAATCTGCCTGCAATGCAAGACTGGGGTTTGATTCCTGGGTCAGAAAGATCCCTTGGAGAAGGGAAGGACAACACACTCTAGTGTTCTTGCCTGGAGAATTCCATGGACAGAGGAGCCTGGTGGTTTACAGTCCATGGAGTCACAAAGAGTCGGACAGGACTGAGCACCTAGCACTTTCACTTTCATTTTCTTTTACTCCACAGGAAGAGGACGCTCTGTGGGAGACATCTGCTTTTGGTCTTTGGGATGAATAGGAGATTGAAAGGGGTGAGGAAAAGGTCATCCTAAGATGGAACAACATGAGCATAGGCGCAGAGACATGAAAGAGCCTACTGTTTTCCAGGAGCCATGAGGATTTGAGGACGAGGAGTTTGAAAGGAGGGCTGGAACTAGGATGGAAATAGTAATTGCTAGCTAAAATGATTGAAAATCTTTAGGGACTTTCCTAGTGGTGCAGAGGTTAAGAATCTGCTTGTCAATGCAGGCGACATGGGTTTGATCCCTGTTCCAGGAAGGTCCTACATGTCATGGGGCAGCTAAGTCTGTGAGCCACAACTAAGTGTACACCCTAGAGCCCATGTTCTGCCAAAAAACAAAACAAAACCCAACAACAAAAAACTTAAAAATTTTAAATGCCAGGTTTTGTTCTAAATACTTCATGGTACTCTGCTTGTTCTCTTCTATTCCCCTTCTCTGCCTAGCCCTGGGTCTAAGAGGTTGGTCTCTATGAACAGTATCAGCAGCATCCCTTGGTCCCTGGCTTCTAGTTGGATTTATGCAATGGGGAGTCCCAGCAGGAGAGAGGGGGAGGGAAGACAGTGAGGTCAGCATATTTATTCCACTGGCTTCTTCCCTGCAGGATCACCTTGGCTGGATGCTTACTTCAGCTGCTTTCACATGATTCTCCCTTGTCAGATTCTGGCAACCATTCCTCCTCTTGCCCTGTTAGGTCTAGAGGTGCAAGTTGTCCTACTATTGCTAGACTTGGGGTACTGTATTACCCTTTGTAGGGTTTCCTTACCCCCCTTTGAATTACACCCTTGTCAATCCTTCAAATCTAAACTAGGGTTTCCTGATAGAATCTGACTCACACAGGTACCTGTACTGATGTTATTCCCATTTCATGGATGAAGAAACTGAAGTACAGAGAGTTTAAGTGACTTGCTCAAGGCCACACAGCTAGTAAAGGGCAGAGTAGAGACTCAGCCCAGAGAGTCTGGTTATACAGTTTCAGACTGTCAAAGGCCTTGAATGACAGGCTAAAGACAGTTTTCCTATCACCTATAGAGGGTGCACACACTTACCTTTTTTTTCACCCCCTTCTTTCACCAAGTCCATACTGAGTGTTACTGTTAACACACCTTTTGAGAAACTAACATGTTTCCTCATCTGCAAAATGGGAGAATTCTCCAGATTCTAACAGCCTGGCAGAATTGTGGTTGGACTCAGAGAGAACTTGGCCATTCCCTTGAAAGAGACATTGTGGAGCTTGGGGTGGAGCATGTGACCAATGTCCAGCCAATCACAGCATCATATTCACCCTTGGTTGGAATGATTGGGTCATAGTGAGCCAACGAAAGCCAATGGGATTATTTTCCTGGAGCATCTGTAGGAGAGGCATACTCTCTTTTCTACCAGGTTTCCATCTGGGAGAAGATAAAGCCTGGGTATGCAGGGCCCACCAAATGGGTCTTCAAGCAGAACCAAGAAGTGGGGAAAAACTGAGTTTTGTAATGTCATTTCATACCCAGAATTCATTTGTGTCTGAAATCCATGCAACCCGTTGGATCTCTCCTAGAAACAATACAGTCCCTTTTTTGTCATATGATAGTTGAGTTCCAACTTTAGAGTCCCAATTTTGTCACTTGCAGTGGAAAGAGTCTTGTCACAGTAGAAGACAGCTTTGAGTTGGAGTAGGAGTTGGGGACACTGCTGCATTGAGGTGAACTTCTATTCATCCCAGAAGATCCAACTGAAATGTTACCATTTTTGTTTAGCCTCACAACTACTTCCCCTACTATTGCTAGAAGACTTATGAAAGTGTGTGTGCTCAGTTAGTTGCTTAGTTGTGTTTGACTCTTTGCAGCCCCATGGACTGTAGCCTGCCAGACTCCTCTGTTCATGGGATTTTCCATGGGAGTGGGTGACCATTTCCTACCCCAGGGATCTTCCCGACCCAAGGATCAAACTTGCATCTCCTGCATTGGCAGGTGGATTCTTTACCACTGTGCCACCTGGGAAGCCCAGAAGGTTTGTATCTATCTTTATTATAGCATCTCTCACACTGTGGTAATTGTTTGGTGGCTGTTTCTACCATGAGGCAGTGAACAGTTTGTCTGAATCTTATTCATTTTGGAAATCTTAGGTTTTGCAAAAGGTCTGGCAGAAAGTTGATACTAACCGAATATTGAACAAATAGCAGAATGAATGAGACCAAGGCAGTAGCAATAGGAATGGGCAGAAAGAGATGGATAGGGGCCATCCCTGCAGTGCCAACAAAAGGTAACAGCAGCCTTAAATCTTCTTTTGGAATAGACACGCTTCAGATTAATATTAATAACAAAATGTTATTTAGTTGACTTGGACAAAATCCCTGGAGTAAAATTAATAATAGCTGTGATGTATTGTCTGCCTTATGTGCTAGATGTTTTGTGTACATTAAATTTAATCTTCACTCTAGCCTGGCAATGGAGGTATGATGGACATGACGGTGACGCCAACAAATCCACTTTATTCTGGGGAATTGAAATCAGCCCCAGGGGAGGCTTCTTTAAGTCAGTCTTAGCAATTCCATCTTCCTCTACATGGCTAGTTCAGGGATGGGCAGGCCTGGGTCGATTAGGACCAGAAGTATAAAACTTACTGCCATGAGATAAGACATGGGAAAATATGCTCTCTCTCTTTTTAAAATATGCATTTATTTGGCTGTGCTGGGTCTTAGTTGTTGGATGTGGGATCTTTAGTTGTGGCATGTGGGGCATAGTTCCCTGACCAGGGATTGAATCCTGCTCCCCTGTACTGGGTGTACAGAGTCAGCCCCTGGACCACTAGGGAAGTGCTCTCTCTTGCTGGATGTGAACAGGGAATTGTGTGGCCCTGGCTGGCACTGGCTGCCATCTTGAGGACAAGGCTGATACACCTAGGATGGCAAAGCCAAGAAAATCCTAGATTAATGGATCCGGGGCACCCATTACTCCCAGCCTGAAGCTGACTTATTTCTGGTTGTCCAGGTTTGCGAATCATGTGAGCCAAAGGCATACGTCCGTTCTTTTGCCATGTGGCATGTGGGATCTTGATTCCCTGACCAGGGATTGAACCCACAGCCCCTGCATTGGAAGCACCGAGTCACGACCACTGGACCGCCAGGGAAGTCCTGGTGTACTTCTTGTTGAGAGTGAGTTGACTTCCTGTTGTTTCATCTAATTACACAGTGAGAAAATAAAGACTTTAATAGTCTCTTGCTCAATATACTTCAGCTAGTGATTAAGAGTGGAGAAGGCGATGGCAACCCAACTCCAGTACTCTTGCCTGGAAAATCTCATGGATGGAGGAGCCTGGTAGGCTTCGGACCATGGAGTTGCTAAGAGTCAGGCACGACTGAGCGACTTCACTTTCACTTTTCACTTTCATGCACTGGAGAAGGAAATGGCAACCCACTCCAGTGTTCTTGCCTGGAGAATCCCAGGGACGGGGGAGCCTGGTGGGCTGCCGTCTATGGCGTCGCACAGAGTCAGACACGACTGAAGCGACTGGCTCAGATGGTAAAGTGTCTGCCTACAATGCGGGTAGATCCGGGTTGAATCCCTGGGTTGGGAAGATCCCCTGGAGAAGGAAATGCCAACCCACTCCAGTATTCTTGCCTGGAAAATCCCATGAAGGGAGGAGCCTGGCAGTCTGTGGGGTCGAAAAGAGTTGGACATGACTGAGCGACTTCACTTTCACTTTCAGTGATAAGAGCTGGGTTTCCCACTCCAAATCTCTCATTCCAAAGTGTCTTGGCTCATTTCACTACACTGAGCCAAGACAGGGCAGGCCACTTGGCATCCATCCTGATTCATCTGTTTATCTTTTGAGATGGCTTCTCTTATACATACAGCTGGAGATTCTTTCCCCTCACTTTGCCTAGCTAACTACAACATGTCATTCAAGCCACAGGTAAATAAATGTCACTTCCTGACTGCCTTTCCATCCAAACCCCCAAGATTAGCTTAGATCCCTTGGCTATTAACCCTCAAATGGTTTGTATTTTTCTTCAATGCTCTTATTGCAATTATAAGTGATGACTCATTTGGTAATACTTTTAAAATAATTCATCTCTCTATTCCATAAAGGCCCAAGTGTGTCTGTTTTATCAGCACTGAATCCTCAGAACAGTCGTTGTCACTTAGTGGGCAACAATAAATATTTAATGAAAGAATAAATGAGAGCCATTGCTTTCTGTGGCCATGAGGTATATCAGCAGTCCCCCAAGTGTGATCCCTGGACCTGGAGCATTAGTATCACCCAGGAACTTTTTAGAAATGTAATTTATGAGTTTCTACTGATTAGAAGCTCTGGGAATGGGGAAGGGCAATCAGTGTTCTAACAGGCCCTCCAGGTGATTCTGATTCATGCTGGAATTTGAAGGCCACTACACAGATTTCCACAATAAACTGTGGACAATTCTGAGAGATGGGAATACCAGACCACCTGACCTGCCTCTTGAGAAATCTGTATGCAGGTCAGGAAGCAACAGTTAGAACTGGACATGGAACAACAGACTGGTTCCAATGCAGAGTACATCATGAGAAACACTGGACTGGAAGAAACACAAGCTGGAATCAAGATTGCCGAGAGAAATATCAATAACCTCAGATATGCAGATGACACCACCCTTATGGCAGAAAGTGAAGAGGAACTAAAAAGCCTCTTGAGGAAAGTGAAATTGGAGAGTGAATAAGTTGGCTTAAAGCTCAACATTCAGAAAACGAAGATCATGGCATCTGGTCCCTCTTCATGGGAAATAGATGGGGAAACAATGGAAACAGTGTCAGACTTTTATTTTGGGGGGCTCCAAAATCACTGCAGATGGTGACTGCAGCCATGAAATTAAAAGATGCTTACTCCTTGGAAGAAAAGTTACGACCAACCTAGATAGCACATTCAAAAGCAGAGACATTGCTGACTAAGGTCCGTCTAGTCAAGGCTATGGTTTTTCCTGTGGTCATGTATGGATGTGAGAGTTGGACTGTGAAGAGGGCTGAGCGCTGAAGAATTGATGCTTTTGAAGTGTGGTGTTGGAGAAGACTCTTGAGAGTCCCTTGGACTGCAAGGAGATCCAACCAGTCCATTCTGAAGGAGATCAGCCCTGGGATTTCTTTGGAAGGAATGATGCTAAAGCTGAAAGTCCAGCACTTTGGCCATCTCATGTGGAGAGTTGACTCATTGGAAAAGACTCTGATGCTGGGAGGGATTGGGGGCAAGAGGCGAAGGGGACGACAGAGGATGAGATGGCTGGATGGCATCACCGACTCAATGGACATGAGTCTGAGTGAACTCCAGGAGTTGGTGATGGACAGGGAGGCCTGGCGTGCTGCGATTCAGGAGTCGCAAAGAGTTGGACACGACTGGGCGACTGAACTGAACTGAACACAGATTTGGTTCAGCCCATGACTAGCAGCACTTCTGCTGCTGGGCATTGTTTTTTGCTTAAAGTCACTTCTTTCACAAGGAAAGTGGGTTGGAGGATAGGAACCGGAACCTACCACGTCTTTGCCTTGTTAGAATCTCTGCAGTTGCTGTTCCTTAACTTTGATCACGCTGGCGGCTATTGACTTTATCCTCAGGCTTGTTTACATTTCCATGCCTCCCTTCCATGTTTTATCTGGGGCCCCTGTGTGTTTGTTCATTCATAACATTCACAACAGTTTCTTACAATTAATTTATTCACTTGGTTGCTACTTGCTGCTTATCTGCCTCCTTGAGTGCAGAGACTACATTGATCTTGTTTACTGTACTAGTCCTGGCATCCACAGCTGAGCCTGGTCCACAGCAGCTAAAATGTCTGTGGGCTGAATGGATGTAAATTCCACAAGGGAAGAGGCTGCGTGCCACCGACTTCTAGCCGGGTACTGGGCAAATAGAAGGTTCTCTTTCAAGATGGGTGGAATGAATGAGCTCAGGAAATGAAAGAGAAACCGCCCCTTTACCAAGATGGCAGGGCCAGTTCCCTTTACCAACATGGCCGCTTGCCCTCGTGGACCGGCGGAGGGCTGCGGGCGTGGGGCGGGGCCTGGCTGGGCGGGGCCAGAGGGAGCCGTCAGGTGCGGCCCCGCCCCGCGCCCCCCAGCCCCCGCCCGCTCGATTCCGGATTGGTCCGGTTCCAGCGCCGCAGCCCGGCGGCCGCGCCGTGGGGCCGCGCCGAGCGCTCGCCACTTCCGGCGCGTTAGGGCTGTTGGTCGGGGGCGGCCGCGCGGCGCGAGCGGGCAGCTCCGGGGCGGGCGCGCGCAGGGATGCTCCGGGGGGCGGCGGCAGCGGCTGTGTGGGCTGAGGCGGCAAGGATAGCGTGGGCTCCCGGGCCTTTCCCCTGAGTCGGCCGCTCGGACTGCGCCGCCCAGGCCCCTTCAGCCTCCGCCCCTTCAGCCTCCGGGCCGGGCCCGCCGCCGTTTCTGAACGCGGGGGCCGGGGAGCCCCTGCCTGGGCCCGGAGCCTCCCCTCGGGGGTCGGGCCCGGGCGGGGGGCCCCGAGCCGCTGCCCTCCTCGTCAGCCCTCCGAGCCCCATTTCCTGCTTTTTGCAGTTTCTTTGGGGAGGGGCGGGTGGGTCTGGATGAATTGTTTCGGGGGTCCCCGATGAGGCGGGCCGGGGGGCCGCACTCTTTTTAGAGGGTCCCCGCGAGGCTCGGGGGTGGGGAAGCGGTTGTCTTTGCATGGGCGGGGGACTTCCCGAGCCTGCCGGGACCATGACCTGAACTGTGCAAGCCGGACGTGTCCGAAGCCCGAGAGCCAGCTCACCTGAGCCGCCCCCTCCCCCGGCCAGCATGGTAAGTGGGGTCGGAGCCCCTTCCTTCCCGGGTGCCAAGTCTGAGCGGTGGGAGCGGGCCCGGGACTGCTGAGCCATCGCTTCTCCCTGGGGCGGGGAGAGGCGCGTGCCGAGTCCGGCGTGACACATGCGTGCAGGGTTTGCAGCCGGGCTCTGAGCTCCCATCCCCCCCCAAACCCCCCCTCCACCCCGCCTCCCGCCCCAGGGATGGTTCAGGACTGGGAGGGACCTGGACGCGGAGCAGACACAACCCTTGCATCTGTTGTTTGCCTCTCGTACTTTGTAGCTCATCACGACAGTAGCTAACAGTTCTGTGCTAAGTGATTGACCTGTGTTATTTAATTAGTACACCAGCCCTGTGTTCTGAAGTAGGGAGACTGAGGCACAGAGCAACTAAATAGCCAGCTCAGGATCACTCTTAAGTGACAGTGGCGAGGTTTGAACCTAGTTTGATTTCAGGCTCCTAATAGAACACACTTGACAGAGCTGGAGTGGATCTTGTTTTAGCCGGCTCAGTCGTGTCCGACTTTTTGCGACTCCATGGACTGCAGCCCATCAGGTTCCTCTATCCATGAGATTCTCCAGGCAACAATACTGGAGTGGGTTGCCATCTTGGTAGAAGCTTATATACAGGGCAGCTGAGAGGGTTTGTGGTTTGCAAAGGTCACTTACCTAGATGATAGCAAAGTCAGGAACTGTACTCTGTTGACACTCACCCTGCCTGTCTTTCTACTACATGCCCTGACCTTTGCCCTGGAGTGCCTGGAGATCGCTTCTTCTTTCCAGATCTGGTTCAGAAGCCACCTCTTCTGAGGATAACATTCCACATTTTCCAGGCCCAAAGGCACTCTCAGTACTTCCTGAGATTTGTGCACATCTGTTTTTAAGCATTTGTCTTGTTGGAGTGATTATTTCTGAGCCATAGTCGTCCATTGCGGTGAACTCAGTTTCCTCAAAGGTGAAATTGTCAGAATTTTTATCTTCTCTGGCTCATGGTACATAGTAAGCCCATGGAAGGTGGTTGATCATCAAGTCTGTGTTTGAGCACCTCCAGTTATAGGGTGCCCATTTTATCTCTGTCATGTTAGGGGTTTAGTGGAGAAAAGGAGGCCATGACATCGTCTGTGATAATAGCTCTTCAGGCCAGTGTGGTTTTCTGAACGTTGGAGTGTCCTGTGGGTGATGTGTTAGGTCTGGTACAGAGAGAGGAGACCTAGGCTGTAGCCCTTGTCTTCATAGTGCTTATAACCAGTCAGATAAAATGCACCATTAATGCCAGGCAGCACTGTATAGTGTTGCCTGTTCCAGGTGTAGGTAGGATGGATAGTGGCAGATAGTTAAGCTTTTTGAGTCCCAGGGTCCTCAGCTGTAGAATGTGGAGACAGGAATTCTCTAATGAACAAAGGTATGAGGTGTAACACTGAGTGAATGATGAAAGTAGTATTCAGTGGTCCTTCATTGATTCTTTCAATGAATTAAAAAAAATGGTGGTAAAATATAGGTTACATGAAATTTACCATTTTAACCTTTTTTTTTTTTTTCTTATATGCACGGGTTTGGTTGGTCTGGAGCATGTGGGGTCTTCCCAGACCAGGGATGGAACCAGTGTCTCCTGCATTGGCAGGTGGATTCTTTACCACTGAGCCACCAGGGAAGCCCCATTTTAACCATCCTTAAGGGTACAGTTCAGTCACATTAAGTACATTCATATTGTGTCCATCCCCAGAATTAGTTTCATCTTGTAAGACTGAAACTATACCCATTAAACAAAAACTCCCATTCCTTTCTTCTCTGTCCCCTAGTGACCACTCTTCTACTTGTCTCTGAATTTAACTACTGTGTAAGCCTTCATATAAATGGAGTCATACGGTTTTGTTTTTTTGTGACAGGCTTATTTCACTGAGCATAATGTCTGCAAGGTTCATCTGTGTTGTAGCATCTGTCAGGATTTCCTTCCTTTTTAAGACTGAATAATATTTCATTGTGTGTGAAGCCCACTTTTTGTTTATCCGTTCATCTGTTGATGGACACTTGGGTGTCTTCCACCTTTTGGCTATTGTGAAAAATGCTGATATGAACACGGGTGTACACATCTTTTAATGAATTTTAAGTAGCCACTGTATGCGAGGCTCTAGCAAATGTCAGATAAACAAGACAGACAGGTACCTTCTCTCAGGTAGCTGACAACATTGCTTTAGAACAGAATTGCTTTTGGGCAGAATTTTAATGTTTATCGACTTAGCTGGCCAAGCACCCTTGTATTCAGGTTTCATTTTAATTGGGAGTCAGGAGAGCGTTATGAAAATAACCACCTTTGAGCAGTTAATTGTAAAGTAGTTGACTTCATGATCACCATTTATAATTTTTTTCTAAGATAACTTTTGAGTCAAGTTTTTTGTTACCTTCCCCTCACTTATTTTAGCACATAGTGGCTGACCACAGCGGATGTAAGGCCAATAGGACTGTGAAATCATGTCCTCTTTGCAGCACTGATCCCAGGGGTTTGTCTCCTTAGGTGTCCCAGGTTCAGGGGTGTGGCTGGGGCAGGCCTTGCCCCCAGCTGCAAGGAAGTTGTTGCCTGGTTTGTGTCTCATTTGAGGGGAGGGATCACAGTTCTTTATTTGTTCCAGAAACTCTTTTTCCATTTCGTACTGACTTAGCATTTTTGCTTTAAAGAGCCTTGAAAGAGTTGGCAAATAAGTTGGGGCCTTTGTAATATCTTCTTTTTAAAATTTCAGTTCCCTTATAAGATGAAAATGGTGTAATATGATAGACCTACCATTGATTAAGTATCTACACTAAGCTAGCTGTGTTTCATTTATTTGTTTCCTTTCTGTCATTCAGTGTCAGTCACGCACACCAGCCCTGCTAGGTTGGTTACCATATTGCCATCACTACTAGAGGAGGAGGTGAATACAGCTGGTGTAGGGTACCTGTTTAACAAGAGGTGGAGCTGGCATTTGGACGCAGGCTGCCCTTCTCCAAAGCCTCTGCTGCTTGAGCCAGATGCCGCCTCACATGGAAGATGGTTGGGAATGTAATCCAACTATATTTTATTTGGTTCTGAGATAGTGATGTGGGCAAGGGACCATGGGAATTTCCTTTAAAGTCTCCCTCTAGGAAGACGAGCTTTGACCTGGAAATTTAGAATTAGTGAAAGATTTGTAGGTTCAGCACGGAATACCTAGAACAGTGAGACTGTAACTACCTTTGATGAAATCATTTTGGGTTGAATTCTCATGAGTTCTCAAGTGATGTAACATCTCAGAGGTTCCCACCACTTCTCTGAAAAGTTCTTACTTAATGTCAAATTTGCTTATTATGGAAATTTTGTGCAAAATTGAACCCTTGCTTAAATTAGTGGGTTTTTTTTTTTTTTTTTTAGTTGCCTGGAAGATTGCTTTGGTTACCAAGCCTTCTCATTTTTGAATGTCCTCTTCTGTGAACAGTCCCTGTAATGGAGGGAAAATCAGACGTTAAAACTGGCTCCTCGCTTGGTGTGCCTTGCATTAGTTTAGCAGCTGTACTGCACTGTGCACTGCAGGGCTGGAGGCGTGAAGAAGCTGTGGTGCTGGAGGGAGACCACAGGGCAGGGTTCAGCGGTACTCAGGTTCTCTGTGGCAGTCATGGCCCAGAGGTTTTCTGGGAGACAGGTTAACTATCCAGAAATGACTTGAACAGCTTTTGAAAAAATCAGGAGATGGTATGGTTCAAATGATAAAATGACCTGCTAAACAGATCCCCAAAACACTGTTAACGTGGTGTCGAGAAGCTATTCTGTACAACAGGCCAGAGCTTTGTGGTGCCTCAGTTTATTCCTCTGTTTATTGACTTCCTGCATCAAGCTTAAAATCCTAGGATCTGTGGATACATTATCATCATGAAAGAGTCTCTGTGAAAGAAAGTGAAAGTCCCTCAGTCATGTCCAACTCTTTGTGACCCCATGGACTGCAGCCTGCCAGGCTTCTCTGGAGGTCCATGGAATTCTCCAGGCCAGAATACTGGAGTGGGTAGCAGTTCCCTTCTCCAGAGGATCTTCCCAACCCAGGGATTGAACCCAGGTCTCCTGCATTGCAGGTGGATTCTTTCCCGTCTGAGTCACTAGGGAGGCCAGAGTAGCCATTCCCTTCCCCAGTGACCTTCCTGACCCAGGGATCAAACCCAGGTCTCCTGCAATGCAGGCAGATACTTTACTATATGAGCCTTTCAAACAATGCCAGGAGGCAGAGACTATTTTTATTTCCCATTTTATAGATGAGAACATTCAAGGCCCAGAATGGTTAGGCAGCTTCTCAAGGTCACAGTGCAACCAAGTGATAGAACTGGCATTCAGAGCCTGGCAGTCTGGTTCAAGAATCAGTGCTCTCAACTGTTATACTTTTACCCCAGGAAGGGTTATATTGCCCCTGACCTCTGAGAGTCAGTTCGTGAGGAAATGGGACATATATTCTGGTAATTATGAGAAGCTGTGTGATAAGGTTTAGCATAGTAGAAGAATAGGGCTTCCCTGGTGGCTCAGATGGTGGAGAATCTGCCTGTAATGCAGGAGACCTGGGTTGGATCCCTGGGTAGGTAAGATGCCCTGGAGAAGGGAATGGCAACCCACTCCAATATTCTTGCCTATAGTCCATGGGGTTGCAAAGAGCTGGACGCGACTGATTGACTAACGCGTAGTAGAATAATTCACTGGTACAGCGGTAGCACACCTGAGGGAGGTTAGTGGAGCAGAGAGGCCAGGGAAGAGTTCCCAGGAGAAATATTTGAGTCGTGAAGGATTCAGAAGAGTTAGACAAGGAAAAAAAGGGCCTTCTAAAGACTTTACTTTCAGGGATCATTTCTATAGTTCGTTACTAGAGAAGTTTCTCTGATCGTGTAGAGCGCCCGAAACCACGAGGAAGAGACACAGCGTTTTCTCCTGGGGAAAAAAAAAAAAAGGGCCTTCTAATTGAAAATTTGCAGATAGTTACAAAGATTAGATATAGATCAATAAAAATAATAGAAAATATTGTGGAAATGAAGGAAGGAATTAACATCTGTTGAGTGCTCAGGACTTTGTCGGGCCCAGTAGCTGTGGTGCACGGGCTTAGTAGGGGCTCTGTGTGCCCGTATGGACACAGTACACAAACATGCTATTTTTCCTCATCGTGAGTATCTTTACTGCTACTTTCCTGGCCAGCTGCTGCTCTGTTTCCTTGTTCCTCTGCAGCAGAACTCCAGGAAAGAGTGGTCTTTAATTCCTCACCTTCCTTCCATTCCCTCTTAAGCTCGCTTGTCCAGGTTCCTCCCCACAGTTGTTGAACATAGAGGTTAGTTCTCATCTTACTCGGTCTGTCGGTAGCACTGGACACGTTGAATACTCCCTTCTCTGTTAAGTCTTTCTTCACCTGGCCTCCAGGATGCTAAAATGTGCTTTTGGTTCCCCCCATCTTACTGGATATTTCTTCCTCATCCCACGATCGATCTTTGAACAGGTGGAGTGCTCTAAGCCTTGGGTCCAGTGAGCTCCCAGGCCGGACCTGTCTCCCCAGCTGCCTTTCTCACATACACAGCTGCATACTTGACATGCAGGCTTGTTTGTCAGGCATGGCAAATGTAACCTGTCTAAAACTCCGCTCCCAATCTTTGCCTTAATTCCTTTCCACCCACAGGGTGTCTCTGTCTCAGTTGGGGGCAGCTCCATCCGTTTAATTGCTTGTGCCAAAAACTTGGAGTCATCCTTGACCTTTCTTTCTCTTCTGTCCCACATCTGGTCTGTATCAGGAAGGCTGATTGTTTTCTACCTTTGAAATGTAGCCAGGATTTTCACTTCTTATTCCCTCTACTGCTGTCTCTCAGTTTAGGCCTTGAGCATCTCTTGCCTGCATTATTGCAGTTGTCTCCTAACTGTTCTCTGAGCTTCTGACCTTGTGCCTTTATAGACTGTTTTAACACAGTAGCCTCAGTGGTCCTTTGAAAAATCGAAGGCACCTGATATCTTTGTTCTGTTTCCTTGGCTCCTCAGCTCACTCAGAGTGCAGGCCGTGGTGCGCCTCCGTGGCCTGCTCTGCGCTCCATATTCTGGCCTTGATTACTCTCTGAACCCATCTCCTGCTCTTCCCTGCTCGGCTCACTGTTCAACTACCCTGGCCTTCTTGCTGTCCTTGAGAAGCTCCAGATGTGTGCCTGCCCCCATCTATTGTCTCTCCTTGGGCTGTACTTTCCCCTAGATAGCTATAGGAGCAGTGTGAACTTCTTCAAGCCTTCTCAAGAGTAATCTTCCCAGTGAGGCCGGTCCTTATTGAAAACTGTGATCCCATCTCAGAACTCCCATTCCACTTCTTTTTGTAGCATATACACTTTTAAACATTTTACAAAGTTAATGTTATTTATGAGGTCTATTTTTTGTTACCTCTTTCTGCCAAAATATTAACTTCCTATGGCTTTGCTCTGTTCACTGATGTATCCCAGGAGTATAGAACAATTCCTGCTGTAGTGGTGGTGGTGGTTTATTCGCTAAGTCGTGTCTGACTCTGTGAACCTATGGACTGTAGCCTGCCAGGCTCTTCTGTCTGTCCATGGGATTCTCCAGGCAAGAATATTGAAGTAGGTTGCCATTTCCTTCTCCAGGGGCTCTTCTGACCTGGGAATCAAATCAGGGTCTCCTGCATTGCAGGCAGATTCTTTGCCAACTGAGCTACGAGGGACATCCTAGACAGTTATGTTGTAGTTAGGAATGCTGTGGCAGTCTTGTGTGTTCAAGGTTTTTAGAGAAGGAGAGTGAATAGAACTTGGAGAGACGGGGCACTTCAGAAGAGAAGGGTATAACTGAACGTGTAGTGTTAAGATAGCGTCTATAATAGACTAGTTTGGTGGTGGTGGTGATTTTTGTGAAGAAGCAGTTAGAAAGCTTATAAAAGCAGTAAAAAGCTGGATAATGGAGGGCCTCCAGCCCTACCCTAGGGAGTTTGGCTTCATTTTTTGGTTAATTTTTTCCTTGAAGGAACACTGATTCATCTGCTGTGTGTAGGTTAGATTGGTGTAGGAAACCAGATAGAACACCTATGTGGACATGACAAAGGCTTGTCTTTGGATTTGGAGTTAGGAGTGGAGAGGAAGACTTGACCAAGAGAGTCAGCACTTATAACGGACGGACTCCAGATGCAAGGGACGAAGAAAAGGGAGGAGCTCAAGCTGATTTTGGAAGCCTCTAAACTGGTGATTGGGAATGGTGGGAAATTGTGATTAATTGGTGATTGGATTTGGTAGAGATGAAAGAGATGGCAGGTGAACTGATAGGAAGATGACAGGAGATAAGCCATGGGCTGATAAAATAAGGGATTTGGCTCTGTCTGTACATACAGAGTCACTGCTCTGTCGAGATGAAGGTGATTGTCTTTGGACAGGACAAGGATTGTGACGATTGAAGGTGGTTGGGTTGTCGACGTTAAGTGTCCTGTGCAGTTACAAGGGAGATGTAACTGCACAGGCTGGGGTGAAGAGGGACAGAATTCTTGAATGTGTAGCTGTTACTTATTGCTTCTTTTTCCTCCTCCCTTTTTCTCTCCACCAGTGGTTTGTTCTGCAACCCATTGCAGACTGATTTGTCGTCACTACTTTCCAAGACCACCAGTGACCACTGTGTGCTGAATGCAGTGTACAGTCATCCCTTGGTGTCCATGGGGTTGGTTCCCGGAGCCCTGAGTATACCTAAATCCACAGATTCTCAGTTGGTGTGGTACAGTGAATACATAAATAGCCTCTTTTCAGTCCTTATGCCCTCTTTTGGCTATTGGCAACCACTGGTCCCTTCCGGCCTCCCACCCGCCCTTCCCCACTCCCTGCCCCGAAACACTTTTTCTTGGTTCCCTTGGCTTCCATGATATAACTCTTGTTTCAGTCTCCCTTGATCTTCTTTCTTATGACTTCAGCTATGACCTGTGAGGGGCTTCCCTGGTGGCTCAGACAGTAAAGCGTCTGCCTGCAGTGCGGGAGACCCGGGTTCAATTCCTGAGTTGGGAAGATCCCCTGGAGAAGGAAATGGCAATCCACTCCAGTAATCTTGCCTGGAAAATCCCATGGACAGAGGAGCCTGACAGGCTACAGTCCATGGGGTCACATAGAGTCGGACATGACTGAGCGACTTCACTCACTCACTCACTCATGACCTGTGAACCAGTGAGAACTCAGTCACCCTCTCTTGCCTTGGATGTCCACTGGAGTGTTCTGTAGACATCAAATTAAATGTGTCTTAACCAAACCCATTGTCTTCCATTTAGGTTAGTGCCTCCTCCCCTATACCCTAATTCTCTTAGTGATCTTGTTCACTGGATACTCCAGTGATAAAGCTGAGTCATCTTTAAATTTCTCTTTGCCTTCAGTCCCCCATTTATGGACTTGTTGATGCTGTAGCTAACTTATGTCTGACCTCAGCCTTACCCTCTATTCCCTCTTGCCTTGGTGAGGCTACTGTCATCTCTTGCTTTCATAGTTGGTGTCTTCCCAGCTTCCAGATTCTTCCTCCACCAGTCCATCTTTTTTCCATGTTCCTGCCAGAGCTACCTCATGGACCTCAGATGTGGTCATGTCACTTGACCCCGAAGTGTTCTGAGCGGAGGGTCCCCAGTGTTGTCAAAGACCAAGTTTTATCACAACAGAGTAGTGGAAAGCACATGGGCCCTAGATTTTCACAATTTCTCTTACTTTTAGTCCTCTCAGTAAGGATGAAGATGATTTATTAAATGCCTATAGTGGTTTGTTAGGAATATCTTTTAAAGACTTCTCAAATTATATCTTGTTCTATAGCCTCTGCGAGCCAGTTGTCATTCCCAGAACACTGAGTACACTTTGATATGTCTCTGCCTTTGTTCAGTGCTATTCCCTCTGCTTGAACATCTTTTTCTTCTTTTTGAGACCTTACCTACCATGACCATGACCCCCTTGAGGCTTTCCAGCCACCAGTTTAACATTTATCATCTTTGATTATAGTTAGTTTTTTTTTTTACTTCTATTATTTTGATTTATTTGTTTTTATTATATAAGAATTACAAGACTATATTCTTGTAGTAAGTGTCAAATAATTCATAAGTTTGAAGAGCAAAATGGGAACTTCCTCCATCCTTTCCCTAGCTTTCTCTCCCTTCCTCCCTCTCCAAACCTGGGGGTGGGGAGGATTGATTCCTTCTCTTTATGATCCCATAGCAGAATGAGTCTCACTCTTTACATTTCCAGTGCCCAGTAAGCATTCAGCAGATATTTAGGTAATTGAAGAAGTCAGGTGTGATGGGCCTTCCCTGGTGGTCCAGTGATTAGGACTCTGCTTTTGCTGCTGCAGGCTCGGGTTCAACCCCTGGCTGGGGAGCTGAGATCCCACAAGCTGTGTGGTGGAGCCACTCCCCCCGCAAAACAAAAGAAAAAAAGAGGTGTAAAAACAGCAAATCCCAGAAGGTCAGTGTACGCCCTTGAGGTTAATAGTTGATAGTAGCAGCATTCAAAGAGTGTAGTAAGATTGAAATAGAGCATGAGTATAATTTTTCCAAAAGCCATGTAGCCAGCAAGCTCAGGTAATTTTTCGGGCAGGTAGAGGTGAGGAGCAGGTGAGCAAGAGGAGTTGTCAGAACAAATGCTGTGTAGATGGTACACTTTCTGGGAGGCCTCCAAAACTGATTGCTCCTGTGAGAATTGCTGGGGGGACGAGTGGGGGTGGGGTGAGGTGAGGTGAGGGCTGTGGATAGTGACTGAGGAAACCCACAAGGCAGAGAGAAATGAGGGAGGTGAGAGAGACTGATGGGAAGGGAAAGAAGCTGGGGGTTAGAGGGAGAAAAAGGTCTGTGTGTGTTTCACAGTTACACTCCGTGCTAGCTTCGTTTAGGGCCCTCGTGTACTCAGTACCTCATTTTGTCTCTTACAGGTGTTCTGCAAGGTAAGTATGATTGTTTGTTCCCATTTTACAGTTGAGGAAGATGAGGACCCCGAGGCTCAGGGAGGGTAATGTAAGTACGCAGCTTTTCCAAAGTTACATAGCAAGTTGATAGAGACGGGGTGTAGACGCCAAATTCTAAACTCACAGCCCATGTTCTTTCTGTAGCACTAGGTTTCTTCTTAAGCCTGTGCACGTTTACATAGGCATATTTACTTGAAGTGTAGCCCAAGTGGGTATATTGTCCCAGGAGAAGCAGTACATATAGTGACAATAACCTTGAAACTTGCATAATTTACCTCTTATAATAGAAAGGGCAATATGGTAAAAGTTTGCTGATAACAAATGAGAGAAAATAGATTTCTGCTCATTCTCTGATGTGATAGAATAGAGAAAATGTGCCTCCTGAGGGTAACGTGGTAGCTGGAGCACGTTACAGAACAACATAAAGGAAGATTCTTTGACTTTATGTGTTTCAGTTCAGTTAAGCCAGTTAGGCTTAGCATATGCAGTAGTTCATTTGTATCAGAGCAGTCTGGTGCTCTTTTATATGAAGGTTATAATGAAAAAGGTGTTTGGTCTCAGACTCCCTGGAAAGGTAAAGGTATTTTATGAGTTAAGTGCAGTTAAGGTAGAGGGGAATCATTGGTTTTTCTTTCTCTCTGCCTTGTGAGGATATGCAGGCAAGAATACTGGTGTGGGTTGCCATGCCCTCCTCCAGGGGATCTTCCCGATTCAAGGATCAAACCTGTGTTTCTTATGTCTCTTGCATTGGCAGGTGGCTTCTTTACCAGTAGCCCCACCACCTGGGAAGCCCTCATTGGTTTTTAAATTGGCTAATAATCAGACTTGGGATAAGTGTTTTTTTTTTTTTTTTAGAATAACAACTGGGTAATTTTTATAAAAATTATGTATGCTCATTCAAAATCAAGCAGTATCAAAAGGTATAAAGAACATGGCAAAAAAAGAAATCCTCTAAATCCTTGTACCCTGAACTATGATTAATAGTCCATATATCTTTGTTTCTGTCTATAAGATGAGAACAGATGCCTAAAATAAGTACTTTTATTAAAAAAGTGATCATGCTGATTTTTTGGGGTCATGCTTATTTAAAATAAAAATCATTTTATTATCATTTGCATTTAAAAAAGTATATTTTTTGCAAGATGTATATACTCAGAGGAAGTTGCAAAATGAGTACAAGGCTTTCCATTGTACCCTTCATCCAGATTCCCCCAATGGTGACATTTTACATAGCTGTGTGCAATATCAAAACCGGGAAACTGACATTAGTACATGTCAATTATTGACTATACTATAGACTTATTTCCCTTTTTACCATTTGTAACCTGCATTTACGTGTATGTGTGTGGTTCTGTGCAATTTATTCCATGTATTGATTCATGTAACTACCACCACAGTCAAGGTACAGAGCTGTTCCATCACCACTGAAGGTCTGACTCATTCCTAATATTTTTTTCCCCCTAATACCCTTTGTAACATTCCTCCTTGTCTCCTGGCAACCAGTATACTATCTGTTCTCCATCTCTGTAGTTTTGTCATTTTGAGAGTCGTGTGAATGTAATGTGCAGGCTGTAATCTTTTGGTATTGATTTTTTTTTCACTGAGCACAGTGCTCTTGAGGTCTCTCTATTTCATTTCAGTTTAATAGCAGAAAAAGGAACAAATGAAACTGAAAGATGATTTGTTAATTTCAAACATCTTTGCTTCAATAATTATTAACTCTTGATAAATTTCAGTAGGTTAAGGAAAAAAGGTTATGGAAGTGGAAAACATTTCTATGTAATGGAAACCATTACAAAGATGGCATTATTTTTAATATATTCCATGTTTCAGTTCTAGGCAGCATCAGTGAGCTTCATAATAGGAGAAATAAGATGTGTAGTCTTTCCACTTTTCCCTTTTTACTCTTGTTATTTTACTTTGTCATTGTCTTCAGAGCCTTTACAGTCTGTTCTATAACCACAGCACCCTCAGTGTTTAGTCTTAGTTTTATATTTTACAGAATCCAAATGTCTCCCCAGTAGTTCTTTTAACTATGGTCTTTCCATGTCTGAAATTTTTGATTCATTTCCCTGTAAGCTAGATTTTATTGTCACTCTTAAGAAATAGTGCCTTATTTGGTGATTTAAGAATGTCTCTGCCTTTTTATATGAAGGACATCTTGGCTGGGTATAAAATTTTTGGAAGACACTCATTCCCGTAGATCTTGAAGACATTGTTCCACCATCTGGGATTGGGTGTTTTCTTGAACCTTTTAATTTATTTAACATTGATGAGCTGATATATAATGTGTGTGTATACATATATAATTTTTTTTACCAGAAGAGTTTATGGTTGCTCTGTTTCCTGAATTACTCATTTTGAAAGTTTCTGTTGTCCTTACCCATAAATGACAGCTTGGCTGGGTGTAATATTCATGGGTCATACTTTTTTTTTTTTTTTTTTAGAATTCTTTGGATATTTCTCCATTGTTTCCTTCCATTGAAGGTTCAGTTCAGTTCAGTCCAGTTCGTTCGCTCAGTTGTGTCTGACTCTGCGACTCCATGGACTGCAGCATGCCAGGCCTCCCTGTCCATCATCAACTCCTGGAGTTTACTCAAACTCATGGCCATTGAGTCAGTGATGCCATCCAACCATCTCATCCTCTGTTGTCCCCTTCTCTTCCCTCCTTCAATCTTTCCCAGCATCAGGGTCTTCTCAAATGAGTCAGCTCTTCACACCACCTGAGTCAGCTCTTCACACCAGGTGGCCAAAGTATTGGAGTTTCAGCTTCGACATCAGTCCTTCCAGTGGACACTCAGGACTGATCTCCCTTAGGATGGACTGGTTGGATCTCCTTGCAGTCCTAGGGACTCTCAAGAGTCTTCTCTAATACCACACTTCAAAAGCATCAATTCTTCGGCACTCAGCTTTCTTTATACCAACTCTCACATGCGTACATGACTACTGGAAAAACTATAGCCTTGACTAGATGGACCTTTGTTGGCAAAGTAATGTCTCTGCTTTTTAATGTGCTGTCTAGGTTGGTCATAACTTTTCTTCCAAGGAGTAAGCGTCTTTTAATTTCATGGCTGCAGTCACCATCTGCAGTGATTTTGGAGCCCCAAAGAGTAAAGTCAGCCACCGTTTCCACTGTTTCCCCATCTACTTGCCATGAAGTGATGGGGCCAGATGCCATGATCTTAGTTTTCTGAATGTTGAACTTTAAGCCAACTTTTTCACTCTCCTCTTTCACTTTTATCAAGAGGCTCTTTAGTTCTTCGCTTTCTGCCATAAGGATGGTGTCATCTGTATATCTGAGGTTATTGATATTTCTCCTGGCAATCTTGATTCTAGCTTGTGCTTCATCCAGCCCAGCGTTTCTCATGATGTACTCTGCATATAAGTTAAATAAGCAGGGTGACAGTATACAGCCTTGATGTACTTCTTTTCCTATTTGGAATCAGTCTGTTGTTCCATGTCCAGTTCTAACTGTTGCTTCCTGACCTGCATACAGATTTCTCAAGAGGCAGGTCAGATGGTCTGGTATTCCCATCTTTTTCAGAATTTTCCACAGTTTATTGTGATCCACACAGTCAAAGGCTTTGGCATTTGTCTTTGAAGGTTGTTGTGTCGGAAAGCCTTGTTATCTTGATTGATGTAATGTCCCTCTCCCTTTACTTCAGTGAGAGAGAACTTGCCTTTTTTGCATGGTTGCTGGAAGAAATCTGTATCACTAAAGTTCAGTAACTCAGTTAGGTTATCTCTAGTGTGGATCATTCTTTTATGATTTTTCCTGGGAACATGGTATGCCTACCTTCATGTTTATACCTAGTTTCCTAATGTTGGATACGTTAGATTTCTAGTGTGTTTTGCATCAGAACTACAGTAAACACATTAAATGTATCTTTATCCATTTTTGTGAGATTGTTGGATAAGTTTCTAGAAGTGGAATTGTGGGGCAAACAGTACATTTAAAAATTCTGGTATTTAGTGCTTTTTGTACAAAATGATTATATCAGTTTATATTATCACTAGTGGGATTCTGGCTGACACCAGTAAAACTTTTTAATGTGAAAGATGAAAATGACACTTTAGGAATTTACATGTTATGTTTGGTTTTGAGTGAAGTGGAACATCTTTGGATGTTTTATTTCCATGTGTTTTTTCCCTGTGTCAGCTGACCATTCCTGACCTCTATTCATTTTTCTGTTGAGTCAGCCAACAATGTTTTGAAAAATGTAATTTGGCTGACTAGTTTCAGAATGTTGATAAAATTAGGTTTGGAATAGCCTATACATTTGGTTGATTAAGCTCATGCCACTAATTTTAGTTAGATTAAGAACACTATAATTTCTTGTACACTGATATTGTAGACTTGAATAAAATGATTGTCTTGGGATAGGACTATATAATCTGGTAGTTTTGGTAATTTTATGAACCGTCATACATTTACCTTTTGTCTATGATCTGTGTAGTTTAGTTGTGTATTCCTCCCCACTTGGTTTCAGGTTTATTTGTTACAACATAATGTAAGAACAGGTTTAATTGCAGGAAAGTGGTTCCATTGCCAGAAAGTTGCAGAACTCACCCTGGTGAATGGTTTTTCTGGTAATCATTTGTTGCTGATCCTGTTGGTTTGGTGTATTAATTTAGAATGTTAAAGCATATGTGAAGTAACTTCATAGGAGAGTTTATCAGTCACGCTTAGGATTTCTCTGATTTTCTGCTGAAATTCCTCAAATGGCAGAGAGCCTATACTTGCTTAAGAGAAGGCCCTGTCCTGGGGCTTTAGGTCAAAGCAGCTCTCTTCAAACCTGAAATTTCTTGCAAATCTTGAACTGTATGTTAAATCTTTATTGTTTAGAAGTCAATAATATTGTTTAGAAGTCAATATATGTTTTTCTTTCTTCCTCTCTCCCTCTCCTTTTTTCTCCCCTTTCCTCCCTCCCTGATCTTTACAAAGATCCAGGCATATATATATGTGTGTGTGTGTGTGTGTGTGTATATATATTTTTTTTAAGTCTTTATTGAACTTGTTACAATATTGCTTCTGTTTTATGTTTTGTTTCTTTTTGGCCACAAGGCATGTGGCTTCTTAGCTCCCCAATCAGGGATCCAACCTGTGCCTCCTGTATTGGAAGCTAGGAGTCTTAACCACTGGACTGCCAGGAAAGTCCCAGAAACATACATTCTCTTTGAGGAGCACTCTGTGTCCACTGTCACATTTTTCTGTTGGGGTTGACTGATCCATGTCTCCAGAATTCTATGGATAGACATACTTATCTGAGGAGTGCTGAAAAATCATATCATGGTGTATCTGTGAAGGAGACTTCTTATGAAGGGAAAAAACTTGAAGACTTGAAAAGACCCCAGAAATATAAACCATCCCTCTTTACACCTTAAGAGTGAACAGATTGAAAGAGAACTGTTGGCATACTCAGTAGACTCTTGATATGTAATACTTGTGTTTTTGGTTATTTGTCAGTAACTTTCAAAGCCTTTGATAAATCATTTGTTGTTTTAGAGAAGTGTGACTTGCAGTGCCTTCAGGTGTCTGGAACAAGTCTCTTGGCTGGCATATAAGTGGGCCTGTCTGATTGCCTAGTTCAGTACAGCCTGGGGGGTTCTTTACTCTTCAGAGTTATGACTTGAGAGTTATGAAAATCTTCATTACTTTATGAAAAGTAATCCCCGAAAGAAATTCAATTCGTAGAACTGATGATGCAAATGAAACGATCTGAGGAAGTTAAAAGTTCTTAGTTAGCATAGAGGAGTTATGGACAAATTAGAGTACAGGGTTAAAATTTGGTGTCTTCCACACTCTAGTTGTGGAAAGAAAGGAAAGCAATTCGTAATACTAGGTGTGAATGCTGGGCGGTGGCAAACATTGCTGATTGTAGAAAGTTGAAAAGACAGTTAATTTGTGATGTTACTTTGTTCACCAGGATATCTGTAATTTGGCAAACATTGCTGATTGTAGAAAGTTGAAAAGACAGTTAATTTGTGATGTTACTTTGTTCACCAGGATGTCTGTAATTTGTAATTCTTCACTGAAATGCAAAGTCAGGAGTGGGAGGAAGCACTGTTGGTGAATTTGGGGCCTCACTTGCAACAGAGTTCCCAAATAATTGCAAATCAGCTGGCCTGCAGCTATTGAGTGTAAACATGGGAAGGGCAACTAGAAAGTATGGGCGTGTGTGTGTGTGTGTGTGTGTGTGTGTAGGGGTGTGTGTGTGTGTGTGTAAAGATGGGAAAGGGTGACTAGAAGGTGTGTGTGTGTGCGCGCGTGCATATGTGCACGCTCAGTCACTCTTTGCGACCCCTTAGACTGTAGCCCGCCAGGCTCCTCTGTTCATGGAATTTTCCAGGCAAGAATGCTGGAGTGGTTTGCCATTTCTTTCTCCAGGGGATCTTCCAGACCCAGGGATTGAACCTGTGTCTCTTGCATCTCCTGCGTTATTGGCAGGTGGATTCTTTTTCACTGAGCCGCCTGGGAAGCCCTGACTAGAAGTCATAGAAGTTTTTAACTTTTGGAAGATGAGATGTGCACGGCAGCAAGTGATTACAGTGCTGGGGGAAAAGCGATGATGGTGTCTCCAAAGGCAGCTACTCTTGGAAAGGCTTTATTTGATTACTGAGGAAAGGAGCTTTATTATTGTCTAGGAAATTATTCCTCTATACTCTGAATCCTGGTTTTAGATAAAGAAATTTAATTATTATTAATAGTAGTAATTTTTTTTTGGCTATGTCATTTGGCATGGGGCATCTTAGTTTCCCAGCCAGAGACTGAACTTGTGTCCCTTGCAGTGAAAGCATGAAGTCTTAACCATTGGACTACTAGGAGGTCCCTAATTTTTATTGACGTGTAGTTAATTTATAATGTTGTGTTAGCTTCAGGTGTACAGCAAAGTAATTCAGCTGTATATATATGTATAATATATATCTTGCCTGGAAAATCCCATGGGCAGAGGAACCTGGGGGTCCATGGGGTCGCGAAGAGTCGGACACAACTGAGCGACTCCACTTTGACTTTTCACTTTGGTGTATTGGAGAAGGAAATAGCAACCCACTCCTGTGTTCTTGCCTGGAGAATCCCAAGGACGGGAGAGCCTGGTAGGCTGCTGTCTATGGAGTCGCACAGAGTCGGACACGACTGAAGTGATTTAGCAGCAGTATAAGTTATATATATATTTTCAGATTCTTTTCCATTGTAGGTTATTACAAGTTACTGAATATAGTTTCCTGTGCTATACAGTAGGCCCTTGTTTATTTTATATATAGTAGTGTGTATCTGTTAATCCCAAATTTATCCTTCACCCCCTTTTCCTCTTTGATAACCATAAGTTTGTATTCTATGTCTGTGAGTCTGTTTTATAAATAAATTTATTTGTATCATTTTTTAAGCTTCTTCATAAATGATATCACGGTATTTGTCTTTCTCTGTCTGGCTTATTTTATGTAGTATGATGATTTCTGGGTCCATCCATGATGCTGCAAATGGCATTATTTCATTCTTTTTTACTGGCTGAATTGATGAGTATGGTGTGTCACTGGACATTTGTGTTGCTTCCATGTCTTGGTTATTTTAAGTAGTGCTGCTTTGAACATTGGGGTGCATATATCTTTTCTAATTAGAGGGTTTTTCTTTTTTTGGATATACGCCCCAGAGTAGGGTTGCTGGGTCACATGATAGTTCTATTTTTAGTATTTTTAAGGAACCTCCATACTGCTGCACCAATTTACATTTCCCACCAAGAGTGTAGGAGGTTTCCTTTCTCTACATTCTCTCCGGCATTTATTAAATTTAGACTTTTTGATGTTGGCCCTTCTGACCAGAGTGAGGTGATACTGCATTGTTATTTTGATTTGCATTTAGAGAAAAAACAAATTAAGTGATCTATCACGGCTTTATGTATTCAATTTAAGCATCTGGTTTTGAGATATTTTAGACTTTCAGAGGAGTTGCAAAAATAGTACAGGGAGTCTCTTTATACTCTTTTTTCGTAGGAATTTATTAAAGTCAAAAACAGAGTCACAATAGCCCAGTCTTGCAAGATTTGTGGCCAGTAGTTTAGCTCAGTTTCTGCACCTACTTGCTTCTAGTACTGTTTGGCAGTTACAGTTGGTACTAATGTGATCACAAAGTCTTCTCCACCATTTTTTGTTTGTTTTTGCTTATTTTTTCCTGATTATAAAAGGTATTTTGAACTCTGTAGACTATTTGATAAGTATAAAATAGGCAAGAAATTACCACCATCTGATTCAGCCTCTAATAACATTTTTCTTTTCTTCCAGTGTGTTTTTCTATTTACTTTTAAAAAATGGTTGAGATCACACCGTAAATGTACTTTTTTCTTCTGCCTTTTCCACTTAATATAAGTAGTTTTCTCAATCATTAAATACTTCATAAATATTTACAATGGCTCTATAATATCACATTGCATGAATTCTTCGATAGTTAGATTGTTCCATTTTTCACCATTGTAAATAATATGTGATTAATATTTTTGCTAAAAGCTTTTTCTGTGTTTCAGAAAATTGCCTTAGAATAGATTCCCAGAAGGGCCCAAAGGGTATGAAGTTTTTTTTTCTTTTTTTTAAATAAATCTTTTATTTTAAAGGTATGTCATTAGCCTTTTTCCAGAAAGCTTATACCAATTTATTCTCCCACAAGCTGTAGAAAAATACCAGCATTGCGTAGCCTTCAGAAAAATTGTTGTAGAATTAGTAGGTTTTGAAAATGGCTTTTCATTGTTCCTCAGTTTCTTTTTTTTCTTTGGTAGGAAAAGTTTTTACCAAGTTAGATTTTATTTTTGTTTGTTTGTAGAAGACATCCCTTATGCTTACTTTACTTACTATTTATCCTTTACAGTCATCTCTTGCAAGTGGTGCCTTAAGCATTTTTTTCCCCGTCGTCTTAAGTAGATTTTTATTATTATTTTTAATTGTGGTAAAGTACATATAACAGAGGAACTAAAAAGCCTCTTGATGAAAGTGAAAGAGGAGAGTGAAAAAGTTGGCTTAAAGCTCAACATTCAGAAAACAAAGATCATGGCATCTGGTCCCATCACTTCATGGGAAATAAATGGGGAAACAGTAGAAACAGTGGCAGACTTTATTTTTTTGGGCTCCAAAATCACTGCAGATGGTGACTGCAGCCATGAAATTAAAAGATGTTTACTCCTTGGAAGGAAAGTTACGACCAACCTAGATAGCATATTAAAAAACAGAGACATTACTTTGTCAACAAAGGTCTGTCTAGTCAAGGCTATGGCTTTTCCAGTGGTCATGTATGGATGTGAGAGTTGGACTGTGAAGAAAGCTGAGCGCCAAAGAATTGATGCTTTTGAACTGTGATGTTGGAGAAGACTCTTGAGAGTCCCTTGGACTGCAAGGAGATCCAACCAGTCCATTCTGAAGGAGATCAGCCCTGGGTGTTCTTTGGAAGGACTGATGCTAAAGCTGAAACTCCAATACTCTGGCCACCTCATGTGAAGAGTTGACTCATTGGAAAAGACTCTGATGCTGGGAGGGATTGGGGACAGGAGGAGAAGGGGACGACAGAGGATGAGATGGCTGAATGACATCACCGACTTGATGGACATGAGTCTGAGTGAACTCCGGGAGTTGGTGATGGATGGGGAGGCCTGGTGTGCTGCAGTTCATGGGGTCGCAAAGAGTCGGACACGGCTGAGCGACTGAACTGAACTGAAAACATAGCAGAAGGGCTTCCCCAGTGTCTCAGCAGTAAAGAATCTGCCTATAATGTGGGAGCCGCGGGAGACATGGATTTGATCACTGGGTCGAGAAGATCCCCTGGAGTAGGGTATGGCAACCCACTCCAGTATTCTTGCCTGGAGAATCCCCATGGACAGAGGAGCCTGGTGGGCTACAGTCCATAGGGTTGCAGTGAGTTGGACATGACTGAAGTGACTTAGCACGGCATGATACATATAACAGTTGACCGTTTTGAAGTGTACAGTTAGTGACATTAAAACTATATTCACCATGTTATGCAACTACCACCACTCTCTAGTTGTAGAGCTTTCTGACTCTCCTTTGGAAACCCTGTACCCAGGAATAGTCACTCCCCATTTCTCCCTGACAACCACAAAGCTGCTTTCTGTCTCCATAGCTGTGCTTATTCTGATGTCTCATATATATGGAATCATATTCAACTTCAAAAAGAGTCACAACCTAAAAGTTGAGAGTTATGTTTTATTTGGTGAAAACTTTAAGGACCTAAGCCTGGGAGACAGCATCTTAAGTAGTCCTGAGAGAACTGTTCCAAAGAGGTGAGGAGAGGAGTCAGGTTATATAGAAGTCTTAACAACAAAGGGCAGGTAGTCTGAACATCAAAGGATTACTGTTAATCAAAGAAAACCAATGGACGTGAATTCGAGCAAACTCTGGCAGATAGTGAAGGACAGGGAAGGACAAGGAAGCCTGGTGTGCTGCAGTCCATGGGATTGCAAAGAGTCAGACATGACTTAGTGACTGAATAGCAAAGAAAATCTGATACCCCAAGTTAAGAAATTTAGCAAATTTTTTTTCCTATGTATGGTAAGTTGCAGGAGCCTGGGCTCACTGAAATCATTCCTTTCAAATGCATCTCGACTATCCTGGGGCCAGTATCCTGTGTTTTCACATGCTGACCGCTGTTGAGCTCACCAGAGTGGGTGGCTGCAGTCCAACGCCTGTTAGATCCCAGGTACTTCTCTCCTTCCTGAGAGCCCTGAAGGGCTGGAATCGCTGATGACTGTGACATCCTTGTTTATTGATATGGCAGGAAATATTCCAATTCTCACAATATATA
Organism: Oryx dammah; assembly: GCF_014754425.2. Classification (NCBI taxonomy): domain Eukaryota; kingdom Metazoa; phylum Chordata; class Mammalia; order Artiodactyla; family Bovidae; genus Oryx; species Oryx dammah. The sequence goes on along the minus strand of NW_024070186.1, from coordinate 182,727,183 downwards.
TGGCCTCTCAGTATCTTTTAAAGCAGAAAAAAAGATGAATTAGATTAAGTAAAATTCAGATTGAATCTATGTGTTAATATTAGAGTTTGCTAATTGACAGTCCATCTATTAAAAGTCTTAATTCAGCATATTTACTGGTCAAGATTTCCCATCCCTAGTTTGTGATTGTTGCTGGTGACAGAGGGCCACAGGCCTTCCGGGGAGGAGGGAACCTAAAATAAGGACAAAGATAGAAAGAGTATGGTGCTTGGAGAGTGAAAGTCAATGAAGTGAAAGCACATTCCATGGCTGGGAATATACAGGAAGCCCTTCTCAAAGTTAACCGCTACAGCAGCAAGATTTGAAGAACTTTAGGTAAGGCGCCTCCCTCTGTGTCATCAAAAAAAAAAAAAAAAAGGCAACAAAATGGCCTAAAAATGAATAAGTTTTTGACAGTATCTAATGCACAAGAACTCAAGAAATGGGTGAATTTTTGCTTAGAAGTAAGATTGGTATTGGGGACAGCAAGGACAGACAGAGAAGGGCCGGGGCATCTGGTTTTCACGTTTGATCTCTTCGCTGGAAGTCCTGGGAAGTGGGGGACGTTTTGTGTGTTTGGTTTTTCGTTTTTTACATGGAAGTTTTTCCAAGGGCCTTCAGAGTTTGATCAGATACTCACTGAGATGCAATGCTTGGTGCAGATGGAGGGTTGTATTTATGGAACCATGTACAGCTTCTGTGGTCAGTTCTTCTGTGGGCAAGTCAGTGTCTTGTTTTCATTAGTCAACACGCTGATCACTTTCCCAGAGTGGGGGGGTCAGTGTGAATCAGCAAAGCCAGTGATCAGCACTTGGGTTAGAGATACCTCAGTCCCCCAAGTAGGCAGTGACCTCATTTTATTTCAGCGTGGCTTATGATTAAGCAGTTAAGGACCGATTTTTGCAGCAAGTATTCAGAAAGGAGTACATTTAGTGTTTAGTGATTTTAATACATTCCTAGATATCTGAAGACTAGTATAACCTCTTGTTTAACAACATGGGTTTGGGGCCTGAGTTTGAATCCTGGCTGTTCCACTTAACCAAGTATATGACCTGGGACAAGTGACTTAATCCTTTTGGGCTTCTGTTTCCTGTCTGTGCAGTGGGATTGTGTACAAGGATTAAAGGAGTTGATGCCAGTTCATTAGGACACTCTGGGGAAGTGATTAACTTGTTTACTAATGAAAACAAGATACTGACTTGCCCACAGAGGAACTGACCACAGAAGCTGTATATGGTTCCGTAAGTGCACCAAGCACCAAGTTAGGACAGGGCTTCCCTGGTGGCTCAGTCGGTAAAGAAACTGCCTGCATGTAGGAGACCCAGGTTCGATCCCTGGGTTGGGAAGATCTCCTGGAGAAGGGCATGGCAACCCACTCCAGCATTCCTGCCTGGAGAATCCCATGGACAGAGGAGCCTGGTGGGCTGTAGTCCATGGGATGGCAAAGAGTCGGACACGACTGAGCAACGGACACCTGTAGGACAGCGCCTGGTGTGTACCAAGTGCTAAGTAAATGTTAGCTTTTTAGGTTATCACCATTGTATAACTAGTTTACAGCTTCACTTAACATAAGAGAAAGAATTAAAGTAACTCCTGTGACAAGTGTTTATTAAGTGCCTGCTGTGTGCTTAGGTAGACCCTGGGAATAGAGATGAATTGGAAGTAGTCTCTGCCTCTGCACTCCAGGCCACTGGAGGGACCTAGCAGGAAATTTCTTTTTTCTCCCATTCTCTCTCTTTCTCTTTTTAAACAAGTGAACAAGGTGCAAAATTTAAATGATGCAATAGAGTGTACAGAGAAAAGTCGGCCTCTTTCTGTTCCCCTGCCCCCAGTACTCCATTCTCTTCTTCAGAAGCATCCACCATTGCCAGTGTAAATGAGAGAGAGTATTTGTGTGTGTGTGTGTATTTTTCTCTTAGCCCTTCTACGTCTACTAATGGCTAGCATACTATACTTACTGGTGTATTGTTTCACAGTTGCGTAGTATTCCATGATGTGGATGTACCTTATTTAACTAATCTTGCTTTGATGAAGTTTTAGGTTGTTCCCAATCTTTTGTTTTATAAAGTGTTGACCTGAAGATCTTTCACACATAAACTTTGGGCGGGGGGGTGGGGGAGAAACTGCTGAAAGTATACTTGCTGGATGAAGCTGTCTGTGCATTTAAATTTTTGTACATGTTGCTAAGTCGTCTTCTGTTGCTGTGGTACTGGTTTTCAGTCTCACCAGCATTGTTTGCAAGTCAAAGAGGTCAATTCAGTCCACCGTCTTCTGTGTAATGTTAGGAAGCCCACAAACACTGACTGGCCCAGCCGCGGGAACTTCAGTAGGTTTCATGGAGGTGGTGCCGTTTTTCAAGGAGTCTTGAAAATGCGTAGATAAGAGTTCCCTAGGTAGGGAAGGTGGGAATGGCGTCTGAGAAGATGTGGAGGTGGTGCGTGGAGAAGATGGGTCTAGCTGGGGCCCAGGATGGGTGAGGAAACTGAAGAGGGAGTGTGGGCCCGGTGAGGTCCAAGGGGCAGGTCAAGGCCAGGTGACGGGGTGACTGGATCAGCTGTGATGGGCAGATGGCAAAGACCCTGGGTGGTGGTGAGAGGTATCCAGTTGAAGGATATTTAGAGAATTTGTAAACCAGTCTTTAGCAACCATTTATTACCTGAAAAAAACTTGCCATACTTGGTGGAACCTGAATCAAAGCTGGAAGGGCTTTAATGCTGGGAATTTTAGTGTGGTGGTTTCTTGGAGAGGTCCTGACTGCTGGATAGGTGTTTCAGTTCTCCTGTTCATCCCTGTTAATTCAGCAGTCTCTGATTGAGTCTGTATTATGTATTGGGATTCTGTGTAATATTATTTCCTTAAAAAAACAAAAGCAAACCAAACAGCTTTTGCTGCTGCAGTCGTGGATTTGGTTCCAACCCATGTTGTCCCAAACACAAACAGAAGCCTGGAAGAGGACGGCACCATTCTTATAGTCTTTGTTTGTAGCCCTGGTGAAGATGGTGGCATTCTTGGAATTTTTTTGAGCATTTAGTTGACTCTTATTTGGAATTTTTGTTTCTTTGGTGTCTTCCTTTTTTTAAAGGTTACTGACTCATTAATGAAAAAAACAGTGAAATAGTTTTGCTCCTTTATGGTTAAGGGTGCCAGTGGATTTGTATGTTATGTCATTGACTTCTCATAACTACCTAGAGTGGGGGGAGACTGTTGTAAATCCATTTTGCAAGTGAAATACCTGAGGCTCAGAGAGATGAAGTCATTTGTTCAAGGTCATGCACCAAGTAAGTGGTGAAGTTAGAGGTCAGACACAGATCTGGAGAGCCCATACCCTTCATGGTTATGCTGTGACAATTCACTTTTAAGGCGTTCCCAGGAATGGTAGTGTCCAGCCTTCCCAGTAACGGTGGAAGGGCGCACACAGGTGCAGTGGTGTGGAATTTCTGTCCCTTGGCTTTGGACTGTTGCCCATCAGTTCAGTTCAGTTCAGTTGCTCGATCGTGTCCGACTCTTTGCAACCCCTTGAATCACAGCACACCAGGCCTCCCTGTCCATCACCAACTCCTGGAGTTCACTCAGACTCACGTCCATCGAGTCAGTGATGCCATCCAGCCATCTCATCCTCTGTCATCCCTTCTCCTCCTGCCCCCAATCCCTCCCAGCATCAAAGTCTTTCCCAATGAGTCAACTCTTTGCATGAGGTGGCCGAAGTACTGGAGTTTCAGCTTTAGCATCATTCCTTCCAAAGAAATCCCAGGGCTGATCTCCTTCAGAATGGACTGGTTGGATCTCCTTGCAGTCCAAGGGACTCTTGAGAGTCTTCTCCAACATTATAGTCCAAAAGCATCAATTCTTCGGTGCTCAGCCTTCTTCACAGTCCAACTCTCACATCCATACATGACCACAGGAAAAACCATAGCCTTGACTAGACGGACCTTAGTCGGCAAAGTAATGTCTTTGCTTTTGAATATGTTATCTAGGTTGGTCATAACTTTTCTTCCAAGGAGTAAGCATCTTTTAATTTCATGGCTGCAGCCACCATCTGCAGTGATTTTGGAGCCCCCAAAGATAAAGTCTGCCACTGTTTCCCCATCTATTTCCCATGAAGTGATGGGACTGGATGCCATGATCTTCGTTTTCTGAATGTTGAGCTTTAAGCCAACTTTTTCACTCTCCTCTTTCACTTTCATCAAGAGGCTTTTTAGTTCCTCTTCACTTTCTGCCATTAAGGGTGGTGTCATCTGCAGATCTGAGGTTATTGATATTTCTCTCGGCAATCTTGATTCCAGCTTGTGTTTCTTCCAGTCCAGCGTTTCTCATGATGTACTCTGCATATAAGTTAAGTAAGCAGGGTGACAATATACAGCCTTGACGTACTCCTTTTCCTATTTGGAATCATAGTGAGGAACAAAGCCGAGAGGTGGAAATCAAAAGCAGCACTTTCTCTTTCCCTCTCTTCCTCTCCTTACCCCAGTTGAGAACTGTGAATAGGGCCATAATGTACTCCTCTTTCCAGCTAGTTGTTCCTGTTATGTGGGGATTGGAGGCTGGTGGAAAGCTGTTGAGTCATCCCTGCCTTACCCGGGGATGTGAGCAAGGCCAGGGTTCCTGGCAGGTCAGACAATTGGACAGGAGCTAAGTATCCATTTCCTTTCTCCTGTGTACCTCCCACCTCCACTTCCCCCACTCCCCTCATCCCCCCCAAAAAAACACCCCTGGAACTGCCACTGTTTTGCCTTTGTAACCCAGTGAATCTTCAAAGGGCTGGAGGCACAGGATCAGTATAGTTTCAAATTACAGTAGCTTTTCCATATTGTAAAAGTTACAGCTTTTAAACAAAATCACAGTCATGAGTACCAAGCTTATTCTTGAAAGTAAAACTTAAAAGACAGCTGCATTGACTAGTAGAGCTGTGCGGAACCCAGCATCCAGGAGAGTCCCTGGCTGAGAGAGTTGCTCTTACAAGAGCACATGGTGTCTTCTATCCTGGTGGCGCGTGGTCATCTGTGGTGACGGGAGGAGCATCTAGAGCTCCCAGCCAGGAAGCGTCGCTTCCTACTGAGCGCACATCTCTGCTTGTGCAGCAGCACCACGCTTCCTGCCGCGTGCAGCGCCCTCAGAGGTCCTCCGGCAGCTGCTCTCATGGGCATCGTGGTTTCTGTTGTGTGGGATACATCAGCACCCTTGGGCAGTTGGCAGTGGTACTTTGAGAGCCTTAAAGTAACGTGACTGATTGTAAATTAAGAATTACAGTATTAAGGTGGTGCAGGGTGTATTGAGAGGGACAAGCTGACGACAACTTTAGGGGACTTTGTCTTTATAAAAGCAAATCCAAACATGGAGGGTGGGCTGAGAGTAACGTATAGTGAGAGAGGGATAACTTATTAGCTAACATTTACATAGTGCTTTATCATCAACTTACCTGGTGGCTCAGAGAGTAAAGAATCTGCTTGCCATGCTGATCTAGGTTCGATCCGTGGGTTGGGAACATCCTGTGGCGAAGGGAATGGCAAACCCACTCCAGGATTCTTGCCCGGAGAATTCTGCAGCAGTCCATGGAGGGTCGCAAAGAGTCGGACACGACTGAGCAGTTTAACACCTTTGCATTTTCCTTTTATCATCAACTGCATGACACACACCTGATTGCGTTTAGTCCAAGGATGCCTGTCCAGCAGCTTGCAGGATTTGCCCAAAGTCATGTAGGCTGTACTCTGGAGTGGGGCCTGCCTCTCACCTGGCATTTCCTCTGTGGCCGAGGACCTCTTAGTGTTAGCACTGGCTCGCATGAAGCCTGTTCAGTCATTTCTCATGTAAAGAGCTCCTTTTCTGTGTCCCTTCATTCCTGCTCTGGTGCCCGTTTGGCGGATTGTCGTCTGTACCCGAGGTGGGAGTTGTACTGGAGCAGATTCTTCTGGGCTCTCTCTCCCACCTCACTTTTTTTCCTTCCCACAGGAGAGATTGATTACTGATTTGTTTATGATGAGTGTGTGGTGGCGGGGAGCCTAGTAACATGGCCCGCATCTACCAGGTAGAAAGTCACTGCATCAAAGCTACCCCAGCTTTCAAGGCTTTCACCTGTCTCCCTGCAGGAGAAGCTCATGTCGCTCTATGTCCTGCCTTCCTGTCGTGGCTGGACCTGGGCAGGCTGGGGCAGTTCAGAACAGGAAGGAGGCTGCAGCTTTGCCCATCCTGAGGAGGACATTAGACTTTGATCTGTACTTCGTCTCTTGAGATTATATATCGATGGATAGAACTAGGGTGAGGGAAAGGAAGTGATTGTCCTCTCTCAGATTCCAGCACTGGAGATGGAGATGTTTGCCAAAATTTCAAACATTATTTTACCTGTTATTTAGAAAGCCAGTTCTGTTCCAGAGTAGTTTAGGAGGCATGTGGTATGGGATTTACAGGAGACTTGCTCCTAAACAGTTCCAGTGGCAACAGCAGTGAGATGAAAGCAGTTATGTTTGAGCTGCAGTGGTAATTGTGATTCATGTTTGCTGCCTGTTTTTACGGTGGTTCATCAGCCCCGCACCCATCCACTTCCTGATTTCATCAGAGGCAGGGTAACAGCAGGTCATTCACCATCCCTACAGCTCTTGGAGCAGAACACCTCTGCGCTTCTTCAAGGGGTAGAGGAGCTATGGCTGGGAAGGGACTCTGGTGGCCCTGCCCAGTGACTTGACCAGTAGCTGGCCAACTGTGGGCAAGATGCTCTCTCTGAGCTTTATTTTCCTGATCTATAAAAGGGGGTTGACTTGCTGTTCTTTGGGGTTTGTTTTATTTCTCTCTTAAGATTCCATGGTCCTGATTTAGGAATTCTTGGTAGCATGCCTTGTGTAAAAATGTGCTCAGTGCGTATCTTTTGAGTTTAATTGACTCCGTATGCAGATGTAAACATTCGTCCTCCTGGGGTATGTACCTGGGAAAGAGCAGCAGATGGGACTGTGAAGAGAGAGCCCAGTCTTGGCTGTATTACTCATTTATTTTAGACAGTTTCTTGCAGAATAACTATTTTTATCATTTACTTTTTTGGCTGTCTAATTAAAGCCTTCTGACTAGAATATAAATAAATAAGGATATACACTGTATGTATTTTAGCTCCTAGTGGGATGTGGTTATAGTCCAACCAGCAGATGCAAAATTTTTAATGTCTGACCTAGGTATTATCCTTTTTCAGAAACAGTGTGAGATAACAGATTTGGCATCTGAGAAAGTAACATAATTTCTTCCCTTATTGTATTCTCTTCTCACTTTTTCTTTCCTCTTTGACCAGCTAACTTGGAGCGGTGTGGAGCAAGATGGAATGTACCAATCCAACAGATGAGATTTTAAAAAACTTCACTTGGAAAAATTTCAAATTGACAAATCTGGCAAAGAAAGAGTAGTACCAGGAACACTCTTAACACTCTTTCTACAAACTCACCTTTTGTTAACATTTTGCCGTGTTTGCTTTATTATTTGCACTTCCTCTCTGTATCTATTATATATGTATATATATGCATATACGTCCATTCACATGATATTTTCTGAATCATTTGAGAGTAAGTTGCCTATGTCATGGTCCACTGCCCCTGTATAGTGTATTTCCTGATAGAAATATTCTCTTACATAACCATGGTGCAGCTGTCAACTTTAATTAATTTAACATCGATTCAGTAGTTTTATCTGATCTACCATCTGTATTCCAGTTTTGTCAGTTTGCCAAATTAAGTTCTTTGTAGCATTTTTTCCCCCCTCCATTGTAGTATCTAGTCTAGAATCAGGTATGAGTTACTTGTGATGACTCTGTAGTTTTCTTTAGATTTGCTGGAAATTTTTGAAACCAGTGCACCTGTCCATTCATAGCTAATTGGTGCTTCTTGTTTTTATAGCTTGTCCAGTAGTACAGGGATAAGGTTTTCCCAGCATAAAACAGTGTCTTCTGGGTATGAGATGTTTCCTCTAATTGGTCCCCGTGGGGACAGAATACACTGCTTTGACTTTCTCGTGACGACCGTGGGACCAGTTGGGCTTCCTGGCTCAGACGCTGGGCTGTCACACTGCTCCTCACTCCCAGTCCTCAGCTGTCAACAGAGCCTTTTGTTCATGGAAGAAATAGAATCTGACTGGGCACTGTCTGCAGACCCAAGAAATACCGGGAGCGGGAGGAGGGGATGTCTTGCCGTTGATCAACTTTATGGTAGATTTAGACTAAAGCAGAAAGGTGCCTTTTTATGGTTAGAAATATGTTTAGATGTAGCCGCAGTGTATGTTTTAATCAAATATTAAGTATCTGCATGATGATATCATACAAAGTTATGTCTGTAGTTACTCTCAAAGGGCAAATATCATTCAGACTTAAGCTGTAGGCGAGACAGCCAGGAGCCTTTGTAGGCACATGTGTAACTTCAGTAGTTAGTTGCAGACACATCATAGAGTTGTGATAAGTACATCTGCCTGGGCTTTGTTTTCCCAGAACAAAGTGTGGCGCTCCCTGTATTTCCATCAGTAGAAAACGTGTTCCGTGTTCCGCGCCCCGTCCTGCCCTGCAACTTTTGTGTATAACTTAATTACTCCACTATGTATCTGTTGTCTCAGCATTCAACACCCCAAGTGTTAGACTTTGAAGATTCAACTGGTTTCACCAGTTTGCTTTTAGAGAAATAAAATGAGTTTTCTAGTTCATCATGGTTTGTTTAGTTTGTGTCTCAATCTGCAGACACTGTTCTTTAAAAAACAAAGAGTAGTGATGGGAAGGGTGGGAAGTCTTGTTCTGTGCACGCTTCTCCTGCCTGGGTCTTTCCTGATGTGCTTCCTGGCGTTTTGAACTGCCTGCAGGAAGGGATGGACGGATGGATGTCACATTGATTTCCATTGTGTGTTATTTTAAGCTTAGTATTTCATCTCATATTTATGTGCAGGCCTAAAGGCCAAGGAGATTTTCCTTCATCAGTTTTCTTTGCAGTGGTGAAGGGTGCAGGGAAGAATGTGAATTTTCTTTTGAGAGTTTAGACATCCATGGTAATCCTCTTAGCTTCCAGAGTTTACATGAGGTTGAATTTCTTTGCTAATGAAATCTCTTATTAACACACCAGGTGTCTTTTGCATACTTTTTATTTTTAACCTTGGTTAGCAGTTAGTATAGAATCATTTTTCTCTGGAACCTTCTTTAGATAGAAGCAACTAGAGTAGTAAAATGTTCTGGATCTGCTGTAGGAGTCTTTGAGCTCAGATTCTGCTATATGCTTGCCCTCGTATTTAGGTTTACTATCAAGGAAGCATCAACCTAAGTACAGAAGGCTCATGTGATTCATCTCATTGAAGAATAGACAAAATGTAGCTCTTGGCAAAGGTGATGAAAAGCTCAATTAACAACCTTCTTTTAAAGAAAGAGTCTTTTTTTTTTTCCAGTACCAATTTTATAAAAAGGTTTTGCTTTACAGAGGGGTGTTCTAGAGGCAATTAGGTAAAACATTGCAGATTAATCAGGATTTGAGAAAACTGTCGTCTAGGTGTCCTGTCTTAGGAGACAAAGCACAATATTATCCATTGTCAGTCTCAGTGTTTTTACGATAAATTGTTAGCAGTCTCCTGGTTTTCAGAACCTAATCATTGAGTGTTTGTGAGCAAAAGTCATTATGATCAGAGCTCTTCAAAGGGGGAAATTAAAGCACAGTCATATGTATCTTGCATTTGGAGGAATTACCATTATTCCTGAGAAACGATATCAACAGTCTACTTGTTCCTTTTACTCTCCTGAATTTGGTCTGATACCACCATACTGGCTGTTACAGGAAATAGGAACGCATTAGGCAGAATCTCTTTCCACACAGTTTTATGTTCTCATTAGAGAAAGAGGCCTGGTATCTATGAATTATTAACAGGCACAGATGTGACTTCACATCCTTACTTTATTCCTGGCATTATGTTTACTACATGCTTTACACAGATTATTTTCGTTAATCCTTAGAACAGTCTCATGAGTTAGGTTTTCTTATTATTCCCAGTTGTGCATAATAGGAGAGTGACAGGTTAAATAACTAGGCTGAGGTTGAGATGTGTTCTGATTTGAACCCAAGGAACCCGACACCAGAGCTTGTGCTCTTTAATGGTGCCATTCTGAAGTGAGCAGAGAACGTTGCCATGGGCAAAATTCTGTGATACCGCTTACGAGGAAATATAGAAGATGAAAACAAGGGAGGGATCTGTACTGAAAACTTCATAAGAAATTTCATGAAGGTGGAACTATGAATTGCCATGCGTACGTGCTAAGTTGCTTCAGTTTTGTCTGACCCTGTGTGACCCTATGGACTGTAGCCTGTCACGCTCGTCTGTCCATGGGATTCTCCAGGCAAGAATACTAGAGAGGGTTGCCATGCTCCTCTTCAGGGGATCTTCCTGACCCAGAGATCCTACTCGAGTCTTTTACATCTCCTGCACTGGCAGACCAAGGAGCAAATGCAGGATGGGAATAGCTATTTGTTCTGGAGACCATGAGTATTCAGACCGGAGTGATGGCTTCCTGTCTTGAGTAACAGTGAATCAGGCATAGGCATGCTTTCCTGCTAGTAAACGTTGTCTGCATTCTTCAAATCCCAAAGTATTTTGTCATCTCTGTGAAGCTTTCCCTGTGTCTCTCAGAGTTCTGTTTGGGCTCCTAAAGCTATTTATCTATATGTCACTACTGTAGGATATAAACCGTCATATTCTACTTTTCCGCCCCCTCCCATAGTCTCTACCCCCGCCCCCCCAACCCGGGCTCCCCAGGCCATCTCCAGTTCTTGGAAGTCAAGGACAGTCTTTTGTATCTCAAGGACCTAATGCAGTATTCATTACTTAGTGAATATTGAGATTGTTTCTTGAAGAGTTAACTGAACATCTCAGTTGGTCCAGATATAAAGTTTCTTGAAAGCTAGATTTAGGTTAACTGGGGCAGAAAATGGCTATTTAGAAGCATTTACCTGGTAGTGAAGTACAGATGGAATTGGAATTGGGAAAGCTGACATCAGGATGACTAGGTAAAAAGTTCCAGTAATCTAGGCAGGAGGGGGTTAGGGCCTGGTAGAAGTGGTAGTGGGGAAGAGTCAGAAGATTTAAATTACGTGGACTTTCCCCTTCTGTCAGTTTTTTTTTTGGTAAGTTTTTAGGTAATTGTGAGTCTTGGTTGACTTAATAAATAAATCAGTCATATAGTATAGTGTCTCAACTGCTAGACCATGAGCAATGCCATAAAAAAGCAGATTAAGGCAGGAACAGTTGAAAGCTCCACTTGGCAGATTTTAACTCTTTCTGGAACAGAAAATATTTTTTTAGATATGTACATAGGTCTCCACAAGTGTGTTATGAGCCACATTTAATTCACCATCCTGTCTAAATTTGCTGTTGAGGGAAGTCTAAGGGAAATACAGACTTCCGGGATTGCAACTTTCTGTTGTCATCCTTGCAGCTTTGAGGAGAAATAGGTGATGATTCCTAGGAATTTAGGAGTCTCATGCTGACTTCACCTCTGGGTCCCCAGACTGCTCTTAATAATTGTGCTCTTAGAGGAAAAAACACAGTTTCTAAAATCAGAGTCTGCAGACACCAACCTGAATGTTGAAAATAAGTATTCCTTTTAAGTTTCAAAACTTGCCTGTATGTACTTACAAAGTGCATAAAGCAGTCATCCTTGTGTAACTTTCAGATCAAGAAAATAGAATATTACCAGCATCCCAGAATCCCTCTTCCCCAAAGGCTAATAATAATCAGTCTTCTGATTATAGGGCTTCCCAGGTGGCTCAGTGGTAAAGAACCTGCCTGCTAATGCAGGAGACCCGAGACCTGGGTTCGATCCCTGGGTTGGGAAGATCCCCTGGAGTAGGAAATGGCAACCCACTCCAGTATTCTTGCCTGGAAAATTCCATGGACAGAGAAGCCTGGCAGGCTACAGTTGATACAGTTGATGGGGTTGGAAAGAGTCGGACGCAACTGAGCACGCATGCATTCTGTAACATCATGGATTTGTTTTGCTCATTTTTAAAAGTTAGCATAAAACAAATAATGAAGGTTGGACGTGTCTTGGCTTCTTTCATTCAGCTTTGTTTGTGAAACACATCCATGTTGTTGTATGAAGCAGTATTCATTCGTTTCTACTGTTATAACATCTTCCTGATGAATGAAGGACCACAACTTATCCATCCCACTGGTGGTGGACATTGGGTTCTTTGGACTCTTTGGGTATTATGAATAGTGGTATTGTGAACATTTGTGTACATTTCGTGGGGTACAAATTTCTGTTGGCTGTATTGTCAAGGAGTAGAATTACAGGGTCATAAAGTGTGCATGTGTTCATTTTCCAAAATGATTATACCGGTTTGTAGTCCCACCAGCAGCATCTTCAGCAATTCCTGTTACTGTCTTTTAAACTTTAGCTGTTCTGATAGATTTGTGGCATTATATTGTTTTTAATTTACATTTCTATGATGATTAATGAGGTTGAGTACTTGTTCTATGTATCAGCTTTTGGAGTATCCTCTTTTATAACTATTAGCCTGTTGAAAAAAATTGAGTCATTTATCTTTTCCTTATTGATTTGTAGAGGTTATTTTACGCTGAGTTCTCTGTTACCCATATTGATGATATCTTTTTCCATTTTGCGGCTTTCTTTTCCCTCTCTTCATGGTGCCATTTGATGACCATTTCCATTTATCAGTCTTTTTCTTTATGTTTAGTGTTTTCAACAATTTTTTCCCTACCCCGGGGTCATGAGGATGATCTATATTTTCTAGAAGCTTTATTGTTTTACCTTTTGTATTTTATATCCGCCATGTAACTGAAATTTTATTGTGTGTGGAATGTGCCTTGCTTGGTTTTTAGCTGACCTCGTTTTTTTGTTCTGTAAGATCTGGGTCTTAAATTGTGTCCAGGATGGGAAGCAGTCAGGTGTGTCTGAATTCTGAATGTTCTTCATCAGTTAATCAGTGCAGTGCTTGAATAGCCTTTGGGAATTGAAACCTCTCTTCTACCACATCAGGGCACTTGGTTTTGTTTTATTTCTTTGTCCTTTTACTCATGTGCTTACTTATCACTAATTTCTTAACCCATTGCTGTCTGAATTCTGGCTTCACCACCTGCTTAAAACAACTGGCAAGGGGTCCACTGGCCATCTTGCCAATTAGGGATAGTTCTCCAATATCCCTTCAACCATTTGCAGGTCTTGAATGTTATCCTTTATCTCTCTGTTCTGACTGTGTGACCTTAGTAAAGTCTCAGCCTCCTTTCCTTCCCCTCAAAATAGTTGGCGTTTTGAAATCCAGTTAGAAAAGCCCCACTACATTAAATATGTTTGGGACAAAGCCCTTAGGGTGTGAATCTTCAGTTTCAAAGGAGGCCTGAGTACTTCTGTTGTTTTGCTTTGGTCTGCTTTCATTTGGTATCTGGGACTAAATAAAAACGATAGCAGCCATACTGTGAATTAGATAGCTCCTAGGAGTTTACCCAGCAGCTTAATGTGGAACATTTCATTTGATCCTCTTAACACCCTGTCGGGTAGGTATTCCTTTTGCAGTTAGAGAAGTGATTGAAAATGCAAACAGCACATTATTTGTTCTTGTTGAGAAATTCCTGGTGACAGCACTGGGTTATTAGGTTTTGGAGGTTTCCTTTTTCATATAGCGACCATCATTTGATAAGAAGCACATCCTATGGTTTTGGTGGGTGTTCATCTTTCCCCTTTCTGTGGAAATGTTAGCTTCTTGGGTTGGAGCTGTGAGGTTGGGTGTGATGGGACTGGAGTGGAGATAGAGATGGGTTTTCTGTGGAGGCAGAAACTTGCTGCAGCAGCCTTTGATATATGGCCAGTGATTGTCAAGTTCATGAACTTCTGCCTCAAGAACCCATCTGAAATAAACCTTGACAGCCTGAATGTGATGAGTTCAAGTTTTTTCTAGTCTACGCTGGTGTCGTTCACTGTAAGACTAAGTTGTGGAGGGACTCCCTGGTGGTCCAGTGGTTAAGACTCCATGCTTCCACTGCAGGGGGCCCAGGTTTTATCCCTGGTAAAGACCCTACAAGCTGCATGCTTCGGCCAAAAAGTAAAGAATCACTTGTGGAGCAGGTGTGACTTGAAGATGTGTCTTTAGTGTTCAGGAACTTATTTTGGCTCCAGAAAACTATTGATTTATTTTAGCTAAATAGCTGGCTTTAGTTCAAGAAATATGCCTTGATTTATGGTTATTATTATTATTATTATTATTTTTGCCAAAAAGTTACTTTAACATAGCAGATTTTCCTTTGGTTCTTTCAAATCTTCTCACAAACTTTTAAAAACAAAATCATTTTTTCAGATGAAATGGTACACCAAGTTGATCTATGAGGCAGACCAAAGCATTCTTTTATTTATATAAATTCATTTTGAAATTTGAATTTATAACGCTTAGAAAATCTGTCAGTAAGAACAGTGAGACCGTTTTGATCAACACAAACACACACACAAAAGGATTGCAGTCTTATTTTTGTCCCACATTCTGGTTATTTCTGCATTAAAAAATTGTGTAGTTTAGAATTAAGCAGCTTGCAATCCAATAATTTTTCTTGGTTGAACTGATGTATTGGTTTGAAAAAGGAATAGAGGGCTAATACTTATCGTGAAATTCAGACAAGAAAGTCCTTCAGATTCACAAGTGCTAGAACTGTTGAGCAGTAATTCATCATCCCATATGTCAGAGTTCAGCTGTCATTGCATGGCTGTCACCATGACCGCAGCATGGGAGGGACAGCTGTGCCTGGCACTGCTTGAGTGTGACCCCTGTGTGCTGTACAGCATGTTTACATGTGCTGGTTGGTGTAGATGGGCTGGTGCAAGCCTGATTCAGCCTGTATAATTAGTACCAGTCCTAAAAAGTGCTGGTTCACCCACGGAAGTGGCCCAAGTTCCTCAGTCTCCTGAAAAGCCAGTTTCCAAGTAGAGGCCCCTGCTAATACTACAGTTTGATACATGACACATTTGAACGTGGACTTGTTTTAAATGCGGTTTCTTGGACAAATGTCTGTTTGTTTATTCTGCTGTGATGGGTCTTATTTGCGGCAGGCGGGATCTTCCATCGTGGCGCACAGACTCTCTAGTTGTGATACAAGGGCTCCAGAGCCCATGGGCTCAGTAGTCGGCGACCCAGGGGCCGGCAGCAGAATCTTAGTTCCCTGACTAGGGATCAAACCTGTGTCCCTGCATTGCGAGGTGTATTCTTGACCACTGGGCCACCAGGGAAGTTCCCTTAAAATGCAGTTTTAATGGTCAGCTCTCACTCTGGGGGTAGTGGAGAGGATATGGGGAAGGTGGGTGCAAAGGAGGAAATTAATAGACGATTAAGAAATCAGAACTGCTGTAGTCTCCTGATCATCTCATGGTAGATTAATGCCAGTGAAGATTCACAAAGGGCCTGCCATCGCTCACCTTGTCATAGACTGGTTGGTTATGTGAGGAGTGTTGACTCAAGTTCATTCTGTGCTTGATGTTCCTGCCTTCAGTAAGAGAAGAGGAAGTGGGTTTGGGGCTCCGCATGGAAAAGAGAGAGGAGGAGCCCTGGGGCCCTCTCTTCTCATTCTCCACTGGAGTGGTTCAGCTGAGAGTAGGGCTGTCTGCGGGTCTGTGGTTGGGAGGTGCTCTTATTTTGAGTCCTTGCTCTGCTTGGCTCTTAGCTGCACTTTAATCTCTGTTGGCTGCTCATGTGAGATTGAGAGTTGAGGGATCATGTTTGGCTCCTGAAGTCCCTTTGAAAACCCCCAGAAGTCCATGCGGCAGTTTGACTACAGTTCTGAGTCAGAATATGGCCAGTAGTCTCTGGTGGCTCATATTACGGTAAAGAATCCACCTGCAATGCAGGAGACCCGGGTTTGAGCCCTGGGTCAGGAACATCCCCTGGAGAAGGGAATGGCTACCTACTCCAGTATTCTTGCCTGGAGAATTTCATGGACAGAGGAACCTGGCGGACTACAGTCCATGGAGTCTCAAAGAGTTGGACACAACTGAGTGACTATTACTAACGCACGCTATTCAGACAAGGGGCAAAAATATTGTTGATGGATAGTCTATAAAGCACCCTAACCTCTTTGAATCTCTACACTCTACCTGTTCAGTCTAAAATAAATCAGGGACTGTTAATTTGCTTTTAATATGTTTCCAGAATTAAATTTTAAATTATTGCTCCCTTTTTCCTTAGCATAAATAATTGAAAATTAATTGCACAGTAACGTGAATATATACAGTATTCTAAAGCTTTGGGCACTGAGCCAAGTGGGAAATTCCCTGCAATTTTTCTGGCTTATATCATGCATCTGAAGAATGCTGACAAGATGTTTTGAGGAAGTAAATTACTATGACTGTTGAATGTGACCTGGACGGAACTGAGGAGCATAGAACTGAAAATACAGTTGCTGATTTTTTTTCAAATTCCTTTATTAGGCATCTGAAGAAGCCTCTCTCAGGGCATTGGAAAGTCTGATGACAGAGTTTTTCCATGACTGTACAACCAATGAAAGGAAACGTGAGATAGGTAAGTGAAGTGTTGAATTCTAAAGAGTCATTTATAACGAACAGACCCCAGAGGGGAGGAAGGAGTTGGTACCCTGGACTGGTCAAACCTAAATGTTTCCCCTTGAGTTCTGGCTGTTTTTTGCTCCAGTCCTGCTGGTCAGTGACTGGTGGGGTCTACAGACCTAGCTGCAATGGATGTAGTCAGCAGAGCCCACTTTAATCCAGAGTGATGGATTTTCTTCCCTTTGGCCGTATGTGGAAACCCCTCCTCTTGCTTTGCTCTTAATTTCAACAGTGTTGAACTTTTACAAGAAGTCTGTGACTTAAAAAAAAAAAAACAAAAAAAAAACTCATAAAAAGCATTAAAACAATCATACTTTTGGTGTGTAGAAGTCTAGCTGAAATCTTATCTAGTGCCCAGAGATCCTTTAATGGGTGTTACCTCCAATTCTTGCTTTTTCCTTATCGCCATTGTTATTCCTCTCCTTCTGAAACGTTTTGTTGAACAGAAGCTTCAAACAACAGAGAGATGTAGGTATAACTTCAGGTATTCTGGGAATCTCAGCACCTTCTAGAACCTCTTTCTGAATTTTATGTTCATCTACATGCACGATATTCATTAAAGCATGCTGTACATTAGAAGGGTATTCAAGTGTGAGATCTCTGCTTCAGAGACATGCTGTACTTTGGTCCTAGAGAAGTCTTTCTCTCTGTGTCTCCAAGTCTTCACTTAACCCCTGAACTTGAAGATGAAAACTGTTTTTCCTGATCCAAACTGGCAGGCCTGCCCCTGCATGTCTGGCTGCTCTGCACTGACCTTCATTGCTTTCACTTCCTTGGAGGCCTTTTTCTGTGTCTGCAGGACTCTGTAGAGCCATTTCTCTGGCCCATGTGGCTTCTCTAAGTTATGTTAGCCAGCTAAGTGGTATGGCTGATCTCTCCCTTTGGTCCAGAGCTTGATTAGGGTTTGGATTTTCAGGTGGCCAGTCAGTAAAGCTTTGGCTGCAGCATCCTTTGAGCATCACATCAGATCCTGGGGGATGTACCTTCTTATCGCTTTTCATTTTAAATGTGGTGGTCTCTTTTGGACCTCCTCTGTATATGCCTTTCTTTTCTAAGGGAGTGTGCTGTAGGGAACCAGAGCATTCATCAGTGGGGGATACTGACAGAAGCTGGGCCCACTTGGATGATGAGGCATCTGGCTCAGAAGACCCCCTTTGCTTGCTCCCCTAGGCTCCCTTATTACTCAGTTGTGTTGGTGCAACTCCTGCTCCCCGAGTGAGTCCCGTATGAGTTTTGTGCTACCAGAGTACCTTACAGTAAAAACGTCGTTGGTGATTTTTACCAAAGGAGGTGAAGGATCTTTCCCTTAAATCAGTCTATTAAATATTCCAACACAAATTTCTCTGTAGTCCTGTTTTTAGCTTATAATGGACATGCTTTTGTTTTTCTCTTAAATTTCAGTTTGCAGTGCAAATGTTATTCATCTTCAGTGTTCATGCATTAAAAGTGGTATCATTTTAGCATGTTTGTATTCTAATCTGATTTTAAAGTAGTTTTAAATAACCAGATGCTACAAATGTCTAATTTGAATGCTAGCTAAAGGGAATCCGGGGGCTCAGTACCAGGCATGCCTTAGTTCAGTTCTCTTTGTACCTAGTCTCCGTAGCTTTATTTGAGTGTGTGGGCTGGAACCACTTCTTGCTTCTTTTTTGATATCTTAGAATAAATTGCAGTCTTTCCACGCTAGGTAGGGGAGAGGAGGGAGACCTTTTATTATAGGGGCCCCACCCATCCTCCACCAGAAATGTGTTATTAGTGCTCTAGAGACAGAGCTGATAGCAGGGAGCCTCTGGAGACAGATTGGTCATTTTTAAAAGTGGAGAAAGCTGAAGCATCAAAGAGGAGCAGGGATTCGCTTGGGCTCAGACTCAGTGAGTTAGTGATAGAGTCTAAAACAGAGCCCAGAGCTCCTCATTTCCAGTCAGAGGTCATTGTCTCTGGTTGGGCTTCACCTCTGGGGTACATGGAAGGTTTGCCTGATTATTGTAAGAAGGCACCATATGCTTGCTTCTCTGGGATTTGTAATGAGACTGCTCTGGTGCATTTAGCCTGAGTGGTGGGGCGCCGGCAGAGCAGTGACTGTAGGATCAGGATGGGCTGCTGTGCTCGCTGCTTTTCCAGGGGCTTTCGAGAATCTCTCAGGGTCATTGCCTTTGTATTTTTACCCACTTTGTGTTACATTTTATGACCCATGCAGCATAAAATATGACTTATGGGCAGCATGTCTGGAAGCACGGTGATAGACTCATTGCTGCTGTCTGTCCAGCAGCCTCAGGAGAAAGAAAACCATTTCCAAGTGATTTGAGGTAGACAGGGTTCCTGGAAGCTCCCACGGTTGCTACTCTTTATTTACCGACTTCCGACTCTTTGGGTTTTAAAGTAAAACCAACTCACATGCATTTTTTTCCAATTCTGTATTTATAAGATTAGTCTTAATTTTTCTTTTCCTACTTTTCTAGCTGTCATTGTGTGTATGTAAGAATAGTGTTGAGTGAGTGGCGTGGATATATCTATCTTATCTATCTTTTTGTCTATCTAGATAGATGTGTGTATAGCTGTACCCCAGAGGAAGTAAGTTACCAATCAGCCATCATAAGGCAAAAATGACATTCTTACAGCTATCTATCCACTCATTAGGTTAAGCGCTTCAACAGTGACAGTTTCTCTGCCTAAGAAAGTGTCCATAGCTAGGTTATGTATTGGTATTTTAGACTCAGTGTTCATGGTCACCTTAGGTCAGAAAAATATTGTATGCTTTGTCCTTTCTATCTTGAAGAGTCAGCTGGATAGTGTAGGTTTTTATTTGTGTGTGTGTGTGTGTGTCATTGCGTTGTGTGGAGAGAGGCATTTAAAAAAATAATAAGACAACCCAGCTTTGTATTAATTTCATGTATTTTCATAGCTTTTTTTGTTGCTGTTTAACTTTTCCAGAGGAACTTCTTAATAACTTTGCTCAGCAAATAGGAGCCTGGAGATTCTGCCTGTATTTTCTCTCCAGCACTAGGAATGACTATGTAATGATGTACAGTTTAACGGTTTTTGAGGTAAGTTGTCAGATACTTTTATACTATTCTGAAGAGTATTTTGTAGTCACATTGCCTTGTCCTTGGCGCTGGACTTCACTTTTGATGTGTACATGGTTGGGAAATAAGCACAGGGACTTCTTCCCATGTGCTGCCTTTGTCAGGATTCTCTCTCCTTGACACCAAAAGGTAAGATGGGGTAAGGTTGGGAGGTCTTCTGTGGTAACATATAATTTTGTCTTCCCTGTTATTATTTAAAAGAGATAATGAAAGAAAAGCAGTTTGGGAGGAGGGGTGTTATCATTATACCATCCCAACCACAGAAACCTTCATTTATGTCAGCTCTCTTCCAGTCATTGTCTTCCAGTGCACACTTTAAAACCATGGAATTATAAGCTCACATTGCCCATGCCACGTGCATTCGGCCCCTCCCTCCCTACACTCACCTTTATATAATATCCCTGTCAGTGGTTGTACCTTTACTCACCAAACTGTTCTCCTGCCCCTACATTAAAGTTGTTTCTGTCATTATGTTTTAATAGAGACAATAGTGTAATAGAAAATTTCTGTACCTGCCCTTTTTTGTTTCCGTTAGATTATGTTGCCAGTTTTCCCAGAAATGAAGTTGTTGTATCATAGAATTTGAATATTTTATTATTCTCATTGCCAGATTGCTCCAAACCTTTGTTTAAAAGCAGAGTTTCTTGTTTGAGGGAGGTAGCTGCTGGTGGATGAAGCCAGTTTGTTTAGTGTTAGGTCGTTGTTGTTTAGTCACGAAGTCGTGTGCGACTCTTGGGACCCTGTGGAGTGTAGCCTGTCAGGCTCCTCTTTCCGTGGGATTTCCCAGGCAAGAATACTCGAGTAGGTTGCCGTTTCTGTCTCCAGGGGATCTTCCTGACCTAGGGACTGAACTTGAGTCTCCTGCATTGACAGGTAGATTCTTTACCACTTAGCCACCAGTAGATTGTTAACTTAAAAGATGTGTGCTTGTTTTTCAGAACCTGATCAATAAAATGTGGCTTGGGGTCCCATCTCAGGATAAGATGGAAATCCGTAGCTGCCTGCCCAAACTCCTCTTGGCTCACCACAAAACCTTACCTTACTTCATCCGGAACAAGCTCTGCAAAGTGATTGTTGACATTGGCCGTCAAGATTGGCCCATGTTCTACCATGACTTTTTTACTAACATTTTACAGGTAAGGAGATACTTAGGGAAACTTGATCTTGCAAATCATTTGTTTGTAGAAGTGATTCTTTTCTATTTGGAAGAGGCATTTTAAGACTTTTTTAGACCTTCAGTGGTGAGGGCTCTGTGAGGTTGATTAGCTCATTCACTTAAGCTTTGTTCTCCAGATGGGTTGTACGTTGATGCAGTGGAGAAGGTGGGGCATGGGGAACCCCAATTGCTGTGGTAACCTCTTGTGAAATTTTGTCCAGCAAATATTAGAAGCCCTGTTGGGTGCTGCTCTAGGTGCTGGGTGCCAGGATGAAGTTATAGTTTAGTGGGAAGATTGCTGTGCAAGTAATAATTACCCCACAATATGTAATGACCGCAGTGGAGTATGCAGAGTGTGGCAGTGACATGGCATTTAGACTCACGGAGCTGAGTGTTGCGTTTCCAGTGTTGCTGGTGATGCGAGGTGGTGAAGTGGTAGAATGAGAGGCTGGGCTGATGGGCAGGGCCAGGGTAGGAAGGGCCTTGCTCTCACAGGGGGCATCAGTATTTGATTTACAGTCCTTTCTTGAGGACTGAGGAAAAGTTTGGAAAAGGGAGACAATGTGGTCACAGTTTTATGCTGGAATGACAGTTCTAGCAACAGTGTGAACTCTGGGTGGCAGAAGGGCGAGGTAGGAATGGAGGCTAGGAAGGCTGCTGCTGGAGACATTGAGTAAGCTGAGGGGCCTGAGCCGAGCTGGGGCCTGCCTGGTGAACCTTGGTGGGGAACAGAGGAGGCGGAATCACGAGGCTTTGGGCAGAGACTGGGTTGTGGGGATGAGGGGAGGAGGAAGCTAGGCTGCCTTCCAGGTTTCTGGCTCAGATGGTAGATTTTCCAGGCCAGGGATAGAGGAAGAAGAAATGGGTTTGGATAGAAGATGGTGTGTTCAGTTTCATGGAGAATACATCTAAGATTTGTGTGTTGCTTCTGTGTCCATCAAGTGAGACATTAGGAAATGTGGATCTGGGTTCAGGATTTGGAAATCATCAGGGACTAGGTGGGACCTAAAAACCAAGGGGGAGATGCTTTCATTCTTTGACTCCTGTGATAAAGTTGGAAGTGTTTTTATATTATTGAGGCAGTCTTGGGTGTGCAGGAAATGGGTATCATGTATAGATTATAGCAATAACAATCTTTGAAAATAGTCTCAGTGATTGCAGGTTCAGAATTTTCCTGAACACTACCATTTTCTAATGTTTGGCTACTTCTCGCTACAAACCATTTGAATGATACAGCAATTAAAACAACAGCAGCATCCATCTTGCTTTTCTCAGATTGCCTCTCAAAGTGGCATAGCAGTTCTTCATTCGGTACTATTTCGTTTTGTATGGTGATTCATGTAGCTAGAGATTTATTGCATTGATATTGTAAAGAAAATTCATGCATCTATTAAAATTTTTTTTCTGAGATTAGCATTTGTTTTATTTTTGGCTGCACTTGGTCTTTGTTGCTGCACGTAGGCTTTCTCTGGTTGCAGTGAGTGGGGCCTACTCTCTAGGTGACGATGTGTGGGCTCCTCGTTGCAGTGGCTTCTCTTATTACCAAGCACGGGCTCTAGGGTGTTTGGGCCTCAGCAGTTGTGGCACATGGGCTTAGTTGCCCCACAGCATGTGGGAATCTTCCCGAAACAGGAATCGAACCTGTGTCCCCTGCGTTGGCAGGCAGATTATTAACCACTGGACCACTAGGAACGTCCAGATGCATGCATTTAGTAAACTATTTGTTGAATACCAGCCATGTATCAATACTAATAACTAAGCACGTCATGGGGGGATATAGTAGTGAACAAATACTCGCCTTTATGGAGTTTATAATCCCAAGGGGGAGGTATCAGTAAGCAATAAGCAAATAACTTCTTTCAGGTAGTTAATAAAAGTATTGTGCAAAAACTAAATATAAGGTGAGGAGGAGGAAATATCAGGAGTATTATTTAGAGGGGATGATCCTGAAAAGCCTTTTCTATGAAGCAGATATCTGAGCAGAAACCTGAGTGGAGGTGATGGAGGGAGCCATGTAGGCATCCAGGGAACAGGAACAGTGTTGTAGGCAGAGGGAATAACCGTGCAAAGGACCTGAGGCGGGCAGGAGGCAAGAGCCTGGAGTTGGGGGTTAAGAGGTGAGAGGCTTGCTGGCTCTCTGACACACTTGCCTTCTCTCCAAGATGGAAAGAACTTGTGGTTACTCTCCATGTTCTCTAAGAGGGAGCTGGGAAGTCCGCAGAGATGGAAAGGACCTGGAAGGTGGGGGTCTTAGTGGTTCCCTTTGTGGGTTGGTCAGTGGTATGTCTTGTGTGACGCAGCCAATGGAAGGTGAGGCAGACAGAGAGCGGAGTCCTGTCGGCAACAATGAGGATGGCCCCTGGTGCGAGGCAGTGCCTGCGGGATCATTTCCTTTGATGAAGAACAGACATTACCTGTCTGCCCATGAGATTTAATTAATGATTGTAAATGAGAATTTGGAAGAGCACTTTTAGGTCAGGTGCTCATGGAGATTCCAAAAGGGTAGCTGTCTTTCTCTCTTCCCCACTACCTTCCTCTTCCCACCCTTCATAAATGACTCCTTTCACCTCTTGCAGTCCTCACGGCTTCGAAACACCCCTTTGTGGAAGGGACACTGAACCAGGAGGTGGTGATTTTTGTTCCAAATCACCTTGACTTTTAGCAACTCCTGCCACTTCTGTGAGCCTCCATTTCTTTCCTTGTAAGATGTGAGAATTGGACTAAGTGATCTTTAAAATTCTTTCCAGTTGTCTTATTCTCTGCTTATCCTTGCATGACAACCAGTCAGTGGTATGAAAGCCATGTCAAGAACCATTGGTGTTCTACTGCTAACATTTCTGATAATGATGATAAATTTCTTCAGGTATGAGTAAATAAGATCAAACTGGTTCTGGAATCAACTTCACCATTATATGATCTTCTGATTAAATCATCTGAAAGGTTGTTTTTTTTTGGGCTTAGTATCCACAGGGGTCCTGAAACCAGTCCCCTGAGGATACCGAGGAACAACTGTACTTCGCTGGTTTACCTTTAGTTAGCCGTCTTTGTGCCTTAATTAGCCAGACACTCTGCTCAGAGCTGACTTTTTCCTGGCAGTTGATCCAGTCCCCCGTGACAACTCCCCTTGGGCTGATCATGTTGAAGACAACTTCAGAAGAGTTGGCTTGTCCCCGTGAGGACCTCAGCGTGGCTCGGAAGGAGGAGCTGCGGAAGCTACTGCTGGACCAGGTGCAGACGGTGCTTGGGCTGCTGACAGGTGAGCGGTTGGGTGGCGCCAGGAGGCAGAGTTCCGCCTGCAGACGCCCGAGTGTGGCCCTGGAGCTCAGAGTTCTTGAGCTTTAGCTATTACCGAGACAGTGCGTGAAGACAGAAAGAATGTGATGCCATAGTCCCACCACCCAGCCCAGTGTCTGGCACATGGGAGGAACTAAAAAAAATGTTGGTAGTTTATTTTCCTTTTAAAGTCTCCCCTTGTTTGAACCTGACGATAGCTATGATTAATGAGATATAGACCGGGTCATGGGAAGGTGATTGAAATACTGATGACTGCATTAAAAGTAAGGCAGGTGGCAGGCACTTTATTTAAGACTATTTGACTTTAAATCACTAGAAGTTGGAGGAGGAAGATGTGAACGTTTCAAATACGGAGCAGGGAAGTGAGCCCAGGTGTGGAGTTGGAGCTCAGTGCGCCAGGTTGGAGCTGTATATAGCGTTTGTTTTGTCATCTGGTCTGTTGTACTAGAGCCTCGTGATGATGAGTGAAGAGTAGCGACAACTTGAAAGCAAACTGCAGAATGAGAGAGGATGGCAAGGAAGAGAATGGAGCCCTTGTGTCTTGAGGGCAGCAGGGCGGAGGCCGTGCCTGCTGAGCTACTGGTGAAGCTGCAGGTTCTGAGACACCCGAGACTCTGGGCTGTGCCAGGCGGCGAGGCCAGGCCACGCTGCTGGAGAAAATAGTGTAGGGAAGGGAAGGGTTCTATCTCCAGCTCTTTGACCCAGGCTGCTTTTTTGGATGTCTAGGAACTTTTTTTTTTTGCCATGTGTTAACAGAAGTGCTTAGCATGTGTTGGGCACTTGAAATTGGTTGTCAGAGTGCTTGATTAAAAAGTAAATTTGTCACTCCTCCCCCACCCCCCCGCCCCCTCATCCTTCCCCAAATCTCTAGGAGGAAACCCAGACCTCAGAGCATTTATTCATTCAAATCATATTTATTGATACCCGCAATTGGATGTTAAATTTCTAAAGTTAGGGACCATGTCTGATATCTGTGTCCTACTTGTATGGACATTGACATTTTTTGAATCAAGATGTCATTCATGTATCATGAAGTCTACCATTTTAAAGTGTAGCAAACAGCTCAGTGATTTTGGATAGAGTCACAAGGCTGAACGACTAGCACACTGTCTAGAACATTTTCGTCATCCCCAACCCTGTCACCTCTTGATGGATTTTCCTATTTAGACTTTTCATAAAAATGGAATCATAGAATACATGATTTTTAATGTCTGGCTTCTTTTACTTAGCATGATATGTTCAGAGTTTTTCACGTTGTAATAGTAAATATTTTGAGAACAAAATATTTTTGAAAGCTATTATGATCTTGTTATGTACCAGGTTCTGTAAGGAAATACAAAGAGTGCTGAAACATAGTCCCTGCTCTCTTGTAATGTGTACTCTACTAGGGGAGAAGGATAATGTGTTAAGAGTTATGGTAGTCATGTTTTATGTGCAGGCAAAACTGAGCAGGGAAGACTTCCTGGAGGAGGTGACAACTGAGTGAAATTCTGACAGATAGGTAGCAGTTAGTCTGGCGAAAGGTCAGGTTGGATTGGAAGGAGGAGAGCAGGTCAGAGATTGAGAAGGAGGTCACATGAGGCAGGAACAGCTAACAGTGCAGTGTGATGAAGCCTGTGCGTGGGGTGCAGGTGAAGCCAGATTTGGAGAGCAAAGGCCCATGCCAAGATTGTGTGGGATGGCACTTACGTCTGGCAAGGAACATGAGAAGATCGGTGGCAGCTCTGTGGGAGAGAATGCACTGGGTTTGGAATGTCCAAGTGGTGGTGTTCAGGAAAAGCAGTTGGAGAGAGAGACAGAGTTTTAAATACTGATGTTGGATCAAAGATATCAATACATCGTTTTTCTAAATCTGACTTTTATATGTTGGGTTTTATTTCTCTGTTGAACTCAGTTTCTCCTTTCTTGGTAGGTATCTTGGAGACTGTCTGGGACAAACACAGTGTGACTGCTGCCACCCCACCACCATCCCCGACCTCAGGAGACAGCGGTATGGCCTGCAGCACGCACGTGTTCCTATTTTAACTGCATTCGGGGGTCTCAGCAGGGTAACGAACGCTTATCTGTGCCATATACAGATGAAGATTCTTCCTTAATCTATTTTTGGCCTCTCTGCCTTTGTCTTCTGAGTAGCTGTCTTTCTTACTTCTTGGTTCCTTATAAGTACTTTCTAATATAATATTCTAAACAACATAGTTTGTTTTTTCTTGCCCATCAGGGAGATGGACTTTCAGCTTATGACTGCTGTCCCTCCTGCCTTTTTCTTTTTCCTTTTTCTTAAATTCCTTGGCTGTCTTGTTCCTGCTGAGGTTGGTGTGAACCTGTGGGCGTGACAGGTCTGCTTTGCAGGCCTGCAGGGGTCAGGTCATAGGAAGTGGGTGGCAGCCTGAAGGAGCTGACGTGAGCCTGTGAAGTGTTTTCTTCTCCATGGGCTCAGGGAAAAGTCATGTTGGTCTGGGTGGACTGGGGACCAGTGTGTAGAGATCAGCACACCTTACTTCAGTTCAGATCCATTTGATAAAGTGTGGACGTATTTGCACTGCCCATTAACTAGTTTACTGGTGGCTTAGTATTGTCCCTGGAGAAGGCAATGACACCCCACTCCAGTAGTCTTGCCTGGAAAATCCCGTGGATTGAGGAGCCCTGTAGGCTGCAGTCCATGGGGTCGCTAGGAGTTGGACACAACTGAGCAACTTCACTTTCACTTTTCACTTTCATGCATTGGAGAAGGAAATGGCAGCCCACTCCAGTGTTCTTGCCTGGAGAATCCCAGGGACGGGGGAGCCTGGTGGGCTGCCGTCTCTGGGGTCGCACAGAGTCAGACACGATTGAGGGGACTTAGCAGCAGCAGCAGCATTGTCCCTAGTATTAATATCTGTTTCAAAAGTCAGAGTGCAGTTCACCTAAAAATGGCTCCTTTCAAGGATGGATGGAAAGAGGAAATTGTGTCTGAGCAGGAACTTTTAGTTTCTAAATGGCTTCTGTTTACACCAAGTGATCACAAATGCTTTTCAAGTAGAGTACATCCTGTGAAGTGGCGCACACTTCTTCCTCTACTGTAAAGGTTGATGTGGCTAATGAGAAATGTTTCCTCATCTTTCTCTTCTACCTCGGGAAATAGGCTGTTGAAATTGGACAGCTCTGAGCTCCAACGGTTTCATGTAGCCTGTTGTTAATATGTGGAAGTTGAAATTCTTGAAGTTACTGTAGAATTGAAAATATATTGAGGTTGAATTGAAAATGTAATTGAAGTTCTGAGGACTGCTCACAGTTTACTAATTTATTCCAATTCTATTTATCATACCTGGATTAAAAACTGTTAGAGTCTTTTGTCATACTTCAGATAAAAACTGTTACAGAGTTCTAGAGGATATTAGAAGCCTACAAGAAATTGAATTTTATTTTTATTTGGTGGCAAACCTTCATTTTCAAAGTGGATATCTGAGGTGAGTTAGCAGATTTATATTTTGAAATATTAAATGATTAAAGAAATTGCAAAGATGGAGAGATTTGATTTTATGAATAGATACCTTGAAATCTCTTATAATTTGGCTGATCTTAAAATTTGACCTTTTGGGAATTCCCTGGCAGTCCAGTGGTTAGGATTCTGCTCTCACTGTGGAGGACCCAGGTTCAAACCCTGCTTGGGGAACGAAGATCCGACAAGTCTCGAGGTGCGGCAAAAAATAAAATCTCATTTCAATAGTAATTTGCTAAAGTCAGTTCTTTAGATGGTTGAATACTAGCTTAGTGTCATGATTAAGAGAACAGCAGCAGTTTAGTAAAACTTGTTTTCCAATACCAAAAGCTGTGAGTTTTAGTTGACTTCTTTCAGGGTACATGTTCTGAGCTAACTCAGTTTGTACTTTGATAGACTTATTTCCTGGAGGTCAGGTTGGGTAATATTAGATAATACAAATAATAAATGCTTGCCTAGGTTTTATTTAGGCTTCCCTGGTGGCTCAGAGGTTTAAGCGTCTGCCTCCAATGCGGGAGACCTGGGTTTGACCCCTGGGTTGGGAAGATCCCCTGGAGAAGGAAATGGCAATTCACTCCAGTATTCTTGCCTGGAGAATCCCATGGACGGAGAAGCCTAGTAGGTTACTGTCCATGGGGTCGCAAAGAGTCGGACACGACTGAGCGACTTCACCTTCACCTAGGTTTTGTTTATGAGGTTAGGTGAAATAAAATAAGAACTCAGTTAACATTTCCATATGAATAAAACCTTAAAATATGATGCATACTTTTTGAGAGTTGCCTCTTAGGCACTACTACAATTTTTGAAGTTTTGAATTTTAGTATTTGAGACAAAGCAAAATAATTGAGACTAGCGGGAGGATGGACCAAGGAGTTAAGTAAACTTTTAAGCTGGCACACTTCCTCTTCAAGGGAAAAAAAAAGAATTACATGTTCACTTGTTAACTCTTTTTCTCTTTATGACAGTTGCAGGTGAAGTCATCAGGTCTTGCTTCACTGTTTGGGCAATACTGATGATTTAATCAACTTCTGTTTTGCTCAACTGCCTTTGTGCCCTTAAGACCCAGTTAAGTGGTAAAACTTCTAGAAAATTCTTTAGCTCTCTTGACTATCAGTTCAGTTTTATGGAGGAAATTCCTTCTGAGAAACTGTGAGGCCCAGTGAGTAGACCAGATAATTCCTAAACACACACTGTGCACAGTCCCTGCCAGACTCTCACTGCCCTGCCCAGCTGCCCATCAGACTTGGCCCTGTGAGCTTTTGGTCTCTTTTTTCATATACTTTCTTGTAATATCATTTTCTGTCTGATCATTTTGAAAGAGTAAAACCCAGGGACTAGTCCCTGCAACAACTATTCTTAACAGTCTGGAGATAGAAAAAGTTTTGACGCGTATATGTAGTTAATTTCTCAGAGTAGTTCCCCCAAATTGTTGACACATCTCCTAAACTCACCTCACCAGGCCATAATCCTGTGAAGTCAGTGGTGGTTTTATATCTCACTTGCTAAAAAGGAAGCTGGGGTTCATGGTGGTGGGGGGGGTAACTTGCCAGAGGTCACATCACCAGTGGAGGGTTGCAGTGATGTGAACCACCATTCCAAGTTGAGGTGCGCTGTCTCCTGAGTTCGCTGTCTCAGTCACTCTCAGCACTCCTGCCTGCCTCCTTCCCCGGTGGAGTCCTGGCTCTGACGCTTACTCAGTTTACCTTCTCTGCCCTCGGATGTCCTCCTAGAAGAGCGCCTGTGCTCTGGGGAGTGAGGGAGGGGAGGTGGATGTGCCCTGTCTGCGTGCTGCGGTTCAGCTTCCTTCTGCACTCGTGCAGCCTCAGCCCTCTCCCTTAGGTACTCTCCTCTTGTCCTTGTTTGGGGGTGGGGAGGAAGTGGCCAAAATGGAATTACATGAATGCTGTAGTTTTGAACTAGCTTTGATTTTTCTGTAGTAAAAATTAAGAGGCCATATTGTCCTTGCCCACATGGTGTTTAGTTTTAAATATGTGCGTTCAGTCACGACTGAGTTGCTTCACTCATGTCTGACTCTGTGCAACCCTATGGACTGTAGCCTGCCAGGCTCCTCTGCCCATGGGGATTCTTCAGGCAAGAATACTGGAGTGGGTTGCCGTGCCCTCCTCCAGGGATCTTCCTGACCCAGGGATTGAAGCCAGATCTCTTTTGTCTTCTGCATTGGCAGACGTGTTCTTTACCACTGGAGCCACCTGGGAAGCCCAGTTTTAAATATAGACTTGGACATAGACTGTTGATGGAAAGTTTTTAGGTAAATGTGTTAGAGAGCCTGAATTGATTGTGAGCAGTTTACACCTTCCTGTTTTTTTTTTCCCCAAACTCTTTACAAGTTGCACAGGTTCATGCACTTACATATCTTCTCACCTGTAGAAAAAATGGGGCTTGTTATCACAACTCTTGAGATTGTGTTTCCTCCTCCCAAGGGTTTCTTGAAAAGAGTTCCTCCCCATTTTACTGGACTGAGGCTACAGTTAGGTCAGAGGTTCTCATTTGGGGTGGTTTTGCCTTGCAGGGGATATTTGGCATTGTGGAGAAAAATTTTTTTTTTTAAGAGACAGAGCATTACTGGGATCTGGTGAGTGGAGGCCAGGGATGCTGGTAAATATCCTACAATACA
Organism: Oryx dammah; assembly: GCF_014754425.2. Lineage (NCBI taxonomy): Eukaryota > Metazoa > Chordata > Mammalia > Artiodactyla > Bovidae > Oryx > Oryx dammah. Next base: position 182,696,973 of record NW_024070186.1, on the reverse strand, counting down.
TAGAACAACAAAGAATTAGTCAACCTCAGATGTGAATAGTGCTGAGGCTGAGAAACACCTCATAAAGGTAGAATGGAATAGAAAACGTGTGGAATTTCAGTAAGGAAGAAAATGAAGAAGCTGAGGAGATCTTTTCATAAAAGCCCATTTACGAGTGTTCCAGCCATGTCTGAGGTACTCCCAAATTAGTAAATGCCCCAGAGTAGCTCACATACTACTTTGGGCCTGAGTGCCTGTTGCTGCTGGTACCTGGCCCATTTCAGGGATGATGAGGTCACTGACAGGTTTTTGTATAATCAAGGAGGTAGCTTGTTAAAGCTCTTAGCTTTGCTTTGGAAATACTGCGGCATGAAGCAGGGTATCTTGTTCTGTGGGAACTCCTACACTGGGATTCAAGTAACAGTTTTGTTAAAAACTCTTCTTTGATTTACTAAAATTCCCCTGAAGATTGAGAGTTGAGTAAAATATTTTTATTGAGAAACATTAAAAGGTACTTGTTTTGAGAGGGGAGAAGAATCAGAGATCACCCTGTATCATTATCAGTAGGTTGTATTTTATTTACCTTTGCATAATCCTGTTCAGTGTTTGTCCTTGTGCTGGTATCTTTTCTATAGTTTCAGTCATGGTGGATACACACTATTTTACATGTGACTTTAGATCTTCGGTACTTTTCTATATTTGAACATTAGTTTTCTGACTGTTCATTTTTCCTGGCTGCATAATCTTTCCTGACCTGGCTTCTGGTAAGGCGCATAGGCTTTGTGTATACTAAGACCCAAAGCCTTAGTTTTAGCTAGACCCTGGTTTTAGTTTCCACTCTGCCTCTGACTAGCTGAGGAACATGGGGGAAATGCCTAATTTATCTGTGTTTTAGTTATTCTAAATCCCCCTGGAAATCCCACTGTGGAAAAATTCTGAACTGAAGAAAAGGTCTGTCTTTTTTGTTTTGAAAGCCAGAATTTATTTCTTTTCCATAAGGTTCAAGAGGCTTTAAAAAAGGCCCAGGGTCCCAAAGATGTCTGGATGTAATTTAAGATCATACTGAGGTGTTGTTGATTGGTTCCTCCATTGCTAAAGCCTCAGTTTGATCCTGGTTGATAAATGCTCTGATAATTTTAAGAGTTGGGTGATGGTGATTTCCTCTGACTTTGGCATGTTTTATAAAGGGCTGTTCCATGACCCATGTTCCATGTTCCGTGATGAAAGAAGCAATACCAGAAATAGTCATTGATAAGAGAGTAGGTTGTGTGACTTAGGTGGATAGCCACCACAGCAATCAAAATAATTAATCCAGTAACAAACTGAAATGTTTGCAGACTCTTCTTGAATATCCTTCTGCATTATTTTCTGAAGCCAGGTCTTCTGATTATCAGCTTGGGTAGCTGAGATCATGATGAGTCTCATCTGGTATCAGATGCAGCTCTTTCAGAACAGAAACCAGCAAACACCTTTCAGGATGGATGCCAGGGGACAACTGTTTAATCTGGTTTTAACAATGAAAATTAAAGTCCTTATTAATAAATCACAAAAGCCTAATTTTAATGGCTGAGGAGATTGAGGCTGAGAAAGGTTAACCACTTTGTTCATATTAATCCAACATTAATATAAGGTGGCAGGTCTCAGTAGGTCTGGGGACCCCCGGAGGTCACCCCCACACCCTTTTCAGGGTCCCAGAGGTCAACCATGTGTTCATAAAAATTGCTAAGACATGGTTTGTCATTTTTATTCTCACTCTCATGAGTGTACTAAAAAACAAGTGCATTCAGATCCTACATTGCAGGTAACCTTTAAGAAATTGGTACTTTTCAAATTTTGTTATTAGAATAGCTGCCATTATCTGAAAAGGCCACTAAAATACTTACTCTCTTTCAGTTTTATTATCTGTAAAGCTGGGTTCTCTTCATATATGTCAGTAAAACAACAGATTGAGTACAGAAGCAGATGACAGAATCTAACTGTCTTCTTTCAGAAGTGTGTTAGTCACTCGGTTGTATCTGTATCTGACTCTTTGCGACCCAGTGGACTATAGCCTGCCAGGCTCATCTGTCCATGGAATTATCCAGTCAAGAATACTGGAATGGGTAGCCATTCCCTTCTCCAGGGGATCTTCCCGATCCAGGCTCAAACTCGTATCTCCTTTATTGCAGGCAGACTCCTCACTTAATCTGAGTCACCAGGGAAGCGCCTCATTTTCTTTTAAGCCACACAGTAAAGAGAATTCCAAAAATGTAAAAACAGTACTATTCTTCACATTAACGTTTTGTAGGGCAAAATATCTTTTTCATTTATAAATGTTATTTATGATAACAGGTAAATAGGCTTAATTATTATTAAATGAATTAAATATTTGAACAATTTCCAGTTTTAATTTCTAATGACAAATATCAATAGAAATAACCAATATAAACATGTTTTTGGTGTCTTCAATGATTTCTAAGAGTGTAAAGACTTCTAAGACCCCAAAATATGAAAACTGCTGCTAAGGTAAAAAAATATTTAAAATGTAAAAATTTATTATTTTTTGGCTGCTGGGTCTTCATTGTTAAGCTCGAACTTCATCTCGTTGTGGTGCTCGGGCTTCTCATTCTCGTGGCTTCCCTTGTATAGGCTCCAGGGCTCACAAGCTTCAGTAGTCGGGGCTCACGTGCTTAGTTACTCTGTAGCACGTGGAATCTTCCTGGACCAGGGAGCAAACCCTTGTTCCTTGCATTGGCAGGTGGATACTCAACCACTGGACCACCAGGGAAGTCCTATTTTTACTTTTTGATAAAGACTATTAAATTTTAGTTTTACTTGAATTTAACAGAAAGTACTAAATGGAAGTAATTGCTGACCGTGAGATACTTTTTCCACAAGGAATATTAGTTTGTAACAGATATCTCCAAGGATAAGAAAAGAAAGATTATGAAAACAAATTTCTGACTACATGTTTTAATTTTAGTCCATATATTTTGAGACCTCATGCTTGTGGAAGATGAGAAAGTCAGCTAGCACGGCCTCCATTACTCTTCCGTTTGCTTGGTCTTGATTCCGCATTTAACTCAGTCCTTGAATCAGTCCCCTTGCCACACCTTCTCCATTCGTAATTCTTCATCTTTATTTATCTCTTTATGTACATGGTTTCTTTGTTCATTATTCTCCCTAAGAATTTGTGGGCAATATATTATTTGAATTTTTGCATATTTGAAAAAATGTCACCTTTCTTTATACTCAAAGAGACCTTTGGGCTTGAGTCATTCTTTGCCCCAGAACTTGCGACAGTGCACCGTTTTTTGGCTTTGAATGTTACGGTGAAGTCTGACTTCAGGGTTTTCTTCTTTGTGTAGGTGCTTTTGCTGCCTTCGTTCCTTCTTTATTCCTAAAGTTTTTGTATTGATTACTCCTTATTTTTTTTCTTGGGGCAGAGTAAGCCCTTTTATTTTATAGTCTCATCTTTATTTTAGGAAGACTCCTTATAATAGTTACTGAATGTCTTTTTTTTTGTCTTTTCTAAAATTGTTTTATAGCCATCTCCCCACCCCCAGTTTCGTTTTGTGTGATTTCCTTTGGTGTTTAGTTCAGGGCTCTTCAGAACTAATAAGCAAGCATAAGAATCACCTGGAGAGCTGGTCCAGGCGCAGCGTCCTGACCCTCCTAGGTTCTGGTTCGGTGGGAGTGAGTGGCACCTGAACATTGGTATCTCTGACCAGCTCCCAGGTTGTGTTGATGCAGGTCACAGACCTCACCTTGACTAGCCCAGTAGTTTCACATTTTGGTCCTCGGGCCTGTTTATTCTCTTTCTTTTTAAATTGAGATATTTAATATAACTGACATGTAACACTGTTAGTGTTAGTTTCTGGTGCATAACATAATAGTTTATATATATTTTGCAGAATGATCACCACATTCTGATCTATCAACAGTAAATTTATTAACACCCATTACCACACATAGTTACAAATACTTTTCTTGGGGTGAAAACTTGTTTTATACTCTCAGCAGCATTCAAATACAGAATATAGTATTGTAAACTATAGTCACCATACTGTACATCACATCCCCTCCCCAGGGCTTATTTATCTTATAGCTGAAAGTTTGTACCTTTTTAATGCTCTCAGCCTGTTTGACCCACCCTCAGCTTTGGTACTCTTAAGGATTATTGAGGTCCTCAAAGAGCTTTATGAGTTTTATCTGTTGATATCAAAACTGAGAAAATTTAGAAATATTAATCCTTTTTTGGGAGGTGTCATTTTATTTCTCCTTATACATAAATTCATCTTGGTTTTATAGTGTATTGTTGTAATAGTACTACTGTTATATTTGTGCACATTTCAGAACAGTATAAGATTTTATGACGGCTCTCCACTGTGGCGCACAGGCTTTCTCTGGTTGCGGTGAGAGGGAGTAGTCTCTGGTTGCCATGCATGAGCGTTTTTTGTTGTGGCACGAGGGCTTCTCTGGTTGTGGAGCATGAGCTCTAGAGTTCACGGGCTCAGCAGTTGTGGCCCTTGGGTTCTTTGTTTGTGGTTATGTAGCCTTAGTTGCCCCGAGGCATGGGGGTATTTTAGTTTCCTGACCAGGGCTTGAACCCATGTCCCCTGCATTCTTTTTTTATTGGAATATAGTCGATTTACATATTAATTCTTTTAAAAGTAACTGTACTGAACTCAGTACATATAAACAAATAATATATCTTAATGAAAAAATAACTTTCCAAAGCAATCAGAAATTTTTACTTAGAGTGGAGTTATTTTATGGTTTGTAAATCTCTAACATGTAGCTTAATGATAGATAGCTTTTGCTTTTTCTTGCTTTGGAACGTAGCCACTTGAGAGATAATAAAAATGAGAGGGGAAAATAGCATTCTTTTAAAAATATTGTGAATTTGTGAACCTCCAAAGGGAGTTCCTGGGGACTGTTAGGAGTCTCCTGACCAAACTTTGAGAACTTCCGCTTTGCACTAATGCTTCATTTTTTTGTTTTTTAAGCTGAATTCTTTCTTAAGTTGGTTTGTAAGAGATTTGATGGCATGTATCTTAAAGTCTTTTGTATTTCAGGTGACTTACTGAGTAACCTGTTGCAGAGTCCTAGTTCAGCCAAACTGTTGAATCAGCCAATCCCCATTCTTGATGCGGAGAGTGAGTATATCTGTTCCCTGGCCTTGGAGTGCCTGGCCCATCTCTTCAGTTGGATTCCTCTGTCTGCCAGCATCACCCCGTCCCTCCTTACCACCATCTTCCACTTTGCGCGCTTTGGCTGTGACATCCGGGCCAGAAAGATGGCATCAGTTAACGGCAGCAGCCAGAACTGTGTGTTGGGTCAAGAGCGAGGCCGGCTAGGGGTCCTGGCCATGTCCTGCATCAATGAACTCATGTCCAAGAACTGTGTGCCTATGGAATTCGAGGAGTACTTACTGCGTATGTTCCAGCAGACTTTCTACCTCCTGCAGAAAATCACCAAGGATAACAATGCCCACACAGTGAAGAGCAGGCTAGAAGAACTCGATGAGAGGTAATGAAAACAGGTGTGGCTTCGGCTGTGCCCCAGAACGGGCCTTGACTGTTGATCACGTTGTGCTGCCTAGTGTCCGTAATCCTCTTTGGTTTCAGAACCTGGGGCTCCTGGTGAGGAACGGAGAGGTAGGTATGTGCCAGTAAGTCTGAGCTTAGCCAGGAGGGCTCGGGTGGTTAAGGGAAATAAGTTGAGGAGGAAAAGCGATTGTACATTGTACAGGTTGGTTGTCTTCTTTGCCCGTCCATCTCCTGTCCTCCCTTCCTCCCTCGTCCGCCCTCTTCCTCACTCTTTGCCTGCAGGTCTGAGGTGGTGCAGGAGCGGGGACCGCTGCTCAGGCAGAGCCAAGCACAGGAGAGGAGGCCCGTGGAGGTACAGGAGTTACACTCGCCTTTCCTCGCTTGGTGTTGCTTGTTGGTTCTCACTGTTTGACTTTTCCCAAATGAACGTCGTGCAGTGTATAGGAGTGTTGTCACTATTGTAAGTTTTACGCCGCTGGCAAGGTTTCCTCAGAAGAGAGGGGAGATGTTCATGTGGGCAGACATCTGTGTTTCTTGGTTACTGTCCTCTTGAAAGCAGCCTAAAGTCACTTCGCCTGTCTTTGTTAAGGACTCAGATGACTCCACAGTGAGCTGAGGCACAGTCTCATTGTTTATTTCCCTTAGAGATGATGTCATTTATGAATCTTACTTACAGTGTTCATTAATGTGATGCTACTGCTGTGTAAAAACGGGAAGATCGGAAGCTTATATATCAAGAACATTATGTTGACCGTTCAGAAAGTTTCAAGCAGATAAATTGTATTGAATTAGTAAATATTTCTAGATGGCCTGGGAGCAAAAGTCGTTAGTATTTCAATCAGTTTTCCTTGGTTTGTTTTTGTTGTTCTATACAGAATTAAGCCATTTCCTTTTCCTTAGAGTAAGCAGTGGGATATAAAGTCAAGTGCCTAAAGTCAAGACGGTTCTAGTCTTTTTTAAACTTAGCGAGTTTGACAAGTTTTTCTAAAGTTGAAAAAAATTGGTATGTACGATTATTTTGGTTTGGTTCATTGTGAACAAGCTTTCTGTGAAATTTTCTTTGTATATTCACAAAGGAACTCATCATCTGATATGGTAATATGTGGGTTTATTTTGCATTATTTGACAATGGCTTTCTATCTGAATTCAAAGGTATCAGCTTTCAAACACACAACTGTATATGTTTATATCCTTTGTAGCTTTGGTTAAGTAAGGCTGTATCTTCGTATGGTTAAAAAAACCCAACAGTTAACCTAGCAGCTTACACCAAGCATCAAATAGATATCAGTTGTTTTGACTTTGACTTGTAGTCTAATGTCTGTTACGGCTTACATTTGGGTGGTATAAAAATGTCGTCATGGATGATGTATACTGATTTTGTCACATGTAACTTTTGTGCTCTTGGTTTTATATTTTAATCCTATGCTTCCTCTTGCCCTGTGAAAGCTGAGAGGTGCCTGGAAGCAGAAAGGTGACATGAACAATACTGTGTGCTTGCTTCCTGGCTCTTGGGTCCCTTCCCCCTAATTCTAAACAGCTAAGTCCTTTCTCAGTTGTTTAGGAGCTACTTAACCCCAGGTTTCTTGCCTCTCTTCTCCTGCTTTTTTTTCTAACTTTCTACTGCTCATTAGCACCTCTACCAGAAGGTGGGCAAGGGAAAGAAAATGAGGTGAAATAAAATCTGAGTGTTAGCTGCCAAACAGTCTTGCCTGTATTGTTTTAAAAAATTGAGTTGGAGATGAAAATAAAATTGAGATTGTGTGTTACATGACCTACGACTTTTCCTTATTCTTTTATGAGTTACGGCTTCCTAAAGAGCAGCAAAATGGTTGACAGCTTTGAATAACCACGTCAAAATGTAATAAGCAGAGCAAGGAATGAAGAGTTCCTGCTCTTGAGTCTTAGTGATTGAAGACTTCAGAGAGGAGTTCTTTTGTACTTTCCCATCTCTAAGAACAGTTGATTGGTGCCTTACTGTTTTTTAAGTGTTTGGCCCCGTGATCCTTATCAAACAAAGTAATTTTTTTTTTTTAAAGCTTCAGATAAACTTACCTGTGTGTGGTGGCCACACAGACCGATTGGTCACCCTCAGGTGCTAGGTCCCAGGAGCAATTTGGGATGTTTATTGATGGGCCAGTTTTGCTCTTCTCAGGACTAGTCTTCTCCCCCTTTATTATCTCATATCTTTGCTTTAAACAAAAAGGCCAGCTTTTTGCAGTTAGGACTGTCAGAATTGCTTTTAGCCAACATATAATTTTTGGCTAAGACCAGGTTTACCTTTTTTAATCAGTCTCTGAAATGTGATTTATGGAGGTACACCCATCTCATTTTCTAATCACCTTTTGGTATTGAGGGGCTTCTAATGACAGTTTCTGAAATGTGAGAGTGATGATGTGCTGTGTATTTAATAACAGACATCTCTTATCCTTACAGCTGTGACCCACACTCCTCTGTGAAATGATTTTTGAATACAAATGAATTGGGAACTCCCTGTGATGTGAAAAGAAAGAGCACTGGATTGGGAGTGGATGGTGGTCCCATTCTTCCATGAGCTGGCTGAGTGACCTTGGGCCAGTCACTTTGTCTCTCTGGGCCTCATCTGTAAAATGAAGCATCGCTAAATTGTCCCTGAGTCTTGTCCAGCTCGAACAGCCCTCCTCCCTTACTTCTGAAATTTTTTAGAATGGATTGGGATGTGCTATGTTTAATTAGCACCAGAGCTAGAGGGTGGGGAAAAACACGAACATTGGGTTGCAAGCTTGCATAGATCTTACCTGGATGCCACGCCTTTTGTATAGCCTTGTTTTGTTTTGGGGTTTTTAGCACATTTGTTGTAATATTTTGGCCTCTTAGCAAAGAAAACCAGCCCTCCAGACGTGCCACATTGAAATGACAGCCGATCCGCCCATTGACCTTTTTAGTACCATTTCCTTTCCCTTTAATTGGGTCACTGAGTTAGCAAATGTGAGGATGCTAGCTTATAAGGTGCCTTAGTAGATGGTATCTGAGGATTAAAGTTGCTTTTCTGCTGTGTTTCAGGTGGTAATGGAATGAAGGGTTGCCTGAGCTGTAGGTAATTGTTGCAGGCCTTTATATTTTTAACTGAAAATATGTTATAAATCTGTATAGTTCTGTACTGAAAGAAATTTGGATTGAATTGAATTCTCCTCTAAGGAGGTAACTGAGTTTCTCACTGTTGCCTTTTGTCTTCTTGTCTTCTCTAGCTACATCGAGAAGTTTACTGACTTTCTGCGGCTCTTTGTGAGCGTTCACCTAAGGAGAATCGAGTCCTACTCCCAGTTTCCTGTGGTGGAGTTTTTGACACTTTTGTTCAAGTACACATTTCATCAGGTAAAGCACTGGAATGACCCATATCCATCCCTTTCCCACCCAAGAAGCCCACTTTGTTATTTTGGGGAGAAAGAACTTTATTTTATTTTGTGAACATTTACATAGCGCTTACTATATGAAGATGAACACCTTTATCCTTCATAACAACCCTATGAGGTAGGTATTATTATCATCCCCATTTAACAGATAAAGAAACTGAGGCACAAAGAATAACTTGCTGAGGGTCTTAGAGTTGGTAAGCAGTGTAGCCAGAAATTGAACCCATAGGGCCTTTAGCTGTAGTCTGTAGCTGTCACTAAGCCTTCCCACAAGGAGACGGCAGATAGTGCAGCTCTCAAGAGTTCAGTTTTGGTGGTCCAGTTGTTCCCCCCATTCAGCAGTTGTTTTTTGAGCTCCTATTGTATTTCCTCTTAAGCCAAGTCCTTTCTTTTCATTAGAATCTACATTCTGGTGACCCAGTATTTTTGTTTCTGTATATATTTTAGCAACTTTATTGAGATAGAATTTACTTGCTAAGAAATTCACCACTGTAATTGTACAATTCAGTGGTGTTCGGTAGACGTATAGACTTGGGCAGCCATCATCACAGTGCCGTTGTGGATCTTTCAGTCATGCTCTTTCACTTGTGCTCATTTGCATGTCTTTTTTTCCCCCTTTTATATAATTGTCTTTATTTTTTTAAACTTTATTTTGTTTTGGGGTATAGATGATTAACAATGTTGTAATAGTTTCAGGTGGACACCATAGAGACTCAGTGATACATATACACGTATCCATTCTCCCCCAAACTGCCCTCCCATCCAGGCTGTCATGTAATGTTGAGCAGAGTTCCTTGTGCTACACAGTAGGTCCTTGTTGCGTGTCCTCTTTAAAATAAGCTTTTTGGGGAGTTCCTTGGTGGTTAGGATTCTGGGCTTTCACTGCCATGGCCTGGGTTCAATCTCTGGTCAGGGGAATTGAGGTTCCGCAAACCTCAAGGTGCAGACTGCCCTGCTCCCCTCCAAAGCTTTTTGTTGAAGGGTTACACACCTAAAGAAGTGTGTAAATCATATGTGTACATCTTCATGAGGTTTCCCAAAATGAACAAAGATTTCCCAGGTAACCGCCACCCAAGTCAAGAAATAGAACGTTACCAGAATCCCCAGAAATCCCCTCATGTCCTTCCCAAATCCTCCCCAGTTCTGACATCAGCAGCTCAGATTAGTTGTGCCTGTTTTAGAACTCCTCTAAATGGAAGCATACAATGTAGATTTGTTTGACTTTTTTCATTCAACATTATGTTTATGAACTTCATCTGTGTTGTGTGTGGCAGGAGTTTGTTCTCACTGATTTATAGAAAGTCATTAGAAAAGCCGCGCCACTGCTGACTTGGGCTACTTCCAGTTTCTAGTGGTCGTGAATCATGCAGCAGACGTTCTTGTGCCTGCCTTTGGTGACATGCATGACTTCTTCTGTTGGTGTGTACTAGGAATGGAACTGCTAGGTCAGGGAGGGCAGCTGATTTTATAAATAGTCAGTTTGGTAGTTTGAAACATGTTGTAACTTCATGAGGCTAGAGGAGAGGCAAGGGTGGAGGCTGGGAGGGGTGTGTGAATGTAATAGGGGATTTGGAAGGGCATGGGTGGAGGAGGAGGAGGTTGAAGAATTGATGAGATGTCTGATAGAGGGGCCAGTGAGCTCAGAGCGAGGAGGAAGCCAGCTAAGCTCACCAGGGCTAATATGGGACAGAGAGGTGATGCGATATAGGAGAGTGAGGATGTAGGAGAGAAATATCAGAAATGGGAGAGTTTTGACATTGATCTGGAGAAACTGGAAGGAGAATTAGGAAAAAAGGAAGGCTTTGATTGATACTTTAGAATAAGTGCAGTAGATGTGAGGGAGAAGGAACCCGTGCTGGGGGCAGAAAGAAGGGGTTTATTTGGGAAAACAAAATGAAATGTCATATAGCTTTGCTCTCTGTGTAAAATGGGATCTTTTAAAGATGCATGTTATAGAAGAAAGCTTAAAAAAATGTTTTAAGTATGCATGTCTAATGACTACTTCTTTGGGTGTTTGAGCTCTGGTTATTTCTAGCAGGCCTCTGTCCTTGGACAAGTCTTTTAAATTTCTAGGGATTTAGACTGCAGGGAGGCATCTTTTTTTTTTTTTTTTTTAATTCTTGACTGAGCAGGGTCTTGCTTGGCACACGAGGGCTTTCTCCACTTGTAGTGAGTGAAGGCTACTCTCTAGCAGCGGTGCAGGGGCTTCTCATTGCACAGCACGGGCTCTAGAGCATGTGGGCTTAGTAATTGTGGCCCATGGGCTCAGTTGCCCCGCGGCATGCGGAGTCTTCCTGGACCAGGGATGGAACCTGTGCCCCCTGCATTGGCTGGCGGATTCTCAAACATCGAACCACCAGGAAAGTCCTCTAGTTCTCTTTTTGTTCCTTATCTTGTCACCTTAGCAGGTGACTTTACTTCTGAGCCTTGGTTTCTTTAGTCTATAAAATGGAAAGAAGAAAAATTTCTCTCCATTTTCCAGGACTATTGTGAAGGTCAAATAGACCAAATGCAAAAGGAAACAAATCCCCTGGAGAAAGAAGTAGTGGTATCATTAGTTTCTAAAGGCGCTTGCCAGTTAGTCTTTGTTGACTAACTGGCTCTGGAATCTGATGAGTAAATCTGAGTATAGATACATTTTAGAAAGGAGTCTGTGAGGGCTCTGCAGAGTTGACACCAAAAGTGCAGTCAACCTATCCAGCTTTATGACCTTAGCCTTCTGTGCCCAGAGCAGTCAGCAAAGGCCAGATTGTGGGCAGCACAGGAGGCCTCACAGTGGGGCCTGTAGATGTGGATGTAAACCGTGGTGTTTCAGGTCCTGAAGAGGGTGTATCTGCCCAACTTTCTTCCAGCCTCAAGACACATAGTAAATCCTCAATTCAAAGGCATGAGAAAGACGTGTGTAATCGTGAAGCACTTTGACATAGCCATTAGCTCTTGGCTTTTCTCAAAAGCCACATGCATCTGATCAGTTATGTTTTTTGGTGAGGGAGCTGGTAGGTATTGCTTTTCAAATCAAGGAAAGGCGACTAGGTAAGCTCCTGACAGGAAGCACAGCACACTACAGCCAGGACAAGGCTCCATCTCCTGGCTGCCAGTAGAGTGCCTGTCCCCAGGCTACCCATATTATTTCCACATGGCTTATTGTGTTTTTTTTTCCCTGCTTATTTTTCGAATTCATTTTGTGCTCTGAGGATGGCCCTGCCAGTGGTCCTGATTGAGCTGTTAGCAGTCTAGTTCCAGGGCTGCCCTGTGGATTATGAGTGGAGTCTGCCACTTTAAAAAATAAAAGTTGACATATTTGGCTGTGTTGCGTCTTAGGTGTGGCGCACGGGCTCTCCGCTGTGGCACATAGGCATCCCTAGTTGTGTAGCACGGGCTCCAGAGCTCCCGGGCTTAGTTGCCTCACAGTGTCTGGGATCTCAGTTCCCTGAGCAGGGATCAAATCCAAGTCCCCTGCATTAGAAGGCGGATTCTTAACCACTGACCACCAGGGAAGTCACTGCCACATTTTTTAAGTTTATAGCTTTTCTGTCTTAGACTCAGCCTGGGTATAGAGCTCTCACTGTACACCACCACCATTGTTGTAAGTTACCTCTTAGACAAATTCCATACCTGCCCATGTAAACTTCTGGATTTTCTTGGATCAGAAATGGAAGGAAGCTGATCTAAGAAGATGGTGTTATTATTTCTTGCCATATCTAGTCCTGCTACCAATGATGTAGTTGAATGGAGTAATCACAAGTAAAACCAAGGAGTTCTTGTAGGTAGCAAGAATTTGAGGGGATACATAAGGGCTTGTGGGGCGGGGGTGCCACAGATGAAACTGAATGGGTATGAGGAGGACTGGATACTGGAGAAAAGCGTGCCTGGATTTTACAGAACTCCTGAGAAAGTGCAGTGGTCCAGTTGCTACGACCCTACAAAGACTTGCTCTCTTCTCACTTTGTCCTTATCAAAACTCAGGCGAGAGGTTGCTGTTAGCCTGTTTGACACATCTACTTTGCAGATGAGCCGGAGCCTGCAGGTCAGACTTAATGCGCTCACTTTGTCTTGTAGGAAGACTGCAAGTGTTTTTTTCCTAATGTTCAGATGTGTAAACTTGTCACTTAGAAGCCACTGAAACTTAGTTTTGGTTTTATAATAGTACATAGTGGAAAGAGCATTGGCTGGGGGAGTAAAGAGACCTGCTCCTATCCCTGACATTGAACATATCTCTGGATCTCAATTTCTTTTTCTCTGAAGCAGATTTGAATCGGAGGATCAGTGAGAACTCTCCACATCACAGTCTCAGAGTTCAACATAGGTGTTCTCTCGGCTTATTTTGTAAATTGGTTTGTTCTGCATAACATCTCCTTAATAATATGTCCCATGGTAACCTTGTCTTGTTAGTTCAGCAGGGCCCAATCGTGAAGACCAAATAAAAGACACCAATTGTGGTTATTACTAAGAAGTCGAGGGAACCTAGGCTTATGGTTGTAGCGTTCTGGTGGAAGTAAACACTGGTGGGTGTGTTTCTAAGGAGTAGTTCCATTAAGTAATTTCATTGTCTGGATTTCTTTTGCACCATAGCCTACTCATGAAGGTTACTTCTCTTGTTTGGATATCTGGACACTCTTTTTGGACTATCTGACAAGTAAAATTAAAAGCCGTCTGGGAGACAAGGAAGCAGTTCTCAACAGGTAAACCACAGAAATATTAATAACTAGAAATAGACATTTTGGTCAGTTTCTCTTGTGGCCTAAAGAGTCCGCCATGCAGTCAGACTGCTTTAGTGAAACGGAGTCACATAAGCTGTTCAGGTAGTAATGCCATTGAATATTGTCTTCTTCTCTTCCCCTTAGATACCTCATTTTTAAAAAACATTTTTCTGATTAAAAAAGTAACATGTATTAAGTTTTTAGGTATGATAATGCTTTTGTGGCCCCTTCTCCCCCATGATCCTTACTTTATAGAGATATAAGTTGAAGTATTTATTGGATAAAATGATATGACATCTGAGATTTGCTTTAAAATAATTCCCTGGGGCTAGTAGGGGAAGTGGGTTGATCATGTGTTGACAATTGATGTTGAACTTAGTTGATAGGAACTTGGAGTTCATTGTATCCTCACTTCTTTTGTATGTGCTTGAAAATTTCCTAAATAATGAATATTTGTCAGGGAAAAAAGTATTTAAAAAACTAGCAAAGATAGAAAAATATAAAGAAGATAAGTTTTCTGTAATCCCACTATCCAGAGATAGTTTTGTACTTCTTGTTATAGTTTAGAAACAGAAAATGGGGAAATGTTTTTTCCCCACGTTTCTCAAGACCATTTTTCTTGTTTGCAGGCAGAAAGTATGTTTCCTGTACACTGTGGTCCTTAAATATCTAACTATTTGAAGCTAATATATCTAGAGTGTTCAGCACATTACAAATGCTCAGTAAATAGTATCAGTGGTGGATGGTGGAGACGGTGAATACGTCTCTCCTAGAGAGTGCCAAATGGAGGTGGTGAGAACTCCCATCTGGGGAGAGTTGGACTGAACCTCTTAAAACCCTTTCCATTTCTGAGGTTTGAAGAGTTTTTAAAATTCTAAACGGTATTTGCATTCCAAGTTTAAGCATTTGCACTTTGATTTCCCAAACTATTTTTATGATTGCAAAATAGCTTCCAGCTTGTTATGATGTCAGGTGACATGTGGTTCTGGGTAGTATATTTGTGTATCAGAAACCTTCTTACACAACAGTAGATCCTGTTTTTGGTGAACTTGCCAACTGTGAGTAATTGTGTTGTGCCAGATTCTCTTTCTTGTATGCTGAGCAGTCGCATCCTTTGCTCTTGGGACTGTGCCTGATTTTGCTATATTTAAGTGGTTAGATGTTCTTTCACATCGCTCAGACTTTTTGGAAGAATAAGCTGAGGACATGATCAGCACGAAAATGCTTTTAAAAGCACAGTACAAATGTGCTTTAGGTGGGGAGAATATGGTATTGTTCCACTGAGAAATACTTGTGCTGATTACTGCACCAATAGAAGGAGCAGTGGTGCAGTTTAAATTCCTTTTCTGCTTCATGGCAGCAGTGCTACTTTTGGTCAAGTCATATGGTAATCTCATTTCCTCTTGCAAAATGAGCATACTAATACCTCTCTTGTAGAACGGCTAGGATTCAAGGAAATCGTCTATATAGAATACCTGGCATAGTATCGATCACGTGTTAGGCACTCAGTGGATGGTCACAATAATGACCACACAGTAATAATAAGTCATGGAAGATGTTGCTGTTGTTTGACTGAGGTGGTGACTGTGGAGTTAAATGACAGGACCCCTGGACAACAGAGACTCCTCAGCCCACTTGCAGATGTTGACCTGCCTGCCTGCCCAGGCATCTGTCGTCACAGTTGTCAGCGGTCCTGGCTGACCACTTTAAACACTAGGGATTTTTCTCATTGATCATTTGATTATTATCCTAAATAAGGCTTTCTGATTTTTCATGACTTAAAAAAATACACACATAACACTTTCATACTTTAACAACCCAAACGTTCAAAGCTCGTCTGTGGTTTATGCCGTTAATGGTAACCATCATCTGGGGGAACAGCTTGTCAGTCTGACACCCCCTAGTGGTCAAAGGTAGTAGACGACAAAGAAAGATGTACAGTGCAGTCTACTGCGTGCTCAAAGAAAATAGTTGAACTCTGTGTTTCCTGTCACCTCTCATGGAGCATATTTATAGACGTACATACTCAAAAAACCTTAAATGAAAGTTTTGAAAGTTTGGCAACCACAGCTGTGGGTTATCTTAGAGATCCCAATATATTGAAGCAGCTGATAAAGAGCACTGGCTACAGATAATTACTGCATTGATTTTTAGTGAAGAGCTTGTCAATGCAGTCAGATTTTTTTCAACTGATAAAATATATCTGAAAGAAGTCAGGGGGCTTTTGTGACTTGAACCAGAATTTCAGAAGCAACTGGTCTTGCAGGAAGTAGTCAGATGTTTTCTTGGTGTCTTAAATGGGAGACGTAGGTGTGGTTAAGTCGCAGAGACAGCATTCAGTTCCTGTCTCTTGTGGTTTATAGGTTTTGCATCATTCCTCACAACAAAGTGGTAGGCTTTGTAGGCTACAAATTTAGAAGTACAAATGTACATAGAATTATTTTTGGTCCTAGGAGTTTGGAAATTGGAGCTCCACATGTTCCTTGCTCAATGAAGATGCTCAAGAATTTCTTGTTCAGAGCTGGTGGGGACTTGGGAGAACTTGAGTCCCATTGTTAACAGATAAATATTTTGTAATGCACCCAACTGAATTAATTGCTAGTGGGGTTCACTGTCCAGGTTTGCCATTTTGAATCAGTGGTGTTGGAAGACCTGAATTTCAGTCTCCATTTCCCCTTTGTACTTTGGGAATGGTTGTGCCTACTTTACAAGTTCTTGAGCAAATTAAATGAACCAGTGTGTATAAAGTACCTTGGCTGATAGTAAATGTTCAGTAAATAAGTATTAGTTCTCATCCTTTGTCTCTCTTTCTCTAACTTCCTTCTCTCTGTGCTTGTCAGTGTGTAGGGAGACACCTGGGTCGAAACTTATTTTTATAGGAGGATGAGGAAACTTGCAGTGCGTTAAGCAACCTAAAGTTACTGAGTCATGTCCTGTGAACCCCTTTGTCATGAGAGTACTGGCAGGTGCTGGCCACAGACCTGCCAGGGATTCCGGGTGACATTAGACTGGACTGTAAACAAACGTGGGCAGGCGTGAGAAAACTTGCTGCCCTTTTCTTGTGAGTGGGTTTTTCTGCTTAGTAAAGAGGAAGTGCCATTGTGACACACAGCATTTTGATACAGTTAGTAAAAGGTATTAACTAGGTTTATGTCAGGGCTCCAGTAGCTTTCTAGCTCTTGATACACGAAATTAGTGCTGTTGACTGCCCCAGAGAGCAAGTGAATAGGATATATTCAAGTGAATAGGAGAATATTTCACTGAGCTGAAAAAGCTATCCAGGACTATGCTTTGGTGCTTTGTAGTTATCTGACTTGTAGGTTTGTTTATTTATTGCCTGCATATTGATTCCTTTGTTCTCTTTCATTCATCGTACACTTACTAAGCAGCTGCTATGTAGTTGCCTTAACATAACATTTTATTTAACTCTCAGAAGAAGTTGGGGTGCTTCTGAAATCACATTTGTGGTTTGATCCATACCGATCTGTAGGTTTAGTTCCATTGTATATTTAAGCATTTAATGCTCTTAAGTTTCCCTCTGAGCACTGCTTTAGCTTTATCTATCAAATTCTAATAGGTATTAGTTTCCTTTTCATTCAGTTTATTTTGTAATTCCTCTTGAGAATTCCTCTTTGGTGTTTAATTTCTAAATATCTGAGGATTTCCCCTGTGTCTTCTTGCTGTTGTTTTCCAGTTTATTATGATCTGCAAACATATTCTGTGTGGTTTCAGTTCTTTTCAGTTTGTCAGGATTTGCTTTATGGCCTGCTCTTCTTGGGGCTTATTCACTGTGCTTGAGAGTGTGTGCTCTGCTGTTGTTGGGTGGAGTGTTATCGATATGTCAGATCAGATTGATTGATAGCGTTCTACAGGTTATCTTTTTATCTGGTTTGTTCTATCAGTTACTGAGAGAGGGGTGAATTCTCCCGAGTAAAGTTGTGGATTTGTCTACGTCTCCTTTCAGTTCTATCAGTTTTTGCTTTGTTTGTTTTGAGACTCTCTTGTTAGTTTCTAGAGAAAGAAATGGCAACCCACTCCAGTATTTTTGCCTGGGAAATCCCATGGACAGAGGAGC